>NC_134690.1:231584609-231896275 GCF_050947455.1 Rhinoderma darwinii | reverse complement strand
CCATGATATAGTGCTGGACGGAGTACCGTTAACAGGCGGTGCCACGGTAGGGGGGCCCAGAAAATTTAGCTGTAGGGGGCCCTGAAATTCCTGATGGCGGCCCTGTGTGTGAGCGCTGAGACGCTTAGTTTTCTCTTGGAAAGCTGAGCAGCAGGTGTACAGGCTCATAGACTTTCTATTGAGACCGGCTCGGCTTTCCGCATCGTTTTAGCGATTGGTGGGGGTCTCAGTGCTCGTACCCCCACCAATCAAAACTTTTGACCTGTCACTATGACATGTCAGTAGTTTTTTGAATGTTTGCTTACCCTTTAACTTAAATATGAAATCAAGAAAATTGTATGTTTGCTGTGGGACATTTTTCTTTTATCGCAAATATGTTATTAGGGTCACACTGTTTTTTGTGTTTCCACTATGATTGGTTTCCATGTAAAGTATCCCCTTGTGTACCACATCCATTAATCTTGGTTCATCTACATAGACAAAACTTGGTGGCAAAGTTAATATCTTTACTTAAATACACATCTATAATTAGTAAGATATAGTAAGACTGACACAAATTATAAATCCCTTAAAATTAAACCAATTTTATATTGTTCTGCTCCAGGGGAAGGACAGTAGAAAGCACTCCATATTACACAGATTTTCCAACATGTTGAAGATAAATGTTCAATTTCCACATGCTTCCCTGTTCTTGTAGAAAGGCGAAGTATTAAATCCCATATAGTTAACACATAAGAGTACAATGATGACCAAGTAATGTATAGATAAGACCTCTGGCCACCTATCTTTGGTATCTGCTTTAAGGCCCTTGTACGTTGGCCAATTATCGGGCAAACGAGCGTTCACAGAACGTTCATTCCCAATAATTGCCCTGGGTAAACAGGGCAACGATCAGCTGATGAACGAGCAAACGCTCGTCCATCGGCTGATTGCATCGTTCTAAATGCCTAAACTCTTAGGGTATGTTCACACGCTGAGTCAAAAACGTCTGAAAATACGGAGCTATTTTCAAGGGAAAACAACTGCTGATTTTCAGACGTTTTTTAAGCCACTCCCGATTTTCGCTGCGTTTTTTGCTGCGTTTTTTACATCTGTTTTTGGAGCTGTTTTTCCATAGAGTCAATGAAAAACGCCTCCAAAAACGTCATTTTACGGGCCATATTTTGACAGCGACGTGTAAAATAAAGGCTCGTGGGAACAGAACATCATAATTCCCATTGAAAGCAATGGGCAGATGTTTGTAGGCGTATTAGGGGCGTTTTTTCAGGCGTAATTCGAGGCGTAAAACGCCCGAATTACGTCTGAAAACACTGCGTGTGAACATTCCCTTATCGTTGTCTGCAGCGAATGTGCAGACAACGTGCTGCCGACATGATAAAAATGTATGTGACGAGCGATCAGAGTAACGAGCGCTCGTCCCCATACTAGCTCATTGTGAAAAGAGCAAACGAGCGTGATCAATGAGCTGTCTCGTTGCTTGGCGCTCCTTTTCACAGCCTACGTCGGGCTTTGTAATACCAGCTTTAGGCCCTGTTCACACTGAGTTTTTTTACGCGTTTTTGCAGTGGAAACCGCGGCAAAAACCACGGCAAAAATGACCGAAATTTCCTTCCATTGATTTCAATGGGAGGTGGAGGCGTTCTGTCCCGCGAGCGGAAAAAAGAAGCAACATGCCCTATAGTGAGGAGTTTTCCACCTCAAAAACCCCATTGTAATCAAAACGGAAAAAATACTGCGAACGGCTGAGGCGTTTTTTTAGCAAAAGCTGCTTCTTTTTTTCTCCTTTCCCTGTTGAAGAAAGAGGTATAAAATGCTGCAAAGAACGTGGCAAAAAAACAAAACAAAACACATCAAAGAAACGCCTGTGGTGCAAAACCACTTAAAAAAAAAAGCGGAGCTGATTTTTCCAGGCAGAATATTCTGCCTGCAAGAAACCTCTGTGTGAACAGGGCCTTAGACTCCCAGTCAGCAGTTGAGCTTGCGTAGATCAAATTCAACTGACTATGTAGTCATATCTATGGACTACCATTATTATAATCCAGGCTGCCTTAAAGGGGTTGTCAAGTTTTTTATTTTATTTATTTATTTATTTATTTGTAGTATAGGAAATCATACAGTTTTTTAATATACATGTATTAGAAATTATGTTCACATACCATTCTTAGGCCCTGTTCACACAGGTTTTTTTTACGCTGATTTTGACGTGTCTAATAATAAATGTGATGCTGTATAAACAAATTAATGTATATAAGAAGATTGTTAATAAACCTTACATTTCTGGCTTTTTTTTTTAGAAAAGATGAAAAAGAATATGCACTGAAGCAAATTGAAGGTACAGGGATATCCATGTCCGCCTGTAGAGAAATTGCAGTAAGTGTGAATCAATTTTTTATGGGTTATTATTTATATTATTTATAATATAATTATTAAGCATTTCCATGCTACATAAGCACACCTTAGCTTATACTGTACGCAGCTGATCGAACACATTCTCACTCTGTATGTACCCAAAATGACTTAATACTAAATAAACCACTTAAATAAAGTTCTAATCTAAATAAACCACCATGGATTCCATATCTTACCGGCTTGTTTGATCATTGTCCAGTTTTGCTTAACATGGTCAGTCTGTCCACACAATATACTGTACATCATTCAACCATAACACATCTTTGTTCAAACGTCGCGGTCAGTTTTTTTTGGTGATATTTTACTATACTTGTGGCAAAACCACTATTTGGCCATGATTTGCGAAAATTGGCCACGACGTGTTAACATAACCTAAAACCACTGACCGGTGAAGTGAATAACATTTAATTATCTCGTGACAATGGCGCCTGTCAAAGGGTGGGATATATTTGGCAGCAAGTGAACAGCCAGTTGTTGAAGTTGATTGAAAAATGGGCAAGCGTAAGGATCTGAGTGACATCATAAGGAGCCAAATTGTGATGGCTAGACAAATGGGTCAGGGAGTTTCCAAAACGGCAGGTCTTGGTATGCAGTGGTTAGAACCTACCAAAACTAGTTGAAGGTAGAACAACCGGTGAATCAGCGACCGGGTCATGGGTCATGAATACTTATTGATTCAGGTTGGGCGCTAAGTCTATCCTGTCTGGTTCGATCTCACAATAAGAGCAACTGTAGCATAAATTGCTGCAGAACGGTGAGAATTCTCATGCTGACCCCTGTCCATCGCCAAAAGCGCTTACAATGGCCACATGAGCATCAGAACTGGGCCATGGAGAAACGGAAAAAGTTTGCCTTATCTGATAAATCACGTTTTCTCTTACTTCATGTGGTTGGACTGATGTGTGTACATTGCTTTCTTGGGGAACAGATGACGCCAGTGTGATGCTTTGAGTAATGTTCTGCTAGGAAACCTTGCAGGTTTTCACGTGCCCTTGGCATTTATATGGATGTTACTTTGACATGTACCTCCTACCTAAACAGAACAAGTGGGGCAACTGTATTTCCCAATAGCAGTAGCCTCTTTCACCAGAATAATCTACCATACCATACCACAAAAAAAATTCAGGATTGGTTTCAAGAACATGACAAAGAGTTCTAGGTGTTGACAGCCTTCAAATTCCCCAGCTATACAGTGAAGGAAATAAGTATTTGATCCCTTGCTGATTTTGTAAGTTTGCCTACTGTCAAAGACACGAACAGTCTAGAATTTTTAGGCTAGGTTAATTTTACCAGTGAGAGATAGATTATATTAAAAAAAAAAACAGAAAATCACATTGTCAAAATTATATATATTTATTTGCATTGTGCACAGAGAAATAAGTATTTGATCCCTTTGGCAAACAAGACTTAATACTTGGTGGCAAAACCCTTGTTGGCAAGCACAGCGGTCAGACGTTTTTTTTTTAGTTGATGATGAGGTTTGCACACATGTTAGATGGAATTTTGGCCCACTCCTCTTTGCAGATCATCTGTAAATCATTAAGATTTCGAGGCTGTCGCTTGGCAACTCGGATCTTCAGCTCCCTCCATAAGTTTTCGATGGGATTAAGGTCTGGAGACTGGCTAGGCCACTCCATGACCTTAATGTGCTTCTTTTTGAGCCACTCCTTTGTTGCCTTGGCTGTATGTTTCGGGTCATTGTCGTGCTGGAAGACCGAGCCACGAGCCATTTTTAATGTCCTGGTGGAAGGAAGGAGGGTGTCACTGAGGATTTGACGGTACATGGCTCCATCCATTCTCCCATTGATGCGGTGAAGTAGTCCTGTGCCCTTAGCAGAGAAACACCCCCAAAACATAATGTTTCCACCTCCATGCTTGACAGTGGGGACGGTGTTCTTTGGGTCATAGGCAGCATTTCTCTTCCTCCAAACACGGCGAGTACCGTTAATGCCAAAGAGCTCAATTTTAGTCTCATCTGACCACAGCACCTTCTCCCAATCACTCTCAGTATCATCCAGATGTTCATTTGCAAACTTCAGACGGGCCTGTACATGTGCCTTCTTGAGCAGGGGGACCTTGCGGGCACTGCAGGATTTTAATCCATTACGGCGTAATTTGTTACCAATGGTTTTCTTGGTGACTGTGGTCCCAGCTGCCTTGAGATCATTAACAAGTTCCCCCCGTGTAGTTTTCGGCTGAGCTCTTACCTTCCTCAGGATCAAGGATACCCCACGAGGTGAGATTTTGCATGGAGATCGATGTCGATTGACAGTCATTTTGTATGTCTTCCATTTTCTTACTATTGCACCAACAGTTGTCTCCTTCTCACCCAGCGTCTTACTTATGGTTTTGTAGCCCATTCCAGCCTTGTGCAGGTCTATGATCTTGTCCCTGACATCCTTAGAAAGCTCTTTGGTCTTGCCCATGTTGTAGAGGTTAGAGTCAGACTGATTAATTGAGTCTGTGGACAGGAAATTAACCTATCCTAAAAATTCTAGACTGTTCATGTCTTTGACAGTGGGCAAACTTACAAAATCAGCAAGGGATCAAATACTTATTTCCTTCACTGTATATCTGATCGAACATCCGTGGGATGTGCTGGAAAAACATGTCTAATCCATGGAGGCCCCACCACGCAACTTGCAGTACTTATTAAAGCACGCGGGCTATTTCCCTGTTTAAATATGTGAAGCAGTGCAAGGTAGTCTTGTGTATTGGCTTACCTGCTTTATTTCTTGGGTATCCGCTTTGTTCAGGGCTGCCTTTGGGCAATGAAGGAACCGGAGGTCAGTCTCTTAATGCAAGTCTATGAGAATCACATTGAGGCTTTCATAGACTTGCATTAAGAAACTGACTTCTGGTCCCAACAGCAGACGCTGTAGGATTTAGGGAGCCAGAATAGAGATCACATGGCTCAATGGCAGCCCAGGACCGAGCGGCTAAACCTGAAATAAAGTACCAGATAAGCCAATACACCGGACTGCCTTGTATTTCATTACATTTTCAAACGGGGGCAGAAAAAATAAATAGCGAGGTGCGATTTTCGCTTTAGTTTTTTCCTCCCCTTCTTCCAAAAGCCGTAACTTTTTTATATTTCCATCAATATTGCCGTATGAGGGCTTTTTTTTTGCGGGACGAGTTGTGGATTTTCACAGCACCATTTATTGTACCATATAATGTAGTGGGAAACTGGAGAAAAAAAATCTTTGTGGGGTGGAATAGGAAAAAAACAGCGATTCCTCAATCTTTTGGGTGGTTTTATTTTTAGTGCGTTCACCATGCAGTAAAAACGGCATGTTAACTTTATTCTGCGGGTCGATACGATTACAGCGATTTCAAATACTTTTTTTTAATGTTTTACTACTTTTACAAGCAAAAAAACTGATCGCCATATTCTGAGAGCCATCCGTTTTTTATTTTTTGGTCGATATAGCGGAATGAGGGCTTATTTTTTTGTGGGGAGATCTGTAGTTTATATTGGTACCATTTTGGCGTACATGATACTTTGTGATCACTTCTTATTTCATTTTTTGTGGGAGATGAAGTGACCACAAAACAGCAATTCTGAAGTTTTTTTATTTTTTACGGCATTCACCGTGCAGACTAAATAATAATATATTGTAATAGTTCAGACTTTTACGGACGCATTGATACCAGTTATATAAATTTTTTATTTGTTTTACTTTGTGCTTGAGGGTGAATGGGAAAAGGTTTTGTTTTTTTTAAATTTTTATTTTGTTTAATTTAAAAAAAAAACAAAAAAAAACACATTATTTTACTGTTTTTTACTTGTCCCCCTAGGGGACTTGAACCAGCGATCTACTAATGTATTACAGTATATTGTGATTCTGACAGTTGCCTATGAAGCCATACCGGAGACAGGGCTTCATAGGAGTACAAAAATGGTGGACCTGAGGGCCTTCATCAGGACACCAGGCTACCATGCCAACCAACGGTACCACACGATCGTGCCACAGGGGCGGGGGCATTGGAATGTTTCAGGGGGTCGCCCCTTCTTTTCAGTGATTTAAATGCCGCTTTAGATATTGACTGCGGCATTTAACGGGTTAAACTAGCGGGATCGCGCTCGAGCGGCATCCCGCTCGTTATCCGGAAGTGTCGGCTGTAACACACAGTCGACACACTCGCCCTATGGCGCGGGCTCAGCCTATGAGCCCGCTCAATACTCCCCCACCCGACCTGCGCCATATATACTGTGGTTGTCGGTAAGGGGTTAAAGGATCTGCTGCTAAAATCTTGCTGCAAGATATCACAGGACACCTTCAGAAGTTTTGTGGAGTCCATGCCTCAATAGGTAATCCATCAGGTGTGTAACTGGCCACTGAGGATCCAAAAATACACTCCTCAACATTGAAATTGAAATGCCAAGAAAGACAAGCCGTAAGGTTATACAAATCGAGGAAGTAGCAGATGTCGCTAAGATCTGCAAATGATCACATTTTCAAGCACCGAGCTCCAATCTGTGGCATGTGGGAGGGGCATAAAAGCCAGATTGAAAGCAATGTTTTTTAGCCACATGAAACCTCAAAAATGTAATCAATTGTCGTGGGATAATTGTGCAATGCCCCCTGCTCGTCGACGTGCCAGTTATCGCCACTTGTTGCAAACTAAGATGGACAAAATCCTTGAACTAAGAGACCTTGGTTTATCACTCTAGCAGATTGCTAAACGCCTAGGCCGAGATGTCATCACTGTTCAACGTTGCATGTCCCGGAGGTTGGGAGAGCAACGAAAATGACAGCAAGAGGACCTTGCACGGACGGATCCTCTGTTGGAAGAATGGCACGTAGTGATCCATTCTGTACTGCAAGTGAAATTGAACATCACATCCCAAGCCTAGGGCGGCAAGCAGTGTTAACACAAATCGCCCGAAGACGTTTGCACGATATTGAGCTACGAGACAGACTTCCAGCTACAGGTGTTCCATTGACCACACGCCACCGCTCCCAAAGGCTATCATGGTGCACAGCAAGACTGAAATGGGGGCCCACTTTTGTCTTGGATGCAATGATAGCCGGAGATTGGTCTGGAGACCATGTGGGCAATGCCATTCAGCGTCATATAACATTCCTCAGACAACCATTAACCCTTTCATGACCAAGGGTCGTTTATGCCCCTGTGTCCAGGTCCAATTTTCCATTTCTGATATGCACTTCTTTAAAGAGAACCTTTCACCTGCCTATACGTGAAGCAGCTGAGTGCAGCATGTAATAAGCAGGGCTGCACAAACCCTGGGGCACAATAAAAAAAATGTCCTATCCTCCTCTGTTATTTAGATATTGGTGCCGATATATTTGGCGCCCCCCCTGAACTGTTAATGGGGCATGTAATTGGCAAGGGGAAGTGTAACATCGCTGTGACACTGTCCAATCCGCTACGGATAGTGTCACAGCAAGAGCTGGAGAGAGGAGAGCGTGTGCGTGCGCATGCGCAGCTCGGAGCCGTGCAAGCAAGTGCATGCACGTGCGCACGCTCTCACTCTTTGGCTCTCAGCAGACAAGGACAACAAGACTGTGAGAGCTGAAGTTTGAGTGAGAGCATGCGCGCACAGCTCCGATGCTGCTGCCTATGATACTCCCACCGCCATGGAACAGAAGAAAAAGAAGATTAATTCACATTTACTGCTCATTTACTCCTGTCATACGGAGCTATGGATGGGGACGAGCGGTCGTTACTCCGATTGCTCGTCCCTATACATTATTATCATGTCGGCAGCGCGGGAGATGTGCTGCCGATAATGATAATATTTAACGTTTTTAAAACAGTACGATCAGAAGACCGAGCTTTTGCTCTTTCATCTGCTGATCACTACCCTGTTTACACAGGGCAATCATCGATAACGAGCTTTATATGAAGACTCGTCTGCACGATAATCGCCCAGTGTAAAACCCACTTTAGGTAGCTCAGTTTTCACCTGTGCTGTGCAGGCCAGGAGTGTGTTATCAGTCAACTTCTTATCACTGGAGGGAAGGGGTTAGAACGACAGATGACTGCTCTTGTACTGCTGAATGCTCTATTCACACCATTCCCAGGCTATACAGGTATACTTTTTAAATATATACATTACAAAAAGATGTATTTTTGTATGCGCTCAGTATCTTTTTAATACTTCCTCACACGTTTCTGGAGATACACTTTTAAAAAATATTATTTCCATTAATTAATTGGCATGAATTGGTTAAAGTTTTATAGATGACCATATATCTAAATGTGTTTTTCCCCTTAAGAGGCAGCTGGGTGTATAGGGGGCAGCAGAGTATATAAGAGGCAGCAGAGTATATAAGGGGCAGCAAAGTTTTTAGGAGGCAGCATAGCATATAGGGGCAGCGGAGTATATAGGGGGCAGCAAGGTTTATAGGAGCAGCAGAGTATATAGGGGCAGCAGAGTAAATAGGGGGCCGCACTGATATCTTCATTTATATCTGTTCTTTATTGAACACCCCCTTACAGAGACATAAATACACACACTGTAACATATACACATACAAACACTTATATACGCAAATATATACACAGAGACATATATACACACACATAGAAACTTACCATCTCTCCTTGCTGACAGGATCACAGGTTTCTTGTAGGACGGGCTGTGGGCGGATCTTTCTACTCGGCTCTTGTTTACTCTGTGTGTGTGTGTGTGTGTGTGTGTGTGTGTGTGTGTGTAACTAAGAGCAGGGGCAAAGCCCAGTGGCGCCCCCTACATGCTGTGAGGCTCGCACACCCCTAAGGCCGGCCCTGTCTGTGTTTATAACCGAGAGAATGACTTGATTTAAACTCACAGCAAGGACCTTACCCAAGACCTTTCAGTCACTTTTGAGTAACCATATGGTTCTACAGCACTACAACAGAAGCATCATAGAAGGAGGGATATAGAGTGCCCATATTGATGGTACCATTCTACATGGCAAGCAACTCGAGGCTAAGTTCATTACAGTAACGCTTATAAATGTCAGCAGGAAGCTCATCTGGATCAGGGGATTTTCTGGGGGGAATGGTGGCTATAGCAGATTTAATCTTATAAAGTGTAAGGGGGGCCTCTAAACATGTCCATCTGTGCACTGGTAAGCTTGGGGAATAGTACTTCCTGGAAATGAGATTAGTAAAATATATTTAAAGCATTAAGATATGGAAACTGAAGAACTGCATAGCTGGCACTAGCCATCTTTGATTGACAAGATGGCTGATGGACCTGAGCTATCACTAGTAATATATGCTAATTGCTTCACTGATTGGTTACCCAACTCAAAGTTCCTTTGTTTGTGAAAAAACATTTGATTCTTCACTTTAAGGGTTAATAACTGGGAGTAGGAGCTCTGAAGGCACTTCCAAGTGGACATATTAGGCACAGACAGGTTCTCCGTTCAGCAGCTTCCAAAAATTCTCATCAGGTCTCCTCAGACTCTCTAGTGGTATATTTGACATAAAAGACTGATGACTTAAAGCATCCACTGAGGAATGCCGTAGCCACATCCCATAATGTAATCAATGTGTTGGGAGGGAGATTAACCTTGAAGAATCCCTTGAGTTGGTTATGGATTCTGTCTGGTTGAGGAAATTGGGATAATCAGAAGGGGTAAATACCCCTAGCTGGGGGTGAGCTGAGGGGATCTGTAGAAATTCACTGCAGAGAATAGTCAGATATTATTTTTTTTTTAGGGAGATATCTCATATCGTAGTACCTATAATACCTAGTGGCCTACAATACATAAGCAATACATAATTTCAACATATGTTCATCAATGATTGTCTGAAGTTAAAAAAAATAATAATAATAATAATAAACAATCCACGTAGACTAGGGCTGTGCAATTATGATCAAAATCACAATTAATTTAACATGTAACCTCGATTACGATTATTGACCGATTATTAAGGCCACACCCCTTTTCCCCATTCCCTACACCATTGAATTCATATTTATCCCCTGAGCCTGCTGTATACTACTGTGTTAAATATACCCCCTGACACTGCCTCCACACATTATAATGCCCCTGTTACTGCCTCCACGCAGAATAATGCCCTTATAATTGCCCCCACACAGTATAATGCCCCCATAGAGTATAATGCCCTCCATAACTGCCCTCCACAGCATAATGTCCCCCATAGATGCCTCTACATAGTATAATTCCCTCATAACTGACTTCCACGCAGTATAATGCCCCTATAGCTGCATCCCACACAGTATAAAGTCCCCATAGCTGCCCCCGCACTGTATAATGCCCCCACAGCTGCCCCCAATAGTGCTTGATAAAAATAATAATATACATAATCCCCTAACCCCCGTTCCAACGATGAGTGGAGCAGATCCTTCTGCTTGTCTGCTCTGTGTGGCACGGTGCAGATGACGTCACTGCCTCGCGTCCGATGATACATAGTGAATGGTAGAGCAGGGGACCATTGAATTAAACGGTATCTGCTTCCTGAAGATGAAGATACAGTTTAAACCGGGAAAAGGTAATTTCTAAAACCGAAATTTTGCGTCAGAAGCAGAACTTGGCTCAGAAAGCGACACAAGTTCTGCTTCTGCCACTGGACCCCCAGCCCTATTGTGGTGGACGCAGCTGTCATAGTTGAAGCGTCAGGAGCAGGGCCTAGTAATGTAGTCCCTCCCGCAATGTGGGATCCTGCAGTTTCTTTCTCTCCCCAAATTCCACCATTTACAGCGACTCCAGCCATCAACACTTATGTCGCAAATTTTACCCCCTATAATTTTTTTTATTTGTTTGTAGGCGATCAGGTCCTGGAACTAATTGTCCAGCAGACAAATTTATATGCCAGGCAATTTGTCACCCAAAATCCAAGGTTTTACTATGCCAGAGGATGGATCCCCACAACAGTCTGTGAGATTAACATTTTTTTGGGAATTACCCTAAACATTGGGATAGTAAAAAAACCTTCTATCTGCTCCTACTGGGCTACCAGCGCTATCCACAGCACCTCTGTTTTTGCTGCTGTCATGGCCTGAACACAATATGAGACTATAATGCGTTTCATGCATTTCTCGGACAATTCACAAATCCCCCCCAAGAAGTGAACCAGGCTATGAACACCTCAACAAATTGAGACCCCTTACCTCCCTCCTATCTGAGTCATTTGTAAACTTATACACCCAAGGCCAAAAAATAGCGGTAGACGAGTCCCTTATGTCCTTCAAGGCCCGTCTATCGTTTCGCCAATACATTCCCTTTCAAAAGAGCCCGATACAGTGTGAAACTTTATAAGGTGTGCGAGAGCACATTGGGCTCCACCTGTGGATTTTTCATTTATGAGGGCTGGGTCCGCCACCTTAATCCCCCAGGATGCCCAGAGGATATTGGAATTAGTGGGAAAAATCGTCTGGGAACTTTCCTGCAGAAAGGGTACCATGTGTACACCGACAATTACTACACCAGTGTCCCCCTGAACAGATTTAAATCGTCACCTTGTTTGAATCCTTTCTTATTCCAGGGACTTCAGTCTCATTGACAAAGATCTACGCCAATCATAAAAAGAACAAAAAAATTAATGGGGAATACTGTATGGCCGAAGGAAAATAGGAATGAGCTTGTCAGTGCAAGAAATTATGCAAAGAATGCAGAAAGGAAATAGGATGGTCAAGAAGGCTATAATATTGAAAAAAATATAGGGAAATGCGCTTTTTTTTTTATAACAGACAGGTTGTATTATGACTTTAGCATCCCCTTAGAAAAATATCTAGTTGATTATAAGAGCCAATGCCCGAAGTGTGGCAAACTGAAATCCTCCCTATTTCACGTTTTTTTGACCTGTAGTCCCATTCAACTCTATATAGGGGAAGTAGAAGATGTAAAAAATTTAAAAAATTCAAATGAAAATCCCAATAATTGCTGCGTCCTGAAAGGGTTAAATTGTGTTGCTTATTATATAATGCTCCATTGACAGACCTCCATTGAAAATCCTATTCTTGGCAGGCAATCAGTATGCACAGAAAATCGCTTGCATTACATTCCTTGTAGGCGACATGAGAAAGATTAGTTTGAATGGAATAAATGATTCATTGTTGAGAAGTTCACTACAGCCTTTAATTCATTGCTGTGAAATACTCCTACATAAAAAATATTAATCTATTATAGATACACTTTTTAATGCTGTCATTGTCTTCATTTAGTTAGTTTTATACTGAATTTCCTAGTTAATATCTTGATGTAATGTATTTTCACCACTGCAATTGGAAATAGCTAATACCAGTATTATTAGTGTTGTGTAATTGCTAAAGTTTACCTCTCGAAAGAATTTAAAAAAAAACAATCACCCCATAGGCAGCTGTAGATGTATATTAAATGTACTGCAGTCGGAAATGTTACATAGGTTGGAAGAAGACACATGCCCATTAAGTTCAACCTTTCTCAGACCTAGATGTTTGACCTAGAGAAAGCCAAAAGACAAATCTCCTAATCAACATATGCCAACTTTTCCTCATGGCTCAGTTGGCTAAAACGGACAGCGTATTATAAGGGATTTTGTGATTTCCACCTTAAAACACCCCTTAGCGGGTAGGGACTTTGCACAGGGAATGAGCTGTGCTATGTAGCTGGGCTATTTCTGGTGTGATGCTGGTGCTGTGCTCAGCACTCTTATGTATCCCTACTTCTACTCCCATTGCCTCTCACAAAATGCAGTCTCATAGACACTGGGAGGCAGAAAGAGAAACTGTCACTACAATGCCATCTTCCCTGTCTACTATTTAGGGCTTGTCCACATGTAGCAGAATTGCTGCGTATTTTCTGTCTGGAATTGCAGCAGAATATAGTAGCAGCAAAGTTGGTGAGATTTAACAAATGTCATCCACACGCTGCGTAAAAATTCTGACACGAAATTGGCCTGCGGTGCATATTTTTCGTAACGCAGCATGTCAATTCCTGCTGCAGAATGTGAACTGAATTGCTGTGTTTTTCTGAGGAGATGTCAACATCTCTCATCTCCCAGTATTGAGAAAAACACGGCAAAATACTCACCATTTTCTGCAGTAAAAAACACAGGAAATGGTTTGTTTTTTCCACAGCGGAATGTCTGCTACATTCAACGGAATTGCTGCAGAAATTTTCTGCAGCAATTCCGTTATGTGTGGACAAGCCCTTCCTGTTTTACTGCAGGCAGTCTTTTGTGGTTTGTTTTAAAATAAAACCCGAGACATTACCTGTAAAAGGATCACTATAGAGTTTATCTAGTTTTTACTCCTTTTTCACTTGTATTACTGCCTTTCCATTCCCTTTATTAACCTATGTGTGTCTGCCGTGATTCACAAAATACATTTATTCACTAAACTAAGCACACTAAATATCAAACACCGTACGTTGCAGATAATAGATATATAAAAACAGAATAGTATCATTATACTTAATACAAATAATAGCCATCAACACGTAATGTACTAATATTATACACGGAACAATACATTAACAATATTCCCAGTACAATACCTTTACCTAACCACATACCTACAAAAGCATATATACGCACACTCACTTATGATCTTCCCCACCTGGCTCTAACTGTCCCTTAAACTGAGGGGTTCAAGAGTATGGGATTATAAGAGGCTATAGGTCTATTGAGAGGGGAGCTGCAAATGTATTACGCAGGACCATATGGATGGGAAATAAGGCCGTGGAATATGGGCTCTAGGGTATAAGACTGGGGGATATGGAGAATTTTTGGTCAAAGAAAGATTGGGGCTTTTATATATATATATATATATATATTACACATGGGGCTCGGTATATATGGGTATGTATATCTAAGTTCCAGGGAATGATGAGTATAGCTTGTTGTCTAGGGGAGGACAGTTAATGCAGTTTGTTGGGGAGGAGAGATTTAAGATAGTTAGACAGCTCGTTGTCTAGGGGTTGCTTCTGTATTGTATGGGGACGGTGTGTTGGTGAGACTGCAGAGCAAGGGCTGAGCTCAATAGCAGTGCTGAGCTTGTCTTTGTCAACAGGAGATCCTGCAGCGCTGCGGTGGTGAATTCGTCTTGATTGTGGTAGCAGTGAGTGGAAGATTGTTAGTGTCGGTGAACTGAACTTTTGAGTACATAAGTGCTTAGCTATTCCCTTCAGCGCATCGGCACACAGCTCAACTCTTTGAGCGCGCTCTACTACTCAAGCCCAACTGGTGAGCTTGCTCCCGAGTCAGACGCAGGCACCTTACTATCGCTTGTACCTGGTCCCCTTGGGTTGGAGTGGTGATATGATGTGTCCGAGCCAACTCGTGGACTAGCAGGGAGGGCAGGTGCCGTGCTCGTCCTGTGTCCTATGAATACAACATAGGATATGCCTCCGGCTACCTTAGCGATACTATTGTCCCCCTGCTGTCTGAGAAGACCGAGAATTAATGGAGATCCTCTGCTCCTCCTTCATTGTAATATACGCATACATTATGTCTGATGGGACAAAATATATATAATGAACACTTCTCTTTACAATGCCCCTGCTGTCGGGGACTCGACAATGCAATTTGGGGAAATGTTTTTCAGGCTGCATTTACCTCCTCAACCTCCGTTGTTACTGGTAAAGGTCTGAAATATACTTTTGGATTTAGGTAATCTCTGCATCACTTATCTACTCGAGGACACTTTCCCATCAGTAACATGTAATCTCAGTCAATGTGCATAGATTACTTTATCTTCTTCTTTATCATTGCATTCTTCTTTTCTTCTTATCTGTATCTGGATTCTTTTGCCGTAGTACGAGTCTTTTCTTTGATTTGATGTTGCATTGTCATCAGTTTCCTTTAGTGTCCTATCCAATTTCATCGTGCCGACTCGTGTAGAACTGCTTTGATTCGCTACGCATTCAGACTTAGAATGGTCTCATCCTGTCTTCTTACAACCTTCTGATAAGTCGATACAGCACCACCTTCAACTTGGTGCGTAGTCAACTTAGGGTGGCATCCTTTGCGACTTGTTACATTGGTACAAACTTTCCAGTAGCTTTCCCTGTAACCTTGCTTGAATATAAAACATCAATGAAGTCGCAGTCTTTGCAGGAAGCTACTTGGGTGATCACCATGGCAGGTTAGCTGTAACTCACGGCCGCAGATGCTTAGTGCATGCATGTGTGCTCCGGCCGCCCTGTGTCCAGTGTCCGTGACCAGTCCTACATCCTGAGTCCAGTGTACATCTATCCTGCACAAGCCTGCTTCCAGTAATCTGGCACCTGCCTGCTTCAGCTACCGGCTATCTGACAGTGTCCAGCCTGCCACCAAGGTACCATCCACCAGTGACTGTCCTATATCTGTCTAGCCAGCTGCTACTCCATTACGGCAGAGTAGCCCAGTGGGTCCACATTCCCAGCGGACGTGACATTAGCATCCCAAAGTAGGAGGTGATGTCTCAATACCTGAAATCTAATTGCAGGTAGGAGCATCGCCTTCCATCTCTCCCCTACTTTACATTCAATCCATCATCTTATGAAGCATTTCATTAATAAAGTTGGCAAATTCCTTTCACAGTGTGGGTATCTTACCTGTCCTTGAGGGTACCTACACACATTTCCCACTCAGATATACAAAGAGTGTAAAATAATCAAACATACAAAATTCCCCCAAAAATTCAATTGCATATAGAGACTCATGCATAAAGTGTAAATATCTCTATTCATCTATAAGCACCTACAGGAAACATGTGTACATGGAATTTACTCCCTTGCTTGCTCCAGCCTTTTTTCATTTTAGTTTTTTCCTCCCCACCTTCCAAAAGCCATAACTTTTTTTTTTCCATCGGGGGGCTTGTTTTTTGAGAGACAAGTTGTAGTTTTTAAGAGCACCATTTATTTACTATATAGTGTACTGGGAAACGAAATCATTGTGAGGTTGAGTGGTAAAAAAACGGCGATTCCTCCATTGTTTTTTTATTGGTACCATTTGGATACATACAACTTTTTGTTCCATTCTATTTAAGGTAACGGAAAATAAAACGCAATTCTGGCAGTTTTATTTTAAAAAAATTACGTTGTTCATCCTGTGGGTTAAATTGTTATATTGTAAGACTTTTACGGCTGCGGCAAACCAATTGTTTATTTTTTTACATTACTTTAGTGGAAAGATGGGAACCTTGTAATATTTCATATTTATATCTTTATATTTGTACCTTTTAATATATATATCTCGTTGTCTAGGGGAAAAGACTGTTAATGCAGCTTGTTGGGGAGGAGAGGGTTAGGATACTTAGCTCATTGTCTAGGTGTTGCATCCGTGAATGGTGCGTTGGTGAGACTGCAGAGAGAGAGCTGGGTTTTGGAGTGATGGTGAACTCATCTTTGTCAATGGGACATCCTGCAGTGTTGCGGTGGGGAGCTGATCTTGATAATGATCCCAGTAAGTAAAAGATCGTTGTGACCAGGGGCGTAACTAGGAAAGACTGGGCCCCATAGCAAACTTTTGACTGGGGCCCCCCCTCCCCTGGGTGTCACACATCCCCCCCTTGTAGATAGTGCCTCTTTTACAGCCCCCCCTGTAGATAACGCCATACAGCCCCCCGCTGTAGAGAACGCCATACAGCCCCCCCTTGTAGGGAACGCCATACAGCGCCCTCCCTGTAGGGAATGCCATACAGCGTCCCCCCTCCCAAAAAAATGCGACCTACAGTGTGTCCTACAAAAGACATGTATCCCCTATCCACAGGATAGGGGATACATGTGTGATCGCTGGCAGCGATAGGGAGAACGGGGGACCGAAAGTCCCCCGAAGTTCTCCATTTCTAACCTCTGACTTCCGGCATCTGCGCAGCTCAATAAAAATGAAAGGAGCGCTGGTCACGCATGCGCACAAGCACGACCGGCGCTCCATTCATTTCTACGGAGCTGCCGACACAGACCCCGGAAGTCCGAGGTTTGTGATGGAGAACTTCAGGGGACTTTCAGTCCCCCGTTCTCCCTATCAATGGCAGCGATCACACATGTATACATGTCTTTTGTTTAATGGCAGAGCGGGGAGATGCCTCCCTGCTCTGCCGTAGTCGTGTTCAGTGGCGTCGCGCTGTAGCAGCAATATCGGCTGCTAGCGGAGCCTCCGGCCATGGTGGGGGCCCGTGCTGGCGGGCGACACGGGCCCCCTCATGTTGCGGGCCCCGTAGCAGCCACTACATCTGCTACGGCGGTAGTTACGCCACTGGTTGTGACGGTGAGCTGAACTCTAAAGCGCACCGGTTCTCAGCTGTCCCTTCAGCGCATCTGCGCGCAGTTCAAAAATTTGAGCTAACCAGCGCTCAGCTGCTTTAGCCCAAAATTAGTCTAGTTCCTGTGGGTCATGGTGATATCACCTCACCGATTCGACTTGTGCACGAGCAGGGGGGCATATTCCGCGCATCACAATATATCTCTTTACCTACATGGCCAAATACTTTAGATCTCATGCTGGCTGTGGAGACAGATGATCACAGACATACAGTGCATTCGGAAAGTCTTCAGACCCTATCACTTTTTTTACATTTTGTTTTGTTGAGGCCTTATGCTAAAATACAGATACAATTAACTATGGTAGTTGCCGGAATACGTCCGGGACAGTAATTTGCTGGGAGTGTCTCTATAAATTCAGGACTGTTGGCAACTGTCAGTGACGCGGTGGCGGTCTGAGCGAGGTCAGTTGACTGGTCCACTCCCGGCACCGACCGTGCTCAGACCGTCATTTACTTGTCTCCATCTGCCCTCCTCCCGCTCCTAAATGCATTAATCGCGGGCCGCAGCCAACTCTTCCCTTGTTTGCACTGCGCATGTACAGTTTGGCGAATATGCAGTGCAACGTTTCGGGGGATGGCGGATAAATCCCAGATGGTGTTTTTTTTTCTGCCGGACACTACAGACGGCAGAAAAAAACACCTGTAAATTTGCAGACGGTTGACAACCCTGCTCGATAGAGGATGGTCCCCATCTTGAGTCCATAAGCCATAATGGCATATGTGGAACTAGGAAGTTTAGCTGTTTATGCGCTAAAAATAAATAAGAGAAAATCATGAATATTTGTGCAAAATATAAATTATGTAATTATGCCCAGATATCATTAGATATTACACCTAGTTCACATCGCGTTTTTTCCTTCCGTCTGCTATATATGTCGGTAATATTGAGAGTGATGTCAGGAGCTACAATATTGGAGTCCCCAGCCAGAGCGTCGGAGCATTCCCGACGTACACGCTAAATGTAGGGCAAAAATGCAATGTGAACTAGGCCTTACTCTCCATTTTGCAACATTCAAATTCAACAGTTTCAAATTTAGTACTATGCATTTTACTTAAATCAAATTATAAAATGTGGAAATCTGACCAAATTAAATCATAAAAGGGGAAATCTGACCAAATTAAATCATAAAAGGGAGAGATTTATCAAAATTCGTACAAAATAGAGTAGTTGCCCATGTCAACCAATTGGCTGCTTTCATTTTTCATAGGGCCACTTCCCCTCTAAGCCTTGATTTATTTGTAAACCTTATTAAGAGCGGAGTTAACAATTGTTAGTGTGTTTCTAGATTAATTTGCATGATAAATTATGCAGTAACCGATTTAAGTAGCAGCAGATGGCTTAAAAGTCACCAATGGGACAACCATGTTTCATAGGACTACAAACTGATCTAAAGTCTTATTAAGGTGCAGTAACTGATCACCGTTCTCTTGCAGTTTGCTGAGCAGGCTAAAAGAAACTTCTGTTCAAAAGCAACTGTGTTCATTCAGTGGCACCAGCCCAATAAAATTATGATTGCGGGCACGGTTGTCACTAAAGTGCTTCCATATGCTTTATATGGGCTATCAAAAATTAGATAACCAGTTACACTATAAAGCATATAATGTTTGTGAATATCATCAATTTAATCTGTCTTATCTTGTGTCTATATAGAATACATTATGAATAAGGCTTCTTTCACACTATCATTAGTATACGTTTAGCTCTCTTCCATGAGCGGAAGAGAGGATCGAAAGCTTTAACGGAAAGCAACGGTTCCGTTAGAATTACCATTGATTTCAATGGTCATTTTTTTGTTTCAGTTGCTTTCCGTTTGTCTCTGTTCGCTAGGTTTCCATTTTTTTTCACGGAAACAAAAGTTCTGCAGTTTCGTAAAAAAAACGGAAACCTAGTGAATGGAGACAAACGGAAAGCAACTAAAACAAAAGAATTACCTTTGAAATAAATGGTAATTCTAACGGAACCGTTGCTTTCCGTTTAATCTTTCGATCCCCTCTTCCTCTGACTGAAGAGAGGTAAACGTATACTAACGGTAGTGTGAACTTCGACTGATATGGATATTTTCCACAGAGTGCTGAGAAGCCATTCAAGCAACATGAAAGGTATATAGCACGGTTGGCATTGCAGCATTCCTAGTCGCATATAGCCAGTGCCAACAGTTCTAAAGACATAGATCATTGGGCTTTTGCAAGAAAAAACTGCTTCTGAGGATCTTATGTACTGAATTAGTACCACGTAACTTATGTGTTATGTATGTTTGTTGTGTTTGGGGCTTCAGTACTGTGTAACAATAGCTCTGCCTAAAATATCACCTTGAGAATTATCTCATGTCTGCTTAAAAGGGATGTTATGCATTTCATTTTAGTTTAATTAGATGTAATTTTGTAGAAGAGAAAGTTTGGGGCAGATTTACTAATGCTGAATAACATTTAGACAGTGTAAACCATAAGGGAGCATACTGTATAATAAATTTGGCACATCTACTGTAGCTAGACATGATCTACACTTTTTCTCTTATTGAGCTAGAATTCTCCGCCACATTTTTACTTTTTTTAGACACTTTTTTCGCTGCGCTATACAAGTGGCTGTGGCTTAGCGGGAAAGGAGAACTGGCCAATGTCACGATCCATGGGTATGTGGACTCACTAGGCCGCACCGCTGTAGCGGAGTAGCAGCTGAGTCCTAGTACAAGAGTACCTCCAGACAGTAACGGAGGCTAGGCACAGATGAGCTTGAAGACAGATGACACCAGATGTGGTGTATAACAGCAGGTGTGACAGGTGGCACAACACGACTCCAACACTCTAAGGCACAGGATCAAATATAGCACAGATACAGGTAGAAGGACACAGGAACAACGGGGACAGGATAACACTAAGGAACCATTTGCTAAGACTAACATGGGTAAACACAACAACGCTCAGGCAATGAGTGAAAGGGCAGAGCCCTTTTTATAGTCCAGGGTGATCATGCGCTAATTAGTGATTTTTTACATGTGCGAGCACTTTAATGCCGGGTGCGAGCGCGCACACCCTCCGGGAACCAGCATAGCGAGGCAGAAGTGAGTGCCGGCGTCTCTCAGGAAGGAGATGCTGCCCAGCACTCACACGTTTATGGCCGCGTCCGTTGAGGGGTAAGTCAGAACGACGGTTTGCGGCTGTGAACATTACAGCCAACACCCTTATGTAAAGAGTGTGGCTTAAATGCGCCTCTGTGCGCCAAAATTTTGCAGTAAAGTGGCGTAAATTAAGCCAACCAAGAGGTGGCATAAGGAAAAGAAAGGTGTTTAACATGTCTAGCAAGATGCACCAAATTTATCATTCTAATTTATCACTGATAAATTTGATGCATTTTCTGACTGCCCGGTCTAAGTTTACGTTTTGTCTAAAACCCAGGACTCATGCACACGGCCATGCCCATAATCTTGGTCCACGATTACGGGCATGGCCGGCCGCTGGCGACCGTGGACAGCCAGCCTAATTTTCGGCCCGTCCTCCTTTACAAAATATGGGAGCACGGTCCGTAAAAAGAAAAAGTTAGGACATGTCCTATCTTTTGCGGAGGCTCTCTACAGCCTGGACACCTTCCCGCAAATATACAGGAATGTGTCCGTGGTCGATAGAAGTGAATTGGTCTGGAATTGTGGACCGTAAATACTATAGAAGATCGCTAGTATGAATATCTGCTTGTGTAAATAGACCTAACAAACGAGCTCATCTGAGCTAACACATGACTGTATAGAATGTAACACAAAATAAGTAAAGCAAATAATATCTTCTCCATCACATTTTTATTTTTTTATGCTGCGGTTGGCAGGACTGTGATGGAAATATGACTATAATACACACAAACTGTACCTTTTTCACCCAAATTGAAAGACTATACTAGAATATAATCTGTGAATGTTGTCTTCTATTATAAACAAACCATGAGTGCTATTCCGGCAAATTTATAATATCTTCTCGTACAGTGAGCAGTGTTATCTTTGCTACATATTCCCCAGACAAAGAATCAAGGAGAGATTAATAGCCAAACGGAAGATGGGTTAGAAGCTGAGCAATAAACGTCTAAAAATAGCTATGGAGACTGTTATTCTCTGCAGCACAATGACACAATAGCTGCTGGATTGAAAGCAGCCGCATTGTCCACTCTGGGGGTATATTAGTGAGTGTATATGCATGTGTATTCTGTAACAGCGACTATCCAGAACACACAAGATACGATTGGTCATACCCCATATAAAATGAGACGTTCAGGCAAGGTTATTCGAAATTCTTATTATTAATACAGATTTATTTATTTTTTGCCATTTTTAATAAAAGGGAAGAATAATGAGTGTCGGGGAGAAGACCACGCAAATCCTCAACCCAGTGATTATACATTACCATATATCATACATTACCATTACCATATTTATTTAACTAGTTAAGCACGATTAACAATGGAAGTTCATTCTAATGAGTCTACAGCCATATACACTACAGTTTCTCAGTTAACATAAGCTCTCGTCTAAGAAAAAGAATAAAATAAGAATGTGAGGTGACGTGCTGTGAAAACCTATTCGTGTTGACAGACGGCATACTGGAATCCTCCGATATGCACTGTGAGTCTATTGGCTGCAGTGATTCTGGCCACAAATATCTGTGATTAGATTGGAAAGGAAGGCTAGCAACAGCAAGCTGCAGCCAATAATCGCTCCTGTGCCTAGTGAAATGACTCCGATAAATGACTTTCCCATAAACGCACAATCTTGTAATGTGCTTTGCTTCTATAATTATAGTACAAAGGATTAGGGGAAAATCTCTATTCTACAAGACAATCAACAGAATGGTTTTAATTGTCTTTAATGTTCAGTGTATTAGCAGGGCAGTGTTTGCACTAGGGCAAAATATACATAGAGGATGGCCATTTAGACAGGAGCTGTGTTGTAAAAGGGACAGGGATGTAATCCGGTAGTTGGCTTGTGCTATTCTGTTTTTCTAAAATCCATTTACAAAGCATATATTTCAGAAAGACATTGAAACTGTATCCATGATGAAATCTGGTACATACGTGTGCTTACTTATAATAACTGTATTTATACACATATAGTGCAAATTTTCAGAAAGTAGCTTAGAAGCGTGATTTGCTGTAGAACTTTCCATCATCCTTAACTACAACAGTGCCACCAACAGGAAAGTCCGCAGCCATCTTCTCTGAAGCTACACTACACTAACCAGGTTACTACTCAAACTTTACTTTTTTTTTTTAGTTCTTTACCCCACGGGAGGTCAGTTTGTCCCTGGGACTTGTGAATCCCTGCTTACACCCCTTGCACTATAATTGTAAATCTTTATTTAGGTAATGACAAATCTATAACTTTTTTTTATTTTACATTGGGGGTGGGGATCTTTATGAAGTCCATATGCCCTAGTAGGACATATTGGAATAATTTAGAACTGCTGTGTAAGCAATTATCTATATTCTAGGGAAAAGGTGACCTTCCAAGTTTGCACCATAATTCGCCAAGTCTTTTTGACATGATAATTTTACTACTACCTAGGAGGATGAGTTTTTACAAGATATCTCACAATATATATTACAAGCTAGCTATATGTTCGCTATTGTGGAGGTGGCTCTACCAATGTTACACTGAAACTTGATACAGTTGCTTTACATTATTTTCTGTTGGAGTAAAGTGGACAGACATTACACAAGCATGGCACTCTTGGCATTTATTATTCAAAGCTACGAGGAGTTACCTCTATAATATAAATCACATTTTTCAGAACAGTTTGTTGCCGGTGACTTTCTTTATTTACAAAGGGATGAAAATGGAAAAGTAGAAATAGTAGTAAATGGCGTTAGCCATCATAATAATCCCATCAAAATCAATGCGACCCTTAACAGAAATGTTTCTCTATATTTTTCTCTTCACCGAGTCATGGTGTAAATTTTCACGTCAAATTTGCTTTGTTTATAGTAAAATATTTCGGGTTTGTGTCCAATGCAGTCCCCCAACTTACTCTAAATATATATTTTATTCTCTTATTTCTTCTCTGTTAGGTTTTCATTACTATTTGATGAACTGAACAGCATAAAATGCTACCCTATTCTATACAGTCACAAAATAGACATAACGGATCATAATATAAGTAAATAAATAATATTTTCCTAGTAGATGAGCTAATCAGATATGGTCTGAATTTCACCAAAGTTTCAGCTCTGCAAATTCCGGAACTTTTGGGGTTCGTGGCACGTGAATCGCAGCAAAATGGCAGGTGTCGGCAAGTGCCGGCCACCATTTTACAGATGAGAAAAAGGATCACTTGATCTTAGGGGGATTTCCCCATAATGCCTTTTAGGCAGCCTTCTCAAACTGCACTGCATTTATTCCTCTCTCTATATGATGCTGTCACTTTGACATTATATGCTGGCTTGGCATTAAAGAGTTTGAAAGGGGTTGGATTTAACTTGGATACAGTCCGAACAGACATCAGAGGATCAGAGATGAGTTTTCAGGGCAAGTGGGGTACTTTTGATTTCCAGCGAATTTATTTGGACCGCATCTAATGAAACGGCCCATTTGACTGAATCGTACCCAAGACGAAATTTGGGAAATTTGCTCATCTCTAGATTTCTAGCATGGAGCAGCGGCATAGCTGGTGGTGGGCTGGTGAAGTATGCACCCAATTTGCTTTGTGCTAAAAGTGACGCCAACAAGTTGCCCTTCCCTTGACAGGGTATTTAGATGCAGGATGAGGCAGTGATTGGAGCCTTTACCCCAGGTGAAGAAAAAACTAGATTGAACTCTAATTTTACAAAAGAAAGATTCCCAAAAGACGCAGATGTCATTTTGGAAATCTTATTTTGTCTGATGTGTTGCTTTTATAAACTGTTTCTCAAGTACTCAACAGTGTACGTATCCCTTCCAGCAAAATTACTGTTGTTCACATGATTTTTAGTCTGTCTAACATGAGTAATCACATGAAGTTGGTGTAGGAAAAAGAAATATAAAAAGAGACTTTTACCATTTCTTCCATAAAAAGTTACTTTGTAATCCTTTATTTCATAAAAGACAAATCTTGATATATTGTGTTTACGCATTAATAGAGTTACCTAGACTTATGTAAATTCTTCCAAGCCTTCATCTGTGCTTGCGCAGGTCCTGAAGGTCCAAGTAACTCATGCAGGCACAGTGTACAGCAGTGGAAGAGGCTTAGGGACGTGTGTCATCACTTGCCCCTACATCAAATTTTTTTTTTTGGACGGGGGTGTCGTGCGGTTGGTACAGAAGGCTTGGCTAGCAAGGGGACGTTGCTTTACAAATAGAGAAAATTACACAGAACTTCTAAAAAGTAGATATTAGTAAGTTGCATATAATTATCTTTCCCACACATTTGTTAAAATTAGACATAAACTAATAGTATGTGGTCGCAGCGGCACCTTAGTTCCGGAAGGCGTCTCAGCTGTGACAACATGGTTCCTCTCAAGCCAATCAGCATTTGAGATGTTAATTCGCATTCGTTTACTGTCACATCCAGGCAGGTTTAGGAGAGATTTAGATTGGCCAAGTTAGATTTTCAAAGCCTGCCCTAACCAATACATTTTCTGAATGTTCCAGAAGACTTATTTTGTTTTTGTTCATACATTTGTTCAGACCTACTATCTGTTATTAGGGCTTAAGATAAATGCACATGAAATGAAACTACAATCCCTACTCACAGGAGTTGGTTAAAGAGGCTCTGTCACCAGATTATAAGTGTCTATTATAAGTGTCTATCTCCTAAATAATCTGATCGGCGCTGTAATGTAGATAACAGTTCTTTGTATTTTGAAAAACGATAATTTTTTAGCAAGTTATGAACAATTTTAGATTTATGCTAATTAGTTCCTTAATGTCCAACTGGGCGTTTTTTAACTTTTGACCAAGTGGGCGTTGTAAAGACAAGTGTATGACGCTGACCAATCAGCGTCATACACTTCTCTTCATTCCAGCCCAGCTTCTTTCACTGCACAACGTGATCTCGCGAGATCACGCTATGCTGTCACTTACTCACACACTAACTTTACCGAAGTGTCTTGAGAGTGAATAGACATCGCCTCCAGCCAGGATGCGATGTCTATTCACACTCCCGACACTTTGGTAAAGTTTCTGTGGGACTTAGTCACACAGCACAGCGTGATCTCGCAAGATCACACTGTGCTGTCATTTATGTCCATCTGTACTCACAGCACAGCGTGATCTCGCGAGATCACGCTGTGCTGTCATCCATGTCCATCTGTAGTCAAGGCACAGCGTGATCTCGTGAGATCACGCTGTGCTGTTGTAGTAAGTCCCACAGAAACTTTTCCAAAGTGTCAGGAGTGTGAATAGACATTGCATCCTTGCTGGAGGCGATGTCTATTTACTCTCAAGACACTCCGGTAAAGTTAGTGTGGGAGTATGTGACAGCACAACCTGATCTCGTGAGATCACGCTGTGCAGTGAAAGAAGAGGGGGGCTGGAATGAAGAGAAGTGTATGACGCTGATTGGTCAGCGTCATACACTTGTCTTTACAACGCCCACTTGGTCAAAAGTAAAAAATACCCAGTTGGGCATTAAGAAACTAATTAGCATAAATCTAAAATTGTTCTTAACTTGCTAAAAAATGATAGTTTTTCAAAATAAAAACCACTGTTGTTACCTACATTACAGCGCCTATCAGATTATGTAGGAGATAGGGCACATATAATCTGGTGACAGAGCCTCTTTAACTAAAGATTTAGCGCAAGAACAGTTATTCTACTATTGTGTTAATGCTGTAGAATAAGTACATTTATAGAGGCCTCCTGGTCTTTCGTAAATGGATGCAGCTTTCGTCGAGTTGTTCGCCGGTTCAGTCTATATACTTTTAATTGGGGGCAATATGGACTTGGTTTCCGTTGTGAATGTGATCCATTACTGCAAGTGCTAAGACATTCACCGATCTAAAGTATAGATACAAGTGGCAGATATAAATATGGTCCTGATATTTACGTGCTGTTGGCTAACTACCATATATTTTTTGCACTTATTGATAATGCCTATTTAAACAGACCTTTGCACTTCTGATAACAATGTTTCCCTTATTTTATTTAATTTTTTCTTTCAGCTGTTACGTGAGTTGAAGCATCCAAATGTAATTGCATTACAAAAAGTATTCCTGTCTCACAGTGATAGAAAAGTTTGGCTACTGTTTGATTATGCAGAACATGATCTTTGGGTAAGTTTGTTTTCCAATTTTGAAAACCATGTATGTCACTATGCATCCTGTAAGGGTATGTTCACACGAGGTCATTACGTCCGTAATTGACGGACGTATTTCGGCTGCAAGTACCGGACCGAACACAGTGCAGGGAGCCGGGCTCCTAGCATCATACTTATGTACGACGCTAGGAGTCCCTGCCTCGCTGCCGGATAACTGTCCCGTACTGTAATCAGTTGTAATCACCCGACGGAACCCTCTGACGGAACCCCGGAACGGAAATGAACGGTGATGTGAACAGGCCCTAAGATCTAACATGCTGCTCTTAAATGCATTTATATATACACTGATTAGCCATAACGTTGAAATTAGTGACCGGTAAAATGAATAACATCGATTGTCTCCTAACAGTGGTCCCCGTCAAAGGGTGGGATATATTAGGCAGCAATTTAACAGTCCGTTCTTGAAGTTAGTGTGTTGGAAGCAGGAAAATAGGCAAGCATAAGAGCGACTCTGACATGGGACAAATTGTAATGGCTTGACGAGTGGGTCAGAGCTTTTTCCGAATGGCAGGACTTAGGGGTGTTCCTGGTATGTAGTGGTTATTACCTACCAAAATTGGTCCAATGAAGCAATGGGCACTTAAGGCTCATTGATGTGTGTGGGAATCGAAGTCTAGTTCATCCGGTCCGATCCCACAGAAGAGCTACTGTAACAAAAATTAATGAAAATGTAAATTCTGGCTATGATATAAATGTGTCAGAGCACATTGCAGCTTGCTGCTTACGGTACTGGGCAACCGCAGACCGGTCTGAGTGCCCATGCTGACCCCGAAACGACTAGAATAGGCACATAAGCATCAGATTCGGACCATAAAGCAATGAAAGAAGGTTGCCTAATCTGATGAATCCCAATTTTTTTTTATATCATGTGGACAGCTGGGTGCGTGTGTGACGCTTACCTGGGGAAGAAATAGCATCAAGATGCATTATGCGATGAAGGCAAGCCGGCAGAAGCAGTGTGATGCTCTGGGCAATATTCTACTGGGAAACCTTGGGTCCTGACATTTACGTGGATAATACTTTGACATGTAACACCTATCTAATCATTGTTGTAGACCAAGTACACCCCTTCATTGCAATGGTATTCCCTAGGGAGTGACCATTTTTAGCAGGATAATGTGCCCTACCACACTGAAAAAATGGTACAGGAATGATTTGAGGAACTACACAAAGAGTTCAAGGTGGTGATTTGGCCTTCAAATTCCCTAGATCTTCCCCAGAATCCGATCAAGCATCTGTGGGATGTGCTGGAAAAATAAGTCAGATTCATAAATTCCTCAGCTCGCAACTTACAGGGCCTAAAAGATCTACTGTTAACGTATTTGTGCCAGATACCACAGGACCTCTTCAGAGGTCTTGTGGAGTCCATGCCTCGACGGGTCAGAGTTGTTTTGGCAGCATGAGCGGGACCTACACAATATTAGGCAGGTGGTTTTAATGTTATGACTGATCGGTGTATATCATATATTTGATATATGATATCAAAATATTATCTTTTTTTTTTCTTTATAGCATATCATCAAGTTTCATCGTGCCTCAAAAGCAAATAAAAAGCCCATGCAGCTACCTCGATCAATGGTGAAATCTTTGCTTTACCAGATTCTGGATGGAATTCATTATCTGCATGCAAACTGGGTACTTCATCGAGACTTGGTAGGCAATAACATTGTAGATTTTAATATTACATGATAAGTAATGGTACTGTATGGAAATGAAAAATATGGTATAAAACAAAATGCTAATTCTTGCTGGGAAATTGCTATTTATACTGTTATGTGTTAGACACTATCCGCATCAAGTTTTTGGCTTGCGTTTCCTGTAAACGCCAGTAAAAGCTCCCAACGTATACGTTAAACATAGGCTGTGACTAATAGTTGCATCCGTCACCTATAGACTATTATGGGATACGTTTAGCATATATGTCATGAATTCTCATCACCTTTTCATGATGTATACGTTAAATGGATGCCATAATAGGCTATGGGAAGGCTAAACTAAACATGTTTCAGTAGTTCTAACAATAAGCAAGTTCTTACAAGAAAAAGATACGGATTCTCACCACTCGAGAGGGGAGAAAGAACAGGACTGGAACCTATTCCATGTTACTTCAAAAGTGCATCACATGTACCCGATCCACAGAACATGAATGCATTTACCTGATCTTCTCAATTGTTTCATTTAACACCTCAGGGGACAAAATGCACAACTTGAAAGTCCAAAAGGATTCTGTAATGACAGGGATAGGGAAACAGACAAGTGAGCCCTAATCTACCCGCCACTCAGTCCCTGCCTACTTGCAACGACCCGCCCTAGGCGACGGGGTACAACTGGGCGACGGTCCCTACACTCAGTAAGTGCACGACAGACAACCAGACAAGGAAACACAGAACAAAGGGAAACGGGGCAGTTGCCCACGGCAACACCGTGAGCAACAAGAGTAGGAAACGAGCCGAGTCAAACCAGGAGAGTACGAGGTGCGAAACGCAGAGCAGGAGAGTAGTGAACAAGCCGAGTCAAACCAGGAGTGTGCGAGGTACCAAACGCAGAGCAGAAGAGTAGTCAGTAAGCCAGGGTCATATGAAGCAGGGACAAGTAGTTCAAGAAGCTGCAGCAGGGCCAGGAAACCAACAGAGAAGAATCACAAGCAAGGAGGAACAGGAAAGGCAGGTATAAATAGACAGAGGGCGGGAGCTAGCTCCGTCTGGCTAGGCTGTGATAGGCTCTCCCACTCCTAAGCCTGCCATCCTGAGTGGTGGAAGATGGAGTCAGTCTCACAGACATAGAAGCAGGTGCAGACTGATTACCTATGGGCGTGGATACAGAAGCTGTGCCTGGCAGATCCTTAACAGATTCTCTATTATTTAGACGCTGGTAACGTTGGGAGTATGATCTGGAATGTGTTCAAGTATAGAAAAACTTCAAACGAGAGCAATCTTTATTATGCAAAATAATACACTGATTCATCTCTGTATTTCTAATGTTATATCGATGTTTGTTCATCCTCGCATGCACAGATTGAACTGTACGACCCACTTACTGTAGGTTATAAATACATTCTGGTAACTACAAATGACGTGGAACAGTTATAGAAATAATTTGATAGATTTTCACCAGTGATGGTGGATAAAAATAGATTTTTGCCGTGATCTAAAATAGGGCAACACAAGCAGTTTTTCTTCCTGTACCAATATGAACACAAGTTTGGAAATAATCCTAATGATGAGTGACCAAAAATGTGACAATTTATTTTTATTTTTTTCATCCAACACCTTTTACTCACGGGTTGTCAACACCCATTGCAATCCTGCTTTTCTTAGGCATCCATCACCCATAGGCTATTATGGCATCTCTTTTACCCATTACATGATGAAAAGCTCATGATGTGACATAAGCCATACAGTGGCATATGTCATCCATAGGGTCATGTTAAAAAAAAAAAAAGAAGTATACCGCACAATATGCAATATATTTTGTTTTGTTGAATCTGTTGTATGGAATAGCGTAGTCTACTACGCTTTTTTATATTTAAAAAAAAAAGTTATGTATACCAGTTACATCAGGATAATTCAAAAATTGAAAATGTTTGGTTAATAGCCACTAAGACCGAATACAGCAAAGTCGTCGCCCCCCTCCCTTCACTATTGACTGACATTTGCTGTGTATATAGGCAGATAGATAGTGGCCATTAATCCTTGGTAAGGCGGTTGGGAGGAAGCAGGAAGAGGTAGAGAGTACTCTTCCCATGATAACAGCAGACTCATAAGTGTGACTTCTGCTGTATTCTGACCTGGCAGCTGTTAACCAAACGGTACATCATTTTTCTTGCGGTTTGTTATATAGTAGCCCAGTTGACCAGTCATTATCATATCCTTTTAATCCGCTTTTATTGGTGTTACTTGGCAGACAGGGGGAAAAAAAAATCTTGTCTGCAGTTATGGATAAATACAAGCATTGTGCTAATGTTTAAATAATAAATAAAAAGTTGTACAGAATAATTAATCATTATGCAGCGGCAGCTTGAGGGTGGTGACACTAGATTTCCACACTATTGTAGTGGACTGATGTTGTCACTTTTGTTGAGTGACAGCTTTCACCAGCGCTTCCGGGCCCGGTTGGAAGATGGAACCAATGCTGGATCATGGATTGTATGTGTAATTATATTGCAATAGTATATTTTATTGGAGGCTGTCGCACAAGTGAGAGAAATGCAGGAGACTTTCTATTCCCCTAACAGAATTTTTTCTTTTTTTTCATTGTTAATTAATATATTTTATAATGTTTTCACAAATGGCTATACACTTTACCTGTTTTATTTCATGTTTATCTTCTGTGCAAATCTTTCCAGTTGTTTTTCTAGAAATATAATGTTTAAGTACAGTGGAATACTAGAAAACATTGGAAAAATAATAATTTTTCTGTGTATGTATAGTTATGAAAATAGGGTCAGCTGAGTCTGGTGAGATTTGTTCTGGTACAGAAATAAGTGTTCTTCACCCTAAAAACATCATTTACTTTGATAAATGTGTTCGACCTGTTTCTGTGTACAGTTTAAATGTAATCATTTGGTACCCCTGGCAGATGCCTTCTTCTCTCCTATGGAGGCGATAGTAGTCACATCTAAACCCAATAAAAGGTGCATTCATACACAGCAGATTTTGTTGCAGAAATTTCTTTGACTGAAAATCAGTTCTTCTATTTATCTGAATGTGGTTGTTTCTGCAGCAGGTGCGTGAATTTCTGCGAGTTTCAATCAGATGATTTCTGCAACAAAGTTAGCCGCATGTGAATTTGCTCTAAGGCTACACTTAGAAACTTTTGAAAAAGGTCTGGGAGGATCAAAATGTAGAAATTACATTTGCCTATTTATTACCTTGAACCATTTTGAATAATAAATTAACATTTTTAGTGCGTACAACACTGGACTACTTGTGTGCTGTGGTTTATCTTCACTAATCTCAACCGAGTGCAGAACTATTACTACAATAGATTTTGTACTTTAGACCAAAAAATTTATTATTTTGGAGTCCGGATAATCTCAGAAGCCTGGCATAGCCAATTGTTTCCATGGTCCTTCAAAGGTTTCTCCCCAATATCTTCCCTTTTCACAACTAGATTTCGGCCTATCTCCAGAATTGATCATAAGGCAATGTCGAATCCCCACCATAGAGCTGCCCTTATGAATGGCCAGCATGATCACAAAAAGAAAAGTTCCCCTTAAAACCATGGTTCCCAAGATCAACAATTGATTACCTTCAGTTATAAACATAAATAAGTATATTGCAGGGCTTATCAAAATAAATATTTTAATAATAGTTCTTTTTTTATTCAACGTTTTAGCAATTTTCTTTAAAAAATGTACTTTCTGACGACTTTCCCCCATTTAGTTGATATTATAACATTGACTGCCTGGTATCCATGCTCTGCGCTGCATACGGGAGCTTAGGAAGCAAAGCGTGCTCATTCATGTACATAACTAGTGTTATACTTAAAGTTTAACACAAAACACATTATTATGAGAACTTTTTGTGTTCAGATTTTTAACCTTATTTACTAAATCTCAGAGAACCTTCTTAGAACTAAACCAGTGGTTCCTACTTGTTATCTATCTCCTATTAGTAGTTCAAAGACATTCCCCTACTTTCCACTAGCATCAACTATTCTTTTCTTAATGTTCATTTTATTGTTTTCCTGATGTTCATTTCACAGCATAGTTATCATCAGACTGCTTTTTTGGAAAAGGGCGATATTTCCATTGCGTTTATAAATATATGAGTGCCTTAATGTGGTGTGCTATCAGAGTTTTGTCATCTGTCTGTGAGGTAGAACAATGAATAATGGGCTAAGGATAGCAGCAAGTAACTAGGGAATTATTCCCACGGGAATGTAGTTGTAAGGCTATTCTTTGCACGTAAAAAGACATTGTTTAATGCCCTAACACTGTAGGGTCAATAACAGTCTATGTAAAAAAATAACAGGGTGTTCAGCATTCATGCTTTAAAGTTTAAGTCCATGTTTGTACACTATTGTAAAGAATGAATCTGCATTAAAAGTCAAGTAACTTATCTTGCATTGATCCTGAATTTCAATCTGTAAGATTCAGAGCTGAAGTCGCCCAGCAATCCTTGCTGTCCAGAGAGAGCTTGAGTTAGTGATTTGCATTCTGACAATAGTAGGAGTTGAAAAAACGAACGGTCCTAATGTACCAAGCTGTAAAAGGGGGTATAACCATCTTAAACATTTATGGCAAATCCATCGGATATGCCATAAGTGCCTGATAGGTGCGGGTCTCACCTCTGGGACCTTCACCTATTGGGAAGAAGGGGGTCCACTGCTCGTTGCTTGCTCAGCACTTTCTACAACTCCCATAAACTTACACAGGAAGAGGACCAGACGCAAGCGCGCCCACCCCTCTGAAAGAGGAACAAAAAATCCAACTATGCTGGAAGTTTTAGTGTATCTTCCCATGGGTCGTATACACTGCGTGACACCCTTCTGTTGAATTCTATGGAGACTAGCGGCTGTGAATCGGCAGTCTTGGGACCCACGTTCTCCTGATTAAGTGTGGGTCACACCTCTGACATCTTCACCTATCGGGCATTTACGGCATATCCTGTGGATATGCCATAAATGTATAACATGGGAATATTCCTTCAAAGATGTGTTTGATGACATGGTTTACTGTTTCCAATGATGACCAGAAAAATCATGATTGCAACTCTGAACTATAATACAGGCTGTAACTCAGGGCAAGTGCAAGATAGGAAACTCAATAGGTGTGCAAAGTTTCACTTACACTTTAAGTTTATTTGTCTTAGGTGCTTGTTTCCTTGATTATATTACTTCATTATAAGCTGGTGTTATAGCACTTATCATTAGCTGCTGTCTTTTACCATCACAGTCATTAATACTCACTCATTGAAGGTTTATTCAATACTGTCTGCTAATTATACAATTCTTCACTATATGGCTAAAAGCATGTGGACACCTGACATCACACCAATATCTGTTTTTTTGGATATCCCATTTCAAAACAATATATGTTAATATGAATTTGGGCCCCATTTTGTGGCTTTAACATCATCCAGACTTTCCAAAAGATTTTGGAGTATGTCTGTGTGAATTTTTGCCCATTCAGGCAAAAGAACATTTGTGACTCAGACACTGATGTTGGATTAGAAGGTCTGGCTTGCAATCCGTGTTCCAAATTCATCCTAAAAGGGTTCGATGGGGTTGGGGGTGAGTGCTTATTGCCATCCACTCGTGTTCCTCCACACCAAACTCCTTAAACCATGCATTTATGGACCTTGCTTTGTGCACAGGGGCACAGTACTGCTGGAACAGGAAAGGGCCTTCCCCAAACTGTTGCCGGAAAAAGTTGGAAGCATACAATTGTCCAAAATGTCTTTGTATGCTGAAGCATTGACATTATCCATCAAACCATGAATATAGCCGCAGACCATTATCTCTCTTTCTTCAAATTTTACAGTAGGAACTATGCATTCCGTGCTAGAAGAATTATGCATTATTCTGGTATCCACCAAACCCAGATTCGTCCACCAAACTGCCAGATAGTAAAACATGATTCATCATTCCAGAGAACAAGTTTCCACCGTTCAAGGGTCCAGCGGTTGGGTACCTTACACGACTCCTGACGAAGGTTGGAATTGCACATGGTGATCTTAGGATTGTGTGCAGTATTTTTGACCATGGAAACCCATTTCATGAAGCTTCTGGACACACATTTCTTGTGCTGATGTCGCTTCAAGTGGCAGTTTGAAACTTTGTAGTCAGTGATGTAACAGAGGATAGGCTATTTTTACATGCCACCTGCTTCGGTACTCGGCAGCCGCTCTCAGAGTTTACGTGATCTACTGCTTCTTGGCTGAGCTATTACTCCTAGATGCTTTCACTTTACAATAATAGTACTTATAGTTGACCGGGGCAGATCAAAAATTTCACGAACTGACTTTTGGGAAAGATGGCATCCTATGATAGTGAAAAGTTTATAGTCCGACCAATACTACTAGCAATATTTGTCTATGGGGATTACATGGCTGTGTGCTTGATTTTATGCACCTTTTTGCAATGGGTGTGTTTAAAACTCAATAAATAGAAGGGCTATCCACAAACTTTTGGCCATATAGTGTAGCTGCTCTGAAGATATATTCCATGCAGTTGCTGTAAACTGTTATTTTAGGCATTATACTGTATTAGTCCCTTGCTGGATTAACCAGAATTTACCTGATAGTGTAGCATTTTTAATGTGCTTGACATCTGATCCACAGAGTCTCTTTCACTTTATCTCTGGAGTTAGAGTATCTCTTTTTTTGGCGTTCTATTGTGCCAGGCTGATTTTCATGTGCAGTAAGGCACTCTCTGATGATAATCCCCTTATAGCCCAAAACATGACATCACGTTTTCCTTGTAAGCTTAATAACATTGACACCTGAGCAAAATCTGTTAGTCTAGTGCCAGGTTAGTCCCACAAATGCTGGACTAGCAGAATTTTATTTTACTTGAATATATCGCTTATATTATGAGCACAACTTTGGCTATCTCCATTATGCAATATTCTAGTTACAATGCTTTCATTTGCTGAAAACATCACATTGCATTTTCCTGTTTATGAAATAACACAGAATATTTTTATTCCAGTGGATAACTTCCCTCCATTGAATTGATGCCCTTTCATTGTTACTACCACAGAATAAGCTCCGGTGAGATAACAGGCCTTTGTTGTTCTGTTCACAGACTTATAATATAACATCATTCCTCTCACAGTTCAATTGTGCATTCTTAACATGTGTAGATAGAAAATAGACATACAACATCATGTATACAGAATCAATATAGCAGTTGAAATTTCTTATCACTTTATCTTTTGGCTTATAAACTTTGTCGTAATCTGCTTTTATTCAATTTATTTTAGTTAAGACAAAATAACAGAGTAGTATTTTCAGATTTTCAACTAGTCATGCCACATTTTTTTTTTGTGTATTTTTATTATTGTGCAGAAAATTTCCTTTAACCCCTTCAAGACCAAGCTATTTTTGGCCTTCAGGACCAGACCCATTTTTTCAAATTTGACATGTCACTTTATGTGGTAATAACTCTGGAATGTTTTTACCTATCCAAGCGATTATGAGATTGTTTTCTCGTGACATGTTGTACTTTAGGTTAGTGAAAAAATTTGGTCGATAAATTTATTGCTTATTTGTGAAAAACACCAAAATTTAGAGAAAATTTGAAGAAATTATGATTTTTCTAATTTTAAATGTATCTGCTTGTAAAACAGATAGTAATACCACACAAAATAGTTACTAATTAACATTTCCCATATGTCTACTTTATGTTTGCATCGTTTTTTGAACATTCTTTTATTTTTCTAGGACGTTACAAGGCTTAGAACTTTACCAGCAATTTCTCACATTTTTAAGAACATTTCAAAAGGCTACTTTTTTCAGGGACGAGTTCAGTTCTGAAGTGGTTTTGAGGGCCTTATATATTAGAAACCCCCATAAAACACCCCATTTTGAAAACTTCACCCCTCAAAGTATTCAAAACCGCATTCAGAAAGTGTTTCAACCCTTTAGGCGTTTCACAGGAATTGAAGGAAAGTAGAGGTGAAATTTACAAATTTTATTTTTTTTGCTGAAATTCATTTGTAATACATTTTTTTTCTGTAACACAGAAGGTTTTACCCGAGAAATGCAACTCAATATTAATTGCCCAGATTCTGCAGCTTTTAGAAATGTCCCGCATGTGGCCCTAGTGCGCTAATGGACTGAAACACAGGCCTCCGAAGCAAAGGAGCACCTAGAGGATTTTGGGGCCTCCATTTTTTAGAATATATTTTAGGCACCATGTCCGGTTTGAAGAGGTCTTGTGGTGCCAAAACAGTGGAAGCCCCCAAAAGTGACCCCATTTTTGAAACTACACCCGTCAGGGAATTTATCTAGGGGTATAGTTAGCATTTTGACCCCACAGATTTTCTGCTAAATTTATTCGAATTAGTCTGTGAAAATGAAAATCTACTTTTATTGCAAGGAATAAAGGAGAAAAAGCACCCCAAAACTTGTAAAGCTACTTCTCCCGATTACGGAAATACCCCACATGTGGTAATAAACTGCTGCTTGGACCCACGGCAGTGCTCAGAAGGGAAGGAGCGCCATTTGGATTTTGGAGCACTGATTTTACTGGAATATTTTTCGGTGCCGTGTCGTGTTTGCAATGCCCTGGAGGGACCTAAACAGGGGAAACCCCCAAAAGTGACTCAATTTTGGAAACTATGCCCCTCAAGGAATTTTTCTAGTGGTATAGTTGGCATTTTGACCCCACAGGTTTTTTGCTGAATTTATTAGAATTAGTCTGTGAAGATGAAAATAGACTTTTTTTCTGAAAAAACATAGAATTTTCTAATTTTTATAAGCAATAAAGGAGAAAAAGCACCTCAACATTTGTAAAGCAATTTCTCCTGATTACGGCAATACCCCATATGTGGTAATAAACTGCTGTTTGGACCCACGGCAGGGCTCAGAGGGGACGGAGCACCATTTGGATTTTGCAGCTCAGATTTTGCTGAATTGGTTTCCGGGGGCCATGTCGCATTTGCAGAGCCCCTGAAGTACCAGTATAGTAGAAATTCCCCAGGTGTGATCCCATTTTGGAGACTATACCTATCAAAGAATTAAATTAGAGGTGTAGTGAGAATTTTGAGCCCTCAGGTGTTTTATAGATTTTATTAGAATTGGGCCGTGAAAATGAAAATTTTTTTTTTTCAAATAACCTATAGATTTAGCACATAATTTTTCATTTACACAAGCAATACAGGAGAAAAGACACCCCAAAATGTGTGACAAAATTTCTCCTGAATAGGGAAGTACCCCATATGTGGTTGTAAACTGCTATTTGGACATACAGCAAGAGTCTAAAGGGAAAAAGCGCAATTTCGTTTTTGGAGTGGAGATTTTACAAAATTTCTTTTTTACTCCATGTTGCATTGCGCTGAGGTACCAGTACAGTGAAAACCCCCGAAAAGTGACCCCATTTGGGAAACTACACCCCTCAAGGAATTAATCTAGAAGTGTAGTGAGCATTTTAACCCCAAAGGTTTTGTAGAAATTAGTGCACAGTGGATGTTGCATTTTTCAAATTGCCATTTTCCACATATATGCTATTTCAGTGCCCAATGTGTTGTGCCCAGCTTGTACCACCGTAGACACACACCCCATAAATTATTGTTAAGGGGTTCTCCAGAGTACAGTAATACCCCATATGTGGTCATTAACTGCTGTTTGGGCACACTGCCAGGCCCAGAAGGAGCTCCATTTGGCTTTTGGAGCTCAGATTTTGCTTGGTAGTAGTTTTGTTTAGTATTTTACTGGTGTTTCAGCTTATAATATGGGGGCATATGTAAACTGGGCGGAGTGCATCAGGGTATATGTTAGCTGGGTGGAGTGTATCAGGGTATATGTAAGCTGGGCGGAGTGCATCAGGGTATATGTAAGCTGGGCGGAGTACATCAGGGTATATGTAATATGTGAGGAGTACATTAGGGTATATGTAAGCTGGGCGGAGTACATCAGGGTATATGCAATATGTGAGGGGTACATCAGGGTATATGTAAGCTGTGCGGAGTACATCAGGATATATGTAAACTGGGCGGAGTACATCAGGGTATGTAAGCTATGTGGAGTACATCAGGGTATATGTAAGCTATGTGGAGTACATCAGGGTATATGTAAACTGTGCGGAGTACATCAGGGTATATGTAAGCTATGTGGAGTACATCAGGGTATATGTAAGCTGTGCGGAGTGCAACAGGTCATAATAGGATGATGTAATAATGGGGAGAATGAATAATACAATGAATGATCCATGGATAGTGACGTACGCTTTCAACCAATCCTTCATGCACAGGCCGGATTTTTGGGTGTAGGAGTCGCACTTCTAAAGGGTGTCCGTGGTATTGTACAAAATATCCGCACTCCAGCATTGTCTAATCTTTGACTTCACTAGCCCCATATGTAGCACAGAACCCAAAATTTCATAGATTCCGCTGCATTTACAGGGTCTACAAATGGGGGCTGCAAATGATGACGTGGGGTTTTAGGTGAAGAACTGCTGCACATATAAATTAGTCTGGGTCGTCGTTTTGCATTATTGCGTTCCAAGAGTCAGAACTTTTTATTTTTCCGTTGACGAGCTGTGTGAGTGCTTGATTTTCATGTGATGAGCTGTCGTTTTTATTAGTATCATTTTGGGGTAAATGTGATAATGTGATCAGTTTTTATTCAATTTTTTGGAGACCAAAAAACAGAAATTCTCTCGCTGTTTGTTTTAAATCAATTTTTAACGGCGTTCTCTGTGCTGCATAAACAACATGTTTGCTTTATTCTGCGGTTTGATACGATTATGGCAATACCAAATTTATATTGTTTTTATATGTTTTACTACTTTTACACAATAAAAACCCTTTTTATAAATAAAATATTTTAGTGTCACCATATCCTGAGAGTCATAACTTTTTTATTTTTATGTCGACGGAGCTTTGTGAGGGCTTGTTTTTTGTGTGACACACTGTAGTTTTTATTGGTACCAAGTTTGGGTACATGCGGCTTTTTGATCACTTTTTATTCCATTTTATTGGAAACAATGTGACCAAAAAAGGAAATTCTGGCATTGTTTTTTATTGTATTTTTTTTACGGTGTTCACCGTGCGGGATAAATAATATTATATTTTTATAGGTCACGCCGATACGAACGCGGCGATACCTATTATGTCTAGTTTTTGTCTTTTCTTCCATTTTTTATTATTGTTTTTATTACATAAAACTTTTATTTATTTATTTATCTAAAACTTTTTTTAACCTTTTTTTTACTTTTTATTTTACACATACTAGGGGACTGGAAGATCTGATCTTCTGATCCCCTGCACAATACACTGCACTACTTGTGCAGTGCAGTGTATTATATACACTTATACACATATACACTATATACACATTTTATACACATTTTATAACTGACAGTTGAGCCTATTACGTCCTGCCTCGGGCAGGACCTAATAGGCTCCCGTACCTGGCAACCAGGAAGCCATTGCTAGGCTTCCTGGTTGCCATTGCAACCATCAGAAACCCGCGATTTTTCGCGGGGGGCCAACGGGGTACAGAGGGAGCCCCCTCCCTCTGTATCAATCACTTAAATGCCGCTGTCGCTATTGACAGCGGCATTTGAGGGGTTAAATGGCGGCGATCGGACATAACAGTGATCGCCGCCGTTGCAGCGGGATGTCAGCTGTATATTACAGCCGACTCCCGCTGAGGATGAAGAGCGCACAGCTCCTGTGCCTGCTTCATCCTCAGGACGTTACTGTACGCCCATTTGCGGGAACGAGCCGCTAAAAAGGACGTACAGTAACGCCCATTTGCGGGAAGGGGTTAATCTAGACCCAATGCTGGATGGATTTGCCCATGAAGAAGGCTCTATGGACTCTATGCACTTACATTATGGAGGTGTATGTGTATAAAGACCGCACAATCCTACAGTTCCTTCTCCTGAACAGTGTTCTCCCTAAGTCTTGGCAGCTCCTGAGCAGAGCAGTTAGGGAGCAGGGCAAGTCTCCATCAATGGTGGGCGATCAGATGACCAAAAGTAATACCCCCAGTAAACGCTAATATAACGGACTAAATAAGAGAATAAGAAAACGTATTTTGAATTAGATTTAATTACTTTTTTAAATACTATAATATTACAAGTACACCAATAAAATAGACAGCTATAAACAATTATAGGCATCAATGAAAGAATCCCTCATTACACCACTGTCCTTATAGATGGCACCACAGACCCCCTGTAGATAGAGCCACACAGACCCCCTGTAGATAGCGTCACACACAGACCCCTGTAGATAGCGCCATACAGACCCCCTGTAGATAGCGCCACACAGACCCCCCTGTAGATAGTGCCATACACAGCCCCCTTGTAGATAGTGCCACACTACAATTCCCTCCTGTATATAGTGGTACACAGCCCCCCTCTCCCCTTGTATATATTGCTACACAGCCCCCCTCTCCCCTTGTATATAGTGCTACACAGCCCTCCTCCACCCCTTGTGTATATAGTGCTACACAGCCCCCCTCCCCTTGTATATAGCGCTACACAACCCACCCCCCCTTGTATATAGCGCTACACAGCCCCCTCCCCTTGTGTATATATAGGCTACACAGCCCCCTCCCCTTGTATATAGCGCTACACAGCCCCCCTCCCTTGTATATAGCGCTACACAGCAATTTTCCGCTGTATATATTGCTACACAGCCCCCCATCCCCCCTTGTGTATATAGTGCTACACAGCCCCCCTCCTCCCCTTGTGTATATAGTGCTACACAGCCCCCTCCGCCCCTTGTATATAGTTCTACACAGAACCCCTCCTCCCCTTTTGTATATAGTGTTACACAGCAATTCCCCCCCTGTATATAGCGATACACAGCCCCTCTCCTCCCCTTGTGTATATAGTGTTACACAGCAATCCCCCCCCTGTATATAGCGCTACACAGCCCCCCTTCTGCCCTTGTGTATATATAGTGTTACACAGCACTCCCCCCACCTGTATATAGTACTACACAGCCCCACTCCTCCCCTTGTATATAGCGCTACCCAGCCCCACTCCCCCACAGCTCCTTAAAAAAAAGAAGATTGTACTTATCTTGCCCCCGTTCCCACGACAGATGGAGCGCTACACTGGCTCTCCGGCGGTACACATGCGCAGACCGGCGTGATATGACGTCTTATAGGCTGCAGGCCTAACGTGGCCTGCAGCCTATAGTATTCATTTGTATCTGCATCCTGAGGACGCACATACAAGTGAATATGGCTGTCGCTAGCATCGGAGCCCCCTCCGGTGCTAGAGACGCCACTGCATCTGCCCACCACCTGTGTCAGTGCGCAGGCTTTAAACTTTAGTGAGCGGGCGCCGTATAGGGAATGCTGCTCCTGAAGTCTAAGCTCGGAATACAATTTTTGCTCCATGTAAACTACAAAAACATGGTACTATATACCTTAATTTATTAAACATTTAGAAATCCCCTGTAATTGTGTCTGTTTAATAGTCTCAGAATAGCGAAATAGCAAGATCCCATTTCATGTGAACATTACCCTGATTTGGGAGGAATGCCTCCATGTGTTTGTTGATTCAGAGAGGAATATCTCTAATACTGACGGTGTGATATCCTGTAGGAGAAATGTCTCCATGTGTTTGCTGATTCTGAGAGGAATGCCTCTAACACTGAGTGTGTAATATACCATAGGAGAAAATTCTCCATGTGTTTGTTGATTTTGGGAGGAATGCCTCTAATACTGAGCGTGTAACATATCGGACATTGGAAACATCTCCAATGTTCATAAATTCAAGAGGAATGCCTCTACCCCTTTAGACACTGTAGATAGTCCTCTGAAACACTGGAAGGAATGCCTCCATTTTTCAATAATGAGAGTGTCCATTACCTTAGATAATTTAGAGTGAATGGTGTCTGGATTCTTCTAGGAGGAATGCCTCCAGTTGCACCTAAACGGACAGACAACTTTTAGTATATCTTTTTCATAGCTAGATTATATAGTGACTACCTCTCGTCATTGAAATGGACTGTTATTCTTCCCAACTGGAGCACTAACTTTAACCCCTTAATGACCAGGCCATTTTGCACGTTAAAGAGGCTCTGTCACCACATTATAAGTGCCCTATCTTGTACATAATGTGATTGGCGCCGTAGTGTAGATTACAGCAGTGTTTTTTTATTTAGAAAAATGATCATTTTTGACGGACTTATGACCTATTTTAGCTTTATGCTAATGAGTTTCTTAATAAACAACTGGGCGTGTTTTACTTTTTGACCAAGTGGGCGTTGTGGAGAGAAGTGTATGACGCTGACCAATCAGTGACCAATCAGTGTCATAAACTTCTCTCCACAATGCCCATAGGTCATAACGCCGTAAAAAATGATAGTTTTTCTAAATAAAAAACACTGCTGTAATCTACATTACAGCGCCGATCACATTATGTAGAAGATAGGCCACTTATAATGTGGTGACAGAGTCTCTTTAACCCCTTCCCGCTCCTGGACGTACTATTAGGTCATGGCAGCTGTATCGTTCGCGCTCCATGACCTAATAGTACGTCTCGGGAGTAACGGCCGTTTCGGCCGTCTTCCCGACACATACAGGAGATGTGACAGCTGCTGTCTTGTTCAGCAGCTGTCACAGCTCCTACAGCGGGGACCGATCGCTGTGTCCCCGCTGATTAACCCCTTAAAAGCCGCGTTCTATAGAGATCGCGGCTTTTTAGGCTTTAAGCTGCCATCGCCGGCCTGCTACGCGATAGCGGCCGGCGATGGTGACTATGGCAACCGGACACCAAACAATGGCGTCCGGCTATGCCATAGACGGAAGCCTAGTGGGTCCTGACAACGTCAGGACCCACTATGCTTGCTGTCAGTGAGTAGCTGACAGCTCTGATACACTGCACTACGCATGTAGTGCAGTGTATTAGATTAGCGATCAGGGCCTCCTGCCCTCATGTCCCCTAGTGGGACAAAGTAATAAAGTAAAAAAAAAGTTAAAAAAAGATGTGTAAAAATAAGAAAATAAACGTTTTTAAAGTATTAAAAGTAAAAATCCCCCTTTTTCCCTTATCAGTCATTTATTATTAATAAAAATATATAAACAAACAAATAAACTATACATAATTGGTATCGCCGCGTCCGTAACGGCCTGAACTACAAAATTATTTCGTTATTTATCCCGCACGGTGAATGCCGTAAAAGAAAATAATAATAACCCGTACCACAATCACAATTGTTTGGTCACTTCACCTCCCAAAAGATGGAATAAAAAGAGATCAAAAAGTCACATGTACCGAAAAATGGTACTGATCGAAACTACAGTTCGTTACGCAAAAAATAAGTCCTCGCACGGCTTTATTGATTGAAAAATAAAAAAGTTCTGGCGCTTAGAATAAGGTAACAAAAAAAGTAAATGATTTTTTACAAAACGTATTTTATTGTGCAAACGCCATAAGACATAAAAAAAACTATAAACATCTGGTATCGCCGTAATTGTATCGCCCCGCAGAATAAAGTGAATATGTCATTTATAGCGCACGGTGAACGCTGTAAAAAAAAAAGAATTAAAAAACAATAGTAGAATTGCTGTTTTTTAGTCACCACGCCACCTAAAAATAGAATAAAAACTGATCAAAAAGTCGCATGCACCCCAAGAAAACTACAATGGATTCTTCAAGGGGTCTAGTTTCCATATTGGGGTCACTTTTGGGGGGTTCCCAATGTTTTGGCACCACAAGATCTCTTCAAACCGGACATGGTGCCTAATAAAAAAGAGGCCTCAAAATCCACTAGGTGCTCCTTTGCTTCGGAGGCCGGTGCTTCAGTCCATTACCGCCCGAGGGCCACATGTGGGATATTTCTCAAAACTGCAGAATCTGGGCAATACGTATTAAGTTGCGTTTCTCTGATAAATCCTTTTGTGCTATAAAAAAAAAGGGTATAAAGAGGATTTTCTGACAAAAACAATAATTTAAATTTCACCTCTACTTTGCTCTAAATTTCTGTGAAACACCTAAAGGGTTCATAAACTTTCTAAATGCTGTTGTGGATACTTTGAGGGGTCTAGTTTCTAAAATGGGGTATTTGATAGGGGTTTCTAATATATGGGCCCCTCAAAGCAACTTCAGAACTGAACTGGAACCTAAAAAAATAAATAAATGAGGCAATACTTCGCTTCTTACAATATACTGATAATGAGCCATGCCCACCCCGAGATGACCCCAGTTTTGACCGTTTGTATAAACGGAGACCCCTATTAGATCGTTCCAGTGCCCGGTTTTCCCAAGCATACAACCCCGAGTAGTGTATTTCTATTGATGAGTTCTTGGTACATTTTAAAGGGAGGGTTCAATTCCGCGAGTACCTGCCGGGTAAGAGGGCAAGGTATGGCGTGAAGATGTATAAGCTGCAAGAGTGCATTAGGGTATACCTACAGGTTTAGGATATATGAAGGAAAGGCCACCCCCAAACCAGACTGCATCCTGGACTACAATAGGTACATGGGAGGGATGGACTTGTCCGATCAAATCCTGAAGCCCTACAGCGCCATGCGGTGTGGTATAAGAAGCTGGCCGGGCACATCATACAGATGGCTTTGTACAATGCGTACGTGCTACGTCGATGTGCAGGCCAGACGGGAACTTTCCTGGAATTTCAAGAGGTGATATTCAAGAACCTAATCTTTAGGGACCAAGAAGGGCGCATCGTACCAGGGCGGCAACACTTTCCAGGAGAAGTTCCCCAAACTGGCAAGAAGGGAAAAAGTCAAGAGGTGCAAAGTCTGCTATAAGAGGGCGATAAGGGATGACGCAATATATCAATGTGACACATGTCCCGAATAACCAGAGCTCTGTATGAAAGAGTGTTTTAAAATTGATCATACATCCCTTGGTTTATAATTTACCCCAATTTTACTTACCCTGATGCACTCCGCACAGCTTATCCCCCCTCGTCTTTCCCCTCTGAGCCCTGCTGTGTGCCCAGGCAGCTGATAACAGCCACATGTAGAGTATTGCCATACCCGGGAGAACCCACATTACAGTTTATGGGGTGTAGGTCTCCGGTCAAAATGCTCACTACACCTCTAGATGAATGCCTTAAGGGTGTAGTTTTTAAAACGGGGTCACTTCTTGTGGGTTTCAACTGTACTGGTACCTCAGGTGCTTCTGCATACATGACTTCGCACTAGAAAATCCCCAGTAGGCCAAATGGTGGTCCTTTCCTTCTGAGCCCTCCCATGGGCCCAAACGGCAGTTTATCACAACAAATGGGGTATTGCGGCACTCAGAACAAATTGCGCAACAGAATGGGGTATTTTATTTCTTGTGAAAATAAGAATTTTTGAGCTAAAATGACATATTATTGGAAAAAATATATATTTTTTAAATTCCCAGCCCAATTCAAATAAGTTCTGTGAAGAAACTATGGGGTCTAAATTGTCACATCACCCATAAATTAATTCCTTGAGGGGTGTAGTTTCCAAAATGGGGTCACTTCTGGTGGGTTTCCATTGCTTTGATACCTCTGGGGCTCTGCAAATGCGACATGGCACCCGAAAACCAAACAAGCAAAATCTGTACTCCAAAGAACACACAGCACTCCTTCCCTTCTGAGGCCTCCCATGGGCCCAAACGGCAGTTTATTGCCACAAATGGGGTATTGCTGCACTCGAGAAATTGGGCAACAAAATTGAGTATTTTGTTCCCTGTGAAAATAAGAAACTTTGATAAAAAATTACATCTTATTGGAAACAATGTAATTTTTTTAATGTCACAGCCTAATTGAAATAGGTGCTGTGAAAAAACTGTGTGGTCAAAATGCTAACAACAACCATAAATGAATTCCTTGAGGGGTGTCGTTTCCAAAATGGGGTCACTTTTGGTGGGTTTCCATTGCTTTGATACCTTTTGAGGCTCTGCAAATGCGACATGGCACCCGAAAACCAATCCAGCAAAATCTGGACTCCAACAAACATATAGCGCTTCTTTCCTTCTGAGCCCTCCCATGGGCCAAAACGGCAGTTTATGACCACAAATGGGGTATTGCCACACTAAGGACAAATTGGGCAACAAAATGGGGTATTTTGTTCCCTGTGAAAATAAGACATTTTGATCACAAATGACATTTTATTGGAAAAAATTACATTTTTTTCATTTCACAGCCCAATTCAAATACGTGCTCTGAAAAAACTGTGCGGTCAAAATGGTAACAACAACCCTAAATGAATTCCTTGAGGGGTGTAGTTTCCAAAATGGGGTCACTATTGGGGGATTCCTACTGTTTTGGCACCTCAACACCTCTTCAAACCTGGCATGCTGCCTAAAATATATTCTAATAAAAAAGAGGACTCAAAATGCACTAGGTGCTTCTTTGCTTCTAGGGCTTGTGTTTTAGTCCACGAGCGCAGTAGGGCCACATGTGGGACATTTCTAAAAACTGCAGAATCTGGACAATACATATTTAGTAGTGTTTCTCTGGTAAAACCTTCTGTGTTACAGAAAAAAAAATGAATAAAATTGAAATTCAGCAAGAAAAATGAAATTTGCAAATTTCACCTCCACTTTGCTTTAATTCCTGTGAAATGCCTGAAGGGTTAAAAAAAACTTTCTAAATGCTGTTTTGAATACTTTGAGGGGTCTAGTTTTTAAAATGGGTGTTTTATCAGGTTTTCTAATACATAGGCCCCACAAAGCCACTTCAGAACTCAAGAGGTACCTTAAAAAAGGCTTTTGAAATTTTCCTAAAAATATGAGAAATTGCTGTTTATGTTCTAAGCCTTGTAACATCCAAGAAAAATAAAAGAATGTTCAAAAAATGATGCCAATCTAAAGTAGACATATGGGAAATGTGAACTAGTAACTATTTTGGGTGGTATGCAGATGCATTTAAATTCTGAAAAATTCAATTTTTTCAAAATTTTCTCAAAATTTTGCAATTTTTCACCAATAAACACTGAATATATCGACCAAATTTTACCACGAACATGAAGCCTAATGTGTCACGAGAAAACAATCTCAGAATCGCTTGGGTAGGTTTAAGCATTCCGACGTTATTACCACATAAAGTGAAATATGTCAGATTTGAAAAATGGGCTCTGAGCCTTAAGGCCAAAACTAGGCTGCGTCCTTAAGGGGTTAATGACCAAGGATTACTTTTGGTTTTTTCACTGTTGCATTCTAAGAGTCGTAACTTTTTTTTTTTATGCCGTCGACATAGCTGTATTAGGACTTGTTTTTTGCGGGACAAGTTGTATTTTTCAATAGCACCATATTTCGGTGCATATAATATATAGATTAACTTTTATTAACTTTATTTTAGGAAAGAATTGAAAATAAACAGCTATTCCAGCATTGTTTTCCACGTTATAAATTCACTACGTGGCATAAATAACATGTTACCTTTATTCTATGGGTCGACACGATTACAGGGATACCAAATATGTGAATGTTTTATGCTTTCCTACGTTTGCAAAATAAAAATCCTCTTTTTAAAAAAAATAAAAAAATAATTACTTGTTTTTGCATCGCCACATTTCAAGAGCCGTAACAGTTTTATTTTTACATCTATGTAGCCATATGTTGGCTTGTTTTTTCGGGACAAGGTGTAGTTTTCATTGGTAGTTTTTTGGGGTACAAAAGGAATTTTGCCATTGTTTTTTGCATTTTTTTTTGGACGCGGTTCACCCGGTTGTTTGATTTATGTGTTAACTTTATTGTTTGAGTCGCTACGATCGCGGCGATACCATATATGTGCATGTGTTATTTTCTTTTACACTTTTACTAAATAAAACCACTTTTTGGGGAAAGAAAAGTGGTTTTATTTTATTTTTACTGTCATCTTTTATTTTTTTATTTTTTTTCATAAACTTTAGTTTACTGTTCTACTTTTTTTTTGTCCCACTAGGGGACTTCACCATGCGATCTGTTGAACGCTTATATAATGATTTGGTATACTTAGTATACCAACGCATTATTGCCTGTCAGTTTAAAACTGTCAGGCAATCTATTAGGCCATGCCACCGGTGCTGATGGGGTGACAGAGGGATCTCCCTCCCTCTGTCAAATACATTAGATGCCGCTGTCGCTATTGACAGCGGCATCTAATGGGTTAAACTGCCGGGATTGGAATGCGCTTCGATTCCGGCAGTTGGGGCATGAGCCAGGCTGTGTATAACAGCTGTGCTACTGCTGCTGATCGTGTGGATACACTGGCAGTACCCAACCGAGAGCGACGGATATACACTACCGTTCAAAAGTTTAGGGTCACTTAGAAATTTCCTTATTTTTAAAAGAAAAGCACCGTTTTTTTCAATGAAGATAACATTAAATTAATCAGAAATACACTCTATACATTGTTAATGTGCTAAATGACTATTCTAGCTGCAAACGTCTGAGTTTTAATGCAATATCTACATAGGTGTATAGAGGCCCATTTCCAGCAACCATCACTCCAGTGTTCTAATGGTACATTGTGTTTGCTAACTGTGTTAGAAAGCTAATGGATGATTAGAAAACACTTGAAAACCCTTGTGCAATTATGTTAGCACCGATGTAAACAGTTTTGCTGTTTAGAGGAGCTATCAAACTGACCTTCCTTTGAGCTAGATGAGAATCTGGAGCATTACATTTGTGGGTTCGATTAAACTCTCAAAATGGCTAGAAAAAGAGAGCTTTCATGTGAAACTCGACAGTCTATTCTTGTTCTTAGAAATGAAGGCTATTCCATGCGAGAAATTGCCAAGAAACTGAAGATTTCCTACAACGGTGTGTACTACTCCCTTCAGAGGACATCACAAACAGGCTCTAACCAGAGTAGAAAGAGAAGTGGGAGGCCCCGCTGCACAACTGAGCAACAAGACAAGTACATTAGAGTCTCTAGTTTCTGAAAGAGACGCCTCACAGATCCTCAACTGGCAGCTTCATTAAATAGTACCCGCAAAACACCAGTGTCAACGTCTACAGTGAAGAGGCGACTCCGGGATGCTGGCCTTCAGGGCAGAGTGGCAAAGAAAAAGCCATATCTGTGACTGGCTAATAAAAGGAAAAGATTAATATGGGCAAAAGCACACAGACATTGGACAGAGGAAGATTGGAAAAAAGTGTTATGGACAGACTAATCGAAGTTTGAGGTGTTTGGATCACACAGAACATTTGTGAGACGCAGAACAACTGAAAAGATGCTGGAAGAGTGCCTGACGCCATCTGTCAAGCATGGTGGAGGTAATGTGATGGTCTGGGGTTGCTTTGGTGCTGGTAAAGTGGGAGATTTGTACAAGGTAAAAGGGATTTTGAATAAGGAAGGCTAGCACTCCATTTTGCAACGCCATGCCATACCCTGTGGACAGCGCTTGATTGGAGCCAATTTCATCCTACAACAGGACAATGACCCAAAGCACACCTCGAAATTATGCAAGAACTATTTAGAGAAGAAGCAGGCAGCTGGTATTCTATCTGTAATGGAGTGGCCAGCGCAGTCACCAGATCTCAACCCCATAGAGCTGTTGTGGGAGCAGCTTGACCGTATGGTACGCAAGAAGTGCCCATCAAGCCAATCCAACTTGTGGGAGGGCCTTCTGGAAGCATGGGGTGAAATTTCTCCCGATTACCTCAGCAAATTAACAGCTAGAATGCCAAAGGTCTGCAATGCTGTAATTGCTGCAAATGGAGCATTCTTTGACGAAAGCAAAGTTTGAAGGAGAAAATTATTATTTCAAATAAAAATCATTATTTCTAACCTTGTCAATGTCTTGACTATATTTTCTAGTCATTTTGCAACTCATTTGATAAATATAAGTGTGAGTTTTCATGGAAAACACAAAATTGTCTGGGTGACCCCAAACTTTTGAACGGTAGTGTATCAGTCGTTATGCGGGATCTAACACCTGCTTGCGACGGATATATCCGTTCGCTTGTCGTTAAGGGGTTAATTCCACAAACAAACATAAGTAAACACTTTCTCCTCTATAAACTATACCTGCTTTTCAGCAGATTAAAAATATAATATTCATATTTTCAAAAATAAGGGAGTCCATGGATTCATTTTTTAATTCACTTTTGTATATCCTTGATAGGGTTTAGTTATAATTCTTTTAATGTATATGAATAAATATTGATCAATTCTCCTGTTAAATATAGGAATAATTGCAGTTAATGGTAATAGATCTTTTGTATTGTCTGAGTACAATCCTCATGGTTGAATATAACATTTAACCCCTTAATGACCAGCCTATTTTAGACGTTAATGACCAAGCTATTTTTTAAGTTTTTCCATCGTCGCATTCCAAGAGCTATAACTTTTTTATTTTTGCGTCGACATAGCTGTATAAGGTCTTGTTTTTTGCGGGACAAGTTGTATTTTTTAATAGCACAATTTTGAGGTACATATTATTTATTGATTAACTTTTATTAACTTTTTTTGGGGGGGGAATAGAAAAAAATCTGACATTTTGCCACTCTTTTTTGCGTCCTAAATCTACACCGTTTACCGTGTGCTATAAATAACACAATAACTTTATTCAGCGGGTTGTTACGATTGATACCAAATTTGTATAGTTTTTGTATGTTTTACTACTTTTACACAGTAAAAACGCTTTTTTTTCAAAATTATTTGTTTTTGTGTCTCCTTATTTGAAGAGCCGTTACGTTTTTATTTTTTCGCCGATGCAGTTGTATGAGGGCTTTTTTTTTGCGGGACGACTTGTAGTTTTTATTGGTAACATTTTGGAGTAGATGCGACTTTTTGATCACTTTTTAATCACATTTTTTTAAAGTCAGGATTCACAGAAAACAGCAATTTTTCCATCTTTTTTTATTACATTTTTTACGGCGTTCACCGTGCGGGTTAAGTAATCTAATAGATTTATAGTTGGGGTCGTTACGGATGCGGCGATACCAAATACGTGTAACTTTTTTACTTTATTTTGGTTTTTTAATACTAAAGCAGTTTGTAAGGGGAAAAAGTGGGTTTTTCATTTTTTTTTCACATTTTTTTTTTAATTAACTTTATTAAACTTTTTTTAAAACTTTTTTACTAGTCCCACTAGGGGACTTTAATATGCGATTCTGTGATCGCTATTATAATACAATGCAATACTTCTGTATTGCAGTGTATTATGCCTGTCCGTTTAAAACAGACAGGCATCTGCTAGGTCATGCCTCCGGCATGACCTAGCAGGCATTCGCTACAAGCAGACCTGGGGGCCTTTATTAGGCCCCCGGCTGCCATCGGAGACACTGACACTCGGCGATCTTATCGCCGGGTGTCGGTGGGATGAGAGGGAGCTCCCTCCCTCTCTCCAAAACCACTCAGATGCGGTGCTCGCTATTGTGCACCGCATCTATTGTGCACCGCATCTGAGGGGTTAAACGGGTGAGATCGATACTAATATCGATCTCACCCAGCAGAGCAGGGACGCCCCCAGCCCTCAGCTGCCTCTAGCAGCTGAGAGCAGGGAGATTTGACAGCTCCCTGCTCTGTTTACTTATTCCGATGCCGCGACGTAAAAAGTCTATGGCATCGGAATTAGGGTATGTGCACACGTAGTGACCAAAAACGTCTGAAAATACAGAGCTGTTTTCAAGGGAAAACAGCCCCTGCTTTTCAGACATTTTTTGAGCAACTCGCGTTTTTCGCGGCGTTTTTTACGTCCGTTTTTGGAGCTGTTTTCATTGGAGTCTATGAGAAAACAGCTCCAAAAACGTCCAAAGAAGTGTCCTGCACTTCTTTTGACGAGGCTGTATTTTTACGCGTCGTCGTTTGACAGCTGTCAAACGACGACACGTAAATGACAGGTCGTCTGCACAGTACGTCGGCAAACCCATTCAAATGAATGGGCAGATGTTTGCCGACGTATTGTAGCCTTATTTTCAGACGTAATACGAGGCATAATACGCCTCGTTTACGTCTGAAAATAGGTCGTGTGAACCCAGCCTAAGGCCCGTTAGTGACCGACGTAAAAAGACTATGGGCCGGTCACTAACGGGTCAATACCGCCCCCCCACCCCGTGTATATCTGTGAGACTTGATTTAATTCATTATACTTTGAAATGACCCTGTCCAGTACATTCTCATAGAACTAATCCAGTCTAAATACATCTGTCAGAAACCTGTATTCTGGAAAGTAAATTTATTTCGGATTCTGACATAGAAATCTAGTGAAGCTGAGAATCGCTGGAAAATCGAGGTGTGTTACTATGGATCTGGGCATAGCCATAAAGGCTTAAGAGGAGATTCAGACAAAGATTATCGATCACCTGACATATCATGGATAGATGTCACAAGTTTTAAAAATAAAGGTTTTACTGCACTGTATAGAGCCAAAAATCCGCTTTGGTATTGCTGCGAGTATTCGGCTACTGGGAATTTCTGACAACATTTTTTACAAATGACCATTGATTTGAAAGACACTATTATTGTGACACACAATTGTTCATATATAGCTCTTGTTATCATCACTTTCTTTCCTGAATGCTGTGTGAAACCCTCAGGGACTCCTTGCCCGTCTCCTATGGTTTATACAACAGCTGTTGCTGTAAATAGTGTGCTTGTAGAAAGGATCCGTATATTAAATCCAGATTCATAGTACAGTAAACCGGGAAGGCGTTCACATTTAGAAAGAAATCCCCAAAACTACTCCTGTGCAAGGAAGCTGCATTACATCATGTGGATAATGATATATGAGGACTCCTCGTAGCTGCTTTTGTTCCCAAGGCGACCCAGGCTCCTCCGTCTAGGAGGTATCATGAGGCTGTGTTCTCTGCGCCACTGGGACTTCACATTATGGAAAGAAAACGACTTTAATGGAATGTCTGAATCTGCCTCATTTGTTACCATAGCGAATATTACTCTTCTCCATAGAATATTAGCCACCCTTGTTTTTCATGATCATTTAACAGAAAACAAGAATGCGATGAGGTAAAATTAATTTAATCCAGCAGCAAAGAGACCATGCATAGACCGGATTACATAACACTGTGGGTTATCATACAGACATAATGACCTGAAATAAACAAGATATTTGACGGCAAGTATAGCATAGTCTGCAGGCCACATTATAAGTAAATGGGATCCATTTATAGCAATCCTTCCTGGTGAAGTCAAGCGAGCGTTGTGTGGAATCATGGACTTTCTATTGGGCCCTTACACCCCTCGCTCGACATTCCGAGGAAAGCCGATGGACCAGTGGATGTCTCAGGGCTCGGACCCCCTCCGATCAAAACTTCTAACATGTCACTCTGACATGACAATAGTTTTTTTTAAATTAGTTACACTATGGACAAACTTATATAGAAGGTCCAAATTATGAACGTGGTTCTAAACTTCCATGAATATATATTAAAAAAATCAGCCAGAAATGAAGTTCTAAGAGCCATAACAACATTAGAAGGAATATAAAATGCTTTTATTAAATAAATATTAAAAACATCATATAAAGATGAATCAAGATACAAGGTGGGTATGCACAGTATATTGAATATGAGGTAACATGCAATAAACAACAAAACTTATAATATATAGGCTACCAATGGTGTTTATGATCTAAAATACCAACATCTATTCGTCTGAAAAACCAAGTGTGTGCAACAATGTACATGTGTGACGATCTGAAAAAAGGCAAGGATACATAGGACGCTGTCACTTCCAAAAATAAGTGTCCTGTAGCATGTCAACTTAAACCCTGCTAGAAATGGTAATATAGAGTAAGGCCGGGTTCACACAAGCGTGTGCGTTTTGCACGCGCAAAACACGCAGCGTTTTGCGCGCGCAAAAGGCACTTGACCGCTCCGTGTGTCAGCAGCGTATGATGCGCGGCTGCGTGCTTTTCAGCAACCGCCATCATTTTGACACTCCGTTTGGATGTTTGTAAACAGAAAAGCACGTGGTGCTTTTCTGTTTTCATTCATAGTTTTCTCTGCTGTTGAGCGAATCACGCTGGTCGCACGGAAGTGCTTCCGTGTGGCATGCGTAGTTTTCACGCACCCATTGATACTGTATGGGGGCCATCATACTGTATGGGGGCATCTGTGAGGGCATTATAGTGTATGTGGACAGCTGTGGGGGCATTATACTGTATGGGGGCAGCAGTGGGGGCATTATACTGTATGGGAGGCAGCAGTGGGGGCATTATACTGTATGGGAGGCAGCAGTGTGGGCATTATACTGTATGGGAGGCAGCAATTGGGACATTGTACTGTATGGGAGCAGCAGTCTGGGCATTAAACTGTATGGAGGCATCTATGGGGCATTACTCTGTATGGGGAACATTTGTGTGGGCATTATATTGTATGGGGCCATCTGTGGGGGCATTATACTGTATGGGGGCATCTGTCATAGGAACCAACCTATGTGAGTATTTTATTATATTTTTATTAGGCACTATGGGTGCTTTATACTGGATGTTGGCATCTAAGGGGGGCATTACTGTATGGGGCAGCAATGGGGGCATTGTACTGTATGGGATCAGCAATGGGGGCATTATACTGTATGGGAGCAGTTATAGGGCATTATACTGTATGGGGTAATTTGTGTGGGCATTTTACTGTATGGGTGCATCAGTGTGGGCATTACACTGTGTGGGGACATCTACGGGGCATTATACTGTGGGGAGGCACTATGGTACCATAATAGTGTGTGGGCTGAACTGGGTGTGTGTGGGTGGGGATTGGGCAGGGTTAGAGGCATGGCTTATGCCTACGCACGCCACAACGATTGTACCTCTAAGCAAAACTTGAAAGTTGGGAGGTATGTGTATGTGGACATAAACCTGTCAACTTTCTTAAACACGGGACACAGTGCTACCCTTAAGGGGGCATGCTCACTGGCTGTGATGTTTATTGTAAAAAATAACAGATGCTGGCCTTAATATGAGAAATATTTAGTCCTGTCTTAATGCACCTCAGGCTAAAGTAAAAGCTAAAAATTAAATATTGTATTTATAGTTTGTTTGACATAAGTATAGACATGTAGATTTACAGCTACCAAGACTGCGTTTTACTTTTGGGACGTTGCTAAAACGTAAGATTAAATTACATTTTCTTTGTTTTTAATAGGGTTAAATATTTATTTCTGAACAGACGGAAGTAGGGAAATGTACATATATCACCATTGCAACCCCCTAAATTAATTATATGTAATGTTCAATAAATTAATATATTAAATATGTTCGAAAAAGAAACAAACGTTGTTTCTACTATTCTGGATTCAAGGTATAAAAGGGCTATAACAAGATTTAATTAAATCTTATGTTTTGCAGAAACCAGCAAACATCCTGGTAATGGGGGAAGGTCCTGAGAGAGGAAGAGTCAAAATAGGTAAATAAAAGTAACATAAATGCATATTATTTCTGCTTTAAACATGGCTGTATCTGATATAGATCACACCAAGCGCAATACTAGATACAATAGTAAGATGTATCTATTGTACCTCTAACGCTCAAAATTTAACCTATCTAAATGTCAAACATTAAAGATAACCTGTGTCCAGGCCAAGTTTATATAAGTTTTAGAATAGAGGTTGCATAAAAAAAATATAAACACTGAATAAAAACATAAGAAAAGTTCACATCTGCATTGGAGGCTTTGTTAGGGGCCTCCATCACAGATCCGTTCCAAAATTCCAGGAACAACTCTGCAGCATGCTGCGCTATTTTCGTAGGTAAAAAGACGGACACCATAATGGAAACCCGACGGAACCCATTGAAGATAATGGGTTCCGTCAGGCTGCGATGGTATCCGTTATGCAAGGGATCTAGCGCTTCCAGCTTCGTTGTTCTGCTCCTGTGACGGAGCAGAGAGGAGGGATTGCATATGTGAACAGGCTCTAAGAAAAATATGTGGCTTATTTATTTAATATAGAAAATAATAAAGTGGAAAGTAAATAAACGAACTGTAAAACAAAAATGACAAACTTTTATTTAAATCTAAAAATAATATACAAAGTGAAATAATAATAGCGCTGCCACACTCGAGGATAAATAAATAATATGTCAATATTGAGGCGTGCTTCTGTACTATGAACTGTTTGATAAATCAAACTGGGCACAAGGGTACATTGGCCAGAGACCTATTTATTTATTTTTAATGGTTAATTTACTTCTTTTTTTTTTAGTCAATTGTTCTTTTGGCCTCAATCTGGTGGTATACGCCAGATATATATATTATTTTTTTTTGCTGGATAGAATGGCGTAGTAGACTATGCTATTCTATCCAGAGGCATTCTGTAAAAAAAAAAACTCTCATACATTAAACTTGTACATTTTTTCAACATGTAACATCTGTCACAGGCCTCCGTTAAAAAGATACTTCATGAGCTTTTCAATCGCTTTTCATGACGTATCTGTTAAACTGATACATTTATAGCCTATGGGTAACAGATGCTTTAAACGGATGCCTAATAGTGGCACCTGTCACCCATAGGCTATAATAGCTTCTATTTAACAAATACCTCATGAAAAGGGTCATCAGAGTTCATGATGCATCCATTAAACGGATACCATTATAGTCTTTGGATGACAGGTGCCACTGTTAAGCATCGGTCACAGCCTCTGTATAACGTGTGTGTCGGGTGCTTTCTGGCACAGCCTCCGTTTCATGTCTACATCTAATGGAGACCAGTAAACGCAAGTGAAAGCAGCCGATCATCATTTTACATTTCACAGTAGGTAAAGCTCATGTATTCATATTAGTATTGTGAGCTATAGACATATATTATTAGGCATCTTTTGCAATTGTTATTGGTTTTCCGATTTTGCTGTAAAAAATGTGTCTATCCGTGATTTTTTGATAAGTTGTTCAGAAAAAAGCAAAAATCAGGTTGGCTTGGCAACTCTGGACAGCAGAAAATACAAAGATCATGTTTTCCCAGCTAACTTGAGCCCCAATAGTAAACAATAAATATAGTAAATTGTAAAAAAAATACAATTCTGTAGACTTAGAAATAAAATAAAAAAAAGAAAACTCATCTAGAATTGTTCTGGGCATGGCCCAAAACACCCTTGTTCATGGAAAGGTGAAATAGGATAATTTTGTACGTTGGATGTATCCGTGAACTGTTATATTAAATGAAAATTGTTACCTTACCTACACTATCTAGGGGGAATTCGCCCTGCCTTTAAGAAACTGCTGCAGATTGTCATTCGTACTTCACAGGTTGAACCATCTATTAGTTATAGAGGATCTGTCAACAGATTTCACAATACAAACTGCATACATTATTAAATAGATCTGTTAGACCTGATGAAACTGATGCACTTACTTTGAAAATCTGTCAGAATGGCTGTATTATTCTTTCTCAAAGTTTACCATATGAATAATGTAATCTGTCTCCTCCCACCTAGAGCTGACAAGCTCCTATCAGTGTCCTTCCTTCCCTACATCATGCTGAAATCTCACACATGCTCAGTACAAGCTGCAGTTTTCCTGGCTCTGCATAGAGAGAGCCTTTCTTCCAGCAGCAGTTTTAGTGTGGAATTACATCTTATAACTTCATCTGCTGCTTTCTTTTACTACAGAGCCAGGGACACTGCAGCTTGTACTCAGCATGTGTGAGACCCAGGGAGACTGCAGCTTGTACTGAGTATGTGTGAGAGCCAGGGAGATGGCAGCTTGTCCGGAGTATGTGTAAGAGACAGGAAGACTGCAGCTTGTACTGAGCATATGTGAGAGCCATGGAGACTGCAGTTTGTACTGAGTATGTGTGAGAGCCAGGGAGACTGCAGAATGTATTGAATATATGTGAGAGACAGGGATACTGCAGCTTGTACTGAGCATGTGTGAGAGCCAGGGAGACTGCAGCTTGTACTGAGTATATGTGAGAGCCAGGGAGACTGCAGCTTGTACCTAGCATGTGTGAGAGCCAGGGAGACTGCAGCTTGTACTGAGCATGTGTGAGAGCCATGAAGACTGCAGCTTGTACTGAGTATATGTGAGAACCAGGGAGACTGCAGCCTGTACTGAGCATGTGTGACAGCAAGGGATACTGCAGCTTGTACTGAGTATGTGTGAGAGCCATGGAGACTACAGCTTGTACTGAGTATGTGTGAGAGCCAGGGAGACTGCAGCTTGTACTGAGTATGTGTGAGAGCCAGGGAGACTGCAGCTTGTACTGAGCATGTGTGAGAGTCAGGGAGACTGCAGCTTGTACTGAGCATGTGTGAGAGCCAGGGAGACTGCAGCTTGTACTGAGCATGTGTGAGAGCCATGGAGACTGCAGCTTGTACTGAGTATATGTGAGAACCAGGGAGACTGCAGCATGTACTGAGCATGTGTGACAGCAAGGGATACTGCAGCTTGTACTGAGCATGTGTGAGAGCCAGGGAGACTGCAGCTTGTACTGAGCGTGTGTGAGTGCCAGGGAGACTGCAGCTTGTACTGAGCGTGTGTGAGTGCCAGGGAGACTGCAGCTTGTACTGAGCATGTGTGAGAGCCAGGGAGACTGCAGCTTGTACTGAGCATGTGTGAGAGCCAGGGAGACTGCAGCTTGTACTGAGCATGTGTGAGAGTCAGGGAGACTGCAGCTTGTACTGAGCGTGTGTGAGTGCCAGGGAGACTGCAGCTTGTACTGAGCGTGTGTGAGAGCCAGGGAGACTGCAGCTTGTACTGAGCATGTGTGAGAGCCAGGGAGTCTGCAGCTTGTACTGAGCATGTGTGGGAGTCAGGGAGACTGCAGCTTGTACTGAGCGTGTGCAAGATTTCAGCATGGTGCAGGGAAGGAGGAACACTGATTGGAACTTGTGAGCTGTAGGTGGGAGGTGATTGAGATTACATCATGCATATACTTGGTCTCATAAAATGATAATTTTAATATCAGGCTGGAAAGCTTTGAAAAAGGATAATACAGACATTCTGACATGGAGTTTCAAAGTAAACAAAGGAGTTTCATCAGTTCTAAGAGATCTATTCAATAATGGATGCAGTTTCTATTGTGAAATCTTGTGACATTCTATTTAATCTCTCGTGCTTTAAGAATATGAATTTTAGATGGTACAACGCCTAGTGATCTTATACTTTACTATATTATATACTTGGGAACAGCATATGCAGAAATTTAAAAATACCTGTTTATTCTATGTTGATTTTTGTCAATTGGACTGATGAGGAATAAAGAAAACCCAGTACTATTATACATTTGTCTGATTGCACCATAATCTTCAGGTTACAACTGGCTGCCGACCAAACAATCCAAAATAGTAGATCAATTTCGATATCCAAAAAGTATTTTTTTCCCTTTAAGGCTCATACAAAGAAAGAACAGGAGTGTAGAAGGTACCTAATGAAGGTGTAGAGCAAATTACAGTACAGCATAAGTGCAACATGACAAATCAGTTTTAACTATTTTGTTTATTTGTTGTTTGAACAAAGAATTTGACCAGTTAATAACTGACAACCGAAAAAGAGTAAACATTCATTTCAGGTCTCTGGCCAGCTTAACCCCTCGGCACCACCGACATTTTTTTTCGTTACATTTTCATTTTTTCCTCCGCGCCTTCCAAAAGCCATATCTTTTTTTTATATTTCCATCGACATAGTCAAATGAGTGCTTGTTTTTTGCAAAATGAGTTGTCATTTTTAATATTACCATTTAATGTACTGATAAACGAATTCTCCGTTTTCTCTGAGCTAGTATGCGAGGCCTAATGGCTATCATTTCTTCTATACACTGCACACAGAAAAGAGGAGAATCCTGCTCTCCTCTATCTAACACACACACACACACACACACACACACACACACACACACACACACACACACACACACACACACACACACACACACACAGTCAGTATATAGAAACATCAGCTGGGCTGGCATATAAATCTTACTATGAGCAGCTGCATCACGACAGTCTGTGTCTTTCTCTTCTCTCTCTCTGTTCCTGTTCTCCTCCTCCCTCCTCCATAGACTTCTATGGGCAGCTATAACCTGATCCCTCAGTAAGGCCCCATGCACACGACCGTAAAATTGCCTGTAATTACGGACAGTAATTACAGGCCCATTCATTTTTATGTCCGACGGACACCTTCCTGTATATTTACGGGAAGGTGTCCGTGCCGTAGAAACTTGCCGAAAAAAATTAGGACTTGTCCTATTTTTTTATTTTATGGACCGTGCTCCTATACTTTATAATGGGAGCACAGCCCGTAAATACGGCCGGCTGTCCGTGCCTGTAATTATGGGTCATAATTACGGGCACGGTCGTGTGCATGGAGCCTAAGACAAGACGGAGATAGCAGTTAAATTCAGAACGAGTGAACAGTTTAGGAGGGAAGGGGATGACGACTGATTAGTAGCGAAAGAGGCATTTTCCCCTAATAAGTTATATTACAAAGCTTCTTATATTCGCTTATGCTATTGATTTTTGTAAAGTTTGTACAAAGTGCAGTGTCTATTTAATTTTTATATTTTTTCCTCAAGGGTGCAATATTTTCAGCTTGCAATATGTGTGTCGATGTGAATGTACACCGCATAAATTCAATACCAGAAGTTTCGGTCCCCCCTGGACCTTTGTCAACGATTATCGCAGTGGTTGTACACATAGGGTGAAAGATATAACCATTGACAGAGGTCCGGGAGCGACCAAAACGTCCAGTATTGTTAAAGTCTATGGACATTCTTATTCCCTGGCTACAGTATAACATCAAACTGCCTTCTGGCATCCACAGTCATTTGCCCACCCCTAGCTATTTATCGCAAACATTAACTACACAAATGACAAATTCCTTGACCTATATGACATTTTTTTAAAGTGAAGCTTCACCTTTGATTAACATTGGCTATATCGTAACGTATTTGGTTTTTTTTCTGTCCTTCTGCTATAGCTGACATGGGATTTGCTCGATTATTCAATTCTCCTTTGAAACCACTAGCAGACCTGGATCCAGTTGTGGTTACATTTTGGTACAGAGCTCCAGAGTTGCTACTTGGTGCTAGACATTATACTAAAGCTATAGGTAAGTAATTAGAAGATGCTTATAGAAAGGACACCTACTTTATAATAACAAACACATTCCGTTTTTTCTATAAATAAGTGGTATGACACAAAAGAATATACAGTACAATAAAACACACAAATATACCAGACAATACCAATAAGCAGTATATTTATTGAGGTTTAGTGTTTAATAATGATAAAAATTCCTTGGTTACTTCATGGCAACTATCTACAAAATGGAACTCCACCGAGTTCCTTGTTTTACCAGTTATCATCCGTAAATGTTTTTCTCGTGGTCTTATTTCTAGTTCCTTTTTGGGAGCATGATGCAAATCTGCGATGTGCCAAATCATATGCTGTGAATTGAATTTCGTGTTACTAAAAGAGTAAAAAATTTAAGGGAAATTGTAAAAATCAAATCGACAACCACTCCTTAGGCAGCTGTAGATGTATATTAAATGTAGTTATGCCAGAAACTCTGCAGCTAACCTGTATTTTGGGGTATTTGTTCATCACTCTCCATTCCTTTTAGAAAACGCATACTTTCTCTCTCCATGCCTGCTGATTGGATAGACTCTTTAGCTCTTCATCTGATCACAAACAGATGTCTCCCCAATTTTGCTCCCTTTTTATAGCAAGTGTTAACGCAATCATGGGCCAAAATATATTAGACTGAAATTTGTAATGGGTATGTCAACCGATACCCGCCCTCCAGTGATTTATCCAGCTTCCAAATCATAGGTGATAGATATATATATCTGAGAGAAAAGATGACACAAGAGACCATGCTTGTATGCTCAAAATCCTTCTCTGCGGTTTATTGATCCAAACAAGTATAATGACAGGAAAGGTGTAGGCTTTGGTTTCAGCCAATCATCTACAATATGATAATGACTCTGATTCAGCCAATGAGAATATTTCAATGCATTATAATAATTCTTCACCCTCCAAGCCCCAGGTGGCCTGAACCTTGTCCCATGGGAAGACACACATTTCAGAGACACAAGTTAATTTGTCTCTACTTCTTATCTCACTAGAGAATGGAGACTGCAGATAAGTTTAAATCATTTAAACAGAGGGCTGAATCCCCTTCCCTCATGGTAAACAATGTCATTGTTCATTCGGCCAAGGCTATTTGATCTGCTCCTTACAAGAGTAATAAAACATTCAATTCAAGAACACAACATAGAATTGCTTCAAGACATCTGCTGACATATTACTTTTTACTTATTAATCTCAAGATGGCTCCTTCAGGCCAAAACATGGATTCCAACGATCCAAAATGGACGCCTACCATACAAAATGGAGTCCATGCAAAATGTTATCTTTTAAACATATTCTAATCACTTTCACAGCAAGCAATCTCAAAAAGAGAGAGAGAAACTGCAGCTTCCATCTCCTGCTTGGTTTCTACAATTTATTGTATTCTTCTAAACAGAGTTTTGGGAGACTGAGGAGGTTTCTGAAAATTTACAGGCAGGGAGGGAAAGGGGAGCTAGAGGCTGCTGAAAGTTATCAATTTCCTATAATGAGATGTATTTCAAAGTTTCTCGTATTCATATTTACTACTGATTTATGCAAAAAATTTGATGACAGGTGCACTTTAAAATGGGTGGAGTTAATCTCGAATTTTCTTAACACGGTACTACACTATTTTTTACTGTACTTTTAGTTTACTGAATGTCACATGAATAATCAGAATGAAGTAAGCTTTCACTGGTTAGCAATGTCGTCCGACAGGACAACATCTGCATAGAGTTAATATGTTTTTCCTGTGTTTGTATGGGTTTCCTCCTAGCATTCATGTTAAATTTCACACACCAAAAATAAACTCATAGGTTAAGTGGCTTTCTATGACATTGATACTAGTGTGTATTTTAGTTTTTAAGGCAAGGAAATTAGATTGTGGGCCCTAATGGGGACCGAGACTGATGACCATCTCTGTACAATGCTGAAGAGCTTGGTAACAGCAAAACAATATTATGCCATTTGACTAATAGAGGCTAATGAAAAAAAAATACAGCATTAATAGTTATGAGTCTGTTGTATTCATGAGGGGATCGCTCCCCCCACCTCCCCCACACTTCTCACCAGTGTATGAATATGGGTCAGCCTGTCAATCACTGGTTAGCCAAATGACACAATAATGGTTCTATTGCTTTTGGGTCTAATAGTAGAGCAGACCTGTCGCCATACTATGCTGCCCCCTAAACAGGGCAGCACAGTATGTTGACTGATCCCCTTTAATGGATTTAACTTTTTATTTGATGCTAACCAATTCTGGACCCTTAAAGTTTTACCTTTCGTATCATTTGTCTGCAAGTGAAAGGAAAGCCAAATATGCAGGGGCAGATATATACCACTTGTGCAACCGGGAGGGTTATTGAGGCGTCGAGAAAGGGGCTTGTCCTAACAGTATCGGGCTATGGATTTCAGCGGGAGAGGTCACTCTACTGCCTCTAGGGATTATTTTAGGTCTGAACTGGGCAAAAGAAATCTGGTAAGTGTAAATGATTGGTGTGTAGTATGATAGCGTGTGCACTACTCTTTATATATATATATATATAATGTATAATATATACATTTATATCCATTTTAACCCTTTTGCTGCCACGGTTTATGAACAGTTTTACTAATTAAACCTAATAAACACCCATACCTACAGTGCCTTGCAAAAGTATTAAGCCCCTTGGTGTTTTACCAGTTTTGTTGCATTACAGCCTGGAATTAAAATGGATTTGAGTTAACTTTATGTAATGGACTGACAAAATAGTCCAAATTGTAACAGTGGAAGGAAAAAAAATATACCTTGTTTAAAACCCCCCCAAAAAACAACCTTATTAAAGCATACCTAACCTTTTAGGGAGCTTTTCAGAATAATCTGCCATATGTGTGCACATGAGGAATAACTCTATTTCTGGCCATTATATGACTTGTATTGTTGTCTCTGAGCTAGCGGGTGGACATGCACATAGAAGAGAGGAGAATGCTGCTCTCCTATCGCTATGTAAAATATATATATATATATTTATTTTACATAGCGATAGGAGAGCAGCATTCTCCTCTCTTCTATGTGCATGTCCACCCGCTAGCTCAGAGACAACAATACAAGTCATATAATGGCCAGAAATAGAGTTATTCCTCATGTGCACACATATGGCAGATTATTCTGAAAAGCTCCCTAAAAGGTTAGGTATGCTTTAATAAGGTTGTTTTTTGGGGGGGTTTTAAACAAGGTATATTTTTTTTCCTTCCACTGTTACAATTTGGACTATTTTGTCAGTCCATTACATAAAATTAACTCAAATCCATTTTAATTCCAGGCTGTAATGCAACAAAACTGGTAAAACACCAAGGGGCTTAATACTTTTGCAAGGCACTGTAGGTATGGGTGTTTATTAGGTTTAATTAGTAAAACTGTTCATAAACCGTGGCAGCAAAAGGGTTAAAATGGATATAAATGTATATATTATACATTATATATATATATATATATATATATATATTTAATATCAAAAATATTAAATTGAAACAGCACTCGTGTAATAAAGTGGTGGGTGCAAAGCAGCTACAGCTCAATCCACAGCTCAAAATGGCATAAAATAAAAGGTTGCAGCTCTCCAACAAGGTCCAGTAAAAAATCTGTAGTTTTATTTGCCCATATTTAAATTCAAGTGACGTTTCGGTTCCACCATGGCTTGAAACGTGTTCCATGGTGGAACTGAAACTTCGCCTGGCTTTAAACATGGGCAAAATAAAACTACAGATTTTTCACTGGACCTTGTTGCAGTGCTGCAACCTTTTTTCTTATATAGGAGCTGTAGCAGCATGGAGAAGATTAGACAGCAATAATGAGCAGTGTAGCTAAGAATCCAACACTGGGATGATATAGACATTACTAGAAGACTTCAGCACGTCTGTGTGTGTCTTTTTTACTTTACTCCTGCTCCCTTCTCCTCTCTCCATAAACTTCTAAGGGCAGTGTAACTGTGGCTGCCCTACTATTCCCCCGCTCTCCCTTCCCTCTTTATAGACTTGTATTGGCAGTGTGTCTGTGTCTGACTCACTATCTCTCTGCTCCCTCCTCCTGTTCCCCCTCTCCATAGATTTGTTTAGGCAGGCAGTGAAGAGACACAACCCCCACCTTGTCTAGTCCATCAATTCTGCTCTGTAACTAGACACGGATTTTACTTGACAACAGGGGGTGGACAGCAGATAACAGGAAGGGAGGCACCTGGTGGCAGTACCTTCACACAGAATTTGCATGGCTAAAATAATTACATTTTAACAGTGAGTAAATTACAAAGTTGATCTATAGGAAAAAAGAAGGAATGATCCAGCGCTCAAAGAGAATTGTAAAAAGGAAACCGTGCTCCAAGTTTATTTCCAATGGTTAAAAGTTCAAGTGCATGGGGTATACTATTAGATTAGCATTAGTTGTTTGAAATGTTAGTGTCCATTTAACTAAAAACGGAAAAATTGTGAGTGCATATGTATTTACCCCCTTGGTTATGAAACCCTTAAATAGAGTCTGGTCAAACAATTAGTTGAATAAGGTCCCTGTGTGCAAAAAGTCACATGTCAGTATAAATATACAAGAAAAAAAATTCTTAAAGCAAACCTAAGAAAACAAGTGTTGAATAGCATGTGGCAGACTTCCCAAACACATGTAAGAAGCTTCTCTAGGCAAACAAGACTAAAATATAATTCTTTGTCCATCATTGGAAATACTATGTATGCTGCAAACTCAACACTTCTCATTACCCCAAGGACCCCATTCCCACAATAAAGCATGGTGGTAGCAGCATCGTTCTGTGGGGATTCTTTTCATCGGCAGGGAATGGAAAACTGGTCAAGATTCAAGGAAAAATGGATAGCGGTAAACACAGGGAAATTCTTGAGGAAAACCTGTTTCCGTCTACCAGAGATTTGAGACTGGGACAGAGGTTAACCCACCAGTAGGACAATGAATCTAAACATACTGCTAATGATACACCAGAGTGGTCTAAGGGGAACTATGTAAATGTCTTGGAATGGTCAAGTTGAAGCCCAGACCTCAATCCAATTGAGAATTGGTGGCATGACTTGAAGACTGCTGTCCACCAAGGCAACCCATTTAACTTAACAGGTTAAGGACTAGGCTGTTTTACAGCTAAATGACCAGAGCAAATGTCACAATTTTGCTATTCGCTTCTTTAGATGACTATAACTCAGCAGGTGAATAAAGTTCATCTTTGAATTTTACACTCTTTTTAAAGGACAGATAGGGCTTTGTTTTTGTGGCATTTGTCAGTATATATCATTTTTATTATTTTCTCTAAAGTGGGCAAAATTGGAAAAAAATTCAAGAATTTAGCAATTGCGCCAGTTTATGCTAGCATTTTTCACACACGGTATGGACCACGGACAAAATTAATCTCCTTTCACATTCTTCCACTTCTCCCGTGCATGGGGATACCAAATATGTGTGCCTTATTCACTGTGAGGGCATGTGCCAGGGCTTGGCATAAAAGGAGGCTTTTCGGCCTTTTCGGTCCAGGAATTTTGCATTTGATTTTATAGCCACATACTGTTTTCTGGGGGGCGTAATGCTGCTGAAACATTAGAATCACCCCATAAATGACTTCATTCGCACAAGTAGACCCCACAAGGTTTCCTTCAAGGGGTTTATCATATTTTTAGCAAGTCCAGTTTTCTTCTGAAAGTTTCTTGAATAAGATGGAACAAAAAAAATTCAGCAATTTTTTAGCAAATGCGTCAGTTTAGGCTAGTATTTTTCACATACGGCATAGACCACGGACAAAATTCATCTCCTTTCACATTCTTCCACTTCTCCCGTGCATGGGGATACCAAATATGTGTGCCTTATTCACTGTGCGGGCATGTGCCAGGGCTTGGCATAAAAGGAGGCTTTTCGGCCTTTTCGGTCCAGGAATTTTGCATTTGATTTTATAGCCGCATACTGTTTTCTGGGGGCCTAATTCTGCTAAAAGATTAGAATCACCCCATAAATTACTTCATTCACGCAAGTAGACCCCACAAGGTTTTCTTCAAGGGGTTTATCATATTTTTAGACAGTCCAGTTTTCTTCTGAAAGTTTCTTGAATAAGATGGATCAAAATAAAATTAGCAATTTTTTAGCAAATGCGTCAGTTTATACCAGCATTTTTCACACACGGCATAGACCACGGCCAAAATTAATCTCCTTTCACATTCTGCCACTTCTCCGGTGCATGGGGATACCAAATATGTGTGCCTTATTTATCACATAGAGAAGTAGGAGGGCGGACGATAGAAGAAGCTTATTTCACAAATCGCCTTTTTTCAAAGCTGGTTTTACAAAACTCAACAGAGTTTCTATAACACTTCCAAAATATCTGCTCTTGAAGCAGAAATCCCAAAATATTCCTCTAGGGGTATAATGGGAATTTATTTTTTTGGGTTTTCTAAAATAAGAAATTGCAGGTTTATGCAAATAGAGCTCTCCAGCAGATGAACTTTAGAGAATATGCAAACATGACATCCACCCCCCACCCATTCCCTCCCTCACCCTTGGAGTAAAATCAGGGGAAAAATAAAAACGTAATGTAGGGCAAATATATTTTCAACGAATTAACTAAAATCTAATAATTCAGAACAGTGTGGTATTTTTTAAAACATGGCTCAATGCACAGGCCTGGTTGTGAGGGACATGAGGGACAGAAATATCGGGAATCTTTGCGGTGCCCGTCTTTTCTGCAGACGCGGCACTTTTTCTGAGGGTTGCTTCTGGTTGGTGTTGGGGGAATCCGACTGATGAAGTGTCTTTCAGTCAGTCGCGTGACATCCTCAGACTGGGGGCATTCTCGGGTGTCCTGAACATCAAAAATGAGGCCTTCAATAATTTTTTCCTGGAAATCCAGGTATGTGTCTCTGCCTCTGTTTTTTTTGTAGAGCACAAATGAGTTGTGGATGGCCACCTGTAACAAATAAATGGCCACTTTTTTGTATTTTACTAAATAGGGCTGTAAAACCTGGTCGCTTAAATCCACCCCCCCCCCCATGTACTTGTTATATTCGGACACGCTCACTGGTTTGTGCTTGTCCGATGTTGCCCCCCTTTCCCTCACTGCCACTGTTCCTGCGGTATGAATCGTGCTTAGCACATACACATCTTTGCGATCCCTGAACTTGACCGCCAGCAATTCTTCAGATGCATAAGCACAGGAGTCCCCCTTTACCATGCGCTTCCCCACTAATTGCTGTGGAAAACCAATTCGGTTTTTGCGCATGGTACCACATGCCCCAGTCCTTGCAGCATGCAAATGCCTAAACAGGGGCACACTCGAATAAAAATTATCACAGTACAGGTGGTACCCCTTGTGAAGCAGAGGCTGCATTATCTCCCACACGATCTTACTGCTGGTGGAAAGATCAGGGGGGCATCCAGGAACATTTATTGTGCGGTCCCGCCCTTCATAAATTCTGAAGGCGGTGGTATATCCTGACCCGCTTTCACACAATTTGAAGAGCTTAACGCCATATCTTGCCCTTTTTGAAGGTAGATATTGGCGAAAGCTAAGTCTGCCATGAAAGTTGAAGAGGGATTCGTCCACACTTACATTCTGCTCAGGGGTGTAGAGTTGCAGAAATAAATTATTCAGGGAATTTATTAGCGGTCTTATTTTGAACAACCGATCCCGGTTTGCATCGGTACTTGGGGGGGCCTGTGCGTTGTCATTGAAGTGGAGGAACCTCATTATTGTCTCATAACGAGACCTGGGCATTACTGCAGAATATACTGGGGTGGCTTGGGCGGGTCTTGTTGACCAGTAAGACCTAATGGAGGGCTTTTTGACAATACCCATATTTAGGGTGAGCCCCAAAAAATTTTTTAATTCCAGCAAATTGGTGGGCGTCCAATCTCTGGCATGGGTGGATGAAGGTTTCTGCCTTATATATTGAGTGGCATATAAATTTGTTTCGTGGACAATCTGATTTAGGATGTCGTCCGTTATAAATAAATGGAAGTAATCCATTTGGACAAAATTTGTATTGTCCACGGTTATGACAGGAGTGGCAGTAAATCCGTGGATTCTAGGCCCAAAAGATGGGGCAGGTGCCCATACAAGAGCCTGGACTGAAGGGACCAGGCTGTCCCGTGCTACAGCGCTACTTGGCCCTGCGCTTTCAAGTTCTGCAGTTTCAACTGCATCAGGGACAACGTCCCCTGAAGATGAACCTGAAGTGACGCTGTCATCGTCACTACCTAAAACAGGTTCCATCTCGGACGCCATCTCTGATGCGGTCTCCGACTCAGACCACAGCATGGCGTATGCCTCCTCGGCGCTAAACAACTTCCTCGCCATAACGTAACTAACACTAACACTAACTAAACAAATTGTTGTTTTTTTTCGTTTTTTTTAATATGAAACACACAAACTAACTGCTATATATATCTACACTACCGCTAACAAAAAAATAAACCGCTATTGCTATATATATTATATATATGTGGATATATATATAATTATATACTCCCTACCTGCCTATTCTAATAGAATAAAAGATAGAAAGGTAGATATATAGAAAAAAAGATAGATGGATAGATAGATTTCTATCTATCTATACAATCTATCTATACAGAGAATGTTTTAGAGTGTAACTGTATTTTTTGTGTAACTGTAACTGTAATCTTCTGGCAGCAATTCTCCCGAGTCTCTTCTTCTCCTCAAACTGAAACAATGTTTGAGGAGAAGAAAAGAGGCAGGAGATTTACTGCCAGAAAAGTCAAAATAAAACAAATGTGGTCGCTGTGATAGGTTTTCACAGCGACCACATGTTCAGGGACCATCAGATTGGTCCCTGATACTCTGCCCAGTGCCCAGAGCTGTTGGTAACAGCGTGGGCACAGGGCTGTGTGCACGCGATCGCGTGCACACTGTTTTCTATGCAGAAATGCATGTGATCGCTGTGATTGGTTGTCACAGCGATCACATGTTCAGGGGCCAAAAGATTGACCCCTGACATTCTGCCCAGTGCCCATGGCTGTTAGCAACAGCCAGGGCACAGAGCTGTGTGCACGCGATCGCGCGTGCACAGTCTCTGAAGTGCCGCCGTAAATAGTCTATACGGCGGACTTTAGAGACCCTGACCGCTGGCCGTATAAATACGGCCAGCGGTCGGGAACCTGTTAAAGGCGTTAGAGCAGTTGTGCCTTGAAGAATGGGCAAAAATCCCAGTGTCTAGATGTGCTAAACTAATAGAAACATACACCAAGATTCTTGCATCTGTAATTGCAGAAAATGGTGGCTCCACAAAGTATTGACTTTCAGGTGGTAAATACTTATGCACATTAAAGTTACAAACAGGATAGAGACAGTGTAAAATGTATTGATGTTTTTTATGTGCGAGTGTTTGGTGTGACTTATTTTACTCTGCGATCCAGATGCTGGTAAACATCCGGGTCGTGGAGTCAATAAACAGCGTAATTAGGCGCAGAGGGGTGATTAGATAAGCAAATGCCCATCTTGTTACTCCTTTTCTGGGAGGGTGGAAAACTTCTATATTCGATAGTGAGCAAATATGCTCTCTTCTTGATAAGAGGGGAGTGATAACATGAACAAGTGTCTAAGGGTATGTTCACACACACTAATTACGGACGTAATTCGGGCGTTTTTGCCCCGAATTACGTCCGAAAAATGCGCCTCAATAGCGTTGACAAACATCTGCCCATTGAAAGCAATGGGCAGACGTTTGTCTGTTCACACGAGGCGTATATTTACGCGCCGCTGTCAAATGACGGCGCGTAAATAGATGCCCGCGTCAAAGAAGTGACCTGTCACTTCTTTGGGCGTAATTGGAGCCGTTATTCATTAACTCCAATGAAAAGCAGCGCCAATTACGTCCGTAATGGACGCGGCATTCAAGCGCCTGCACATGCCGTTACGGCTGAAATTACGGGGATGTTTCCTCCTGAAAACATCCCCGTAATTTCAGCCGTTACGGACGCTGTCGTGTGAACATACCCTAAAACCGTTAATAAATGTGGTTCTCAGAATTCAATTTAGGACCGAATTCTGGCGCATTTTGAATAGTAAATGTGCCATATTGTTTTTAGGTCGCAATGTCCTCATACTGTGCTTTTAATATACTGTACAGTGTATGAACATAGCCTTGGAGGTACTCTGATGTAATTTACTTGAGATGGGGATATTGGGTTTAGGAACATTGCCTTTAAAAAATTCTAACTCTAGATAAATATAAAACCTTCCTTAAAGAGACTCTGTCACCACTTTATAAGTGCCCTATCTCCTTCATAAGGAGATCGGCGCTATAATGTAGGTGACAGTAATGCTTTTTATTTAGAAAATGATCTATTTTCACCACTTTATTAGCGTTTTTAGATTTATGCTAATGAGTTGCTTAATGCCCAAGTGGGCGTATTTTTACTTTAGACCAAGTGGGCGTTGTACAGAGGAGTGTATGACGCTGACCAATCAGCATCATGCACTCCTCTCCATTAATTTAGGCAGCGCATAGGGATCCTTTTAGATCGCTATGTGCTGTCTTATACTTACACATTAACAATACTGAAGTGTTTAGACAGTGAATAGACACCCCACGGGATGTCTATTCACAATCTCTGCACTTCGTTACTCTGTCTGTGGTAGTTACAGCAGAGGACGCGTAATCTCGCGAGATTACGCGGTAAATGACAGGTTACAACGAGATTACGCTTCTGCTGTAACTACCACAGACAGAGTAACGAAGTGCAGAGATTGGGATTAGACATAAAGTGGTGAAAATAGATCGTTTTATTCAATAAAAAGCATTACTGTCACCTACATTACAGCGCCCATCTCTTTATGTAGGAGATAGGGCACTTATAATGTGGTCACAGAGCCTCTTTAAAACCGATGAACTTTTTGAAAAGAGACCAGAATTAAATTGATTCAGACACATTTTGGTCTTGTATTTTTATTGTGTTATCTAAGGCTCAGATGGCAAAAACAACAGGAAATATCCAAATAAAAAGAGGAGATGAAGCATACAAGCTCTTAGCATCCAGACCTCTGCATCTGACTGCCAGGAATGATATATGCTTTTTGTTTGAGCAGGTGGGAAATATTTTGTGTGATGAGTGTTTGCTTTAAGGCTTTCAGAACAAAACGTTCTAGAATAAGAGAACTTATGGACTTGTTGGACTCATTGCACAGGTGTTTCCTTTCTGAAAGTCCCCTAATCTGTTTTTGAGTTCATCATGAAGTATTTTTTTCTTGCACATTTTTTTTTACCACAGGAACCAACTAAAATATTCTTTAGTGACATATATATGATGTTCACTTTCATACACAATATAATTTTAGGCAATGACAGTAATCACTTTTCAGATATTTTTTATTTAATTTATATTATTAATTTATACAGCTTCATGATCTTATTTAACGGTTTACATTAAAAAAAAACCGCCAAGAAATTACAGGTAATTTAATAACAAGATGTAACATGAATACTTGGGATACAAAGATTAGGCAGAAAAGACCATTTCAATCCATAAGGAATATGGGTTTGATGCAAGAGGTAAGGGAATTAGTAAGCTTTATTGCCTTGTAAGGCTACATTCACACGAGCGTGACAGATTTACGTGCGTAAATCTGTTTGTGTACATTGCGTTTTTGCATCAGTGTGCTTTTCGTGTGGCATGCGTTTTTCACACTTGCAAGCGCTTTTTTTTCTCCTCAATTTAATTGATGCATGAAACACGGACAGCACGCGGATGTGCGTCCGTGTGCTGTCTGTTGTTTTCACGCACCCATTGACTTCAATGGGTGACTAGGTGGGTGAAAACGCATCAGTATAGGACATGCAGTGAGTTTCACGCTACGGACACACGCTGCATGACAAACAACACATGTGTGAATGGCCCTATTGAAATCAATGGGTCCGTGTGCTGTGCGTTGTTTCAACGCACAGCACACAGACGGGAATCACGCTCATCTGAATGAGCCCTACGGAGAAGTGGCCAAGCTGTTTCATCTGAGCCTGAGCTAGGCAATCTACATATGGTCTAACCGAAAATACAGCATGGATCTAATATACAATCTACATATGGTGTGTGAAGGACACTGATGCAAATGTTCAGAAGTTTCAGTGGGGGTCAAAGTATCTATTCAAAAATGAAATGTAGATTCCAGGGGAAGCTAAAACAGATACAAATCAACAAGTACAAATCTGAGATCACATAGTCTACTTAGGCTATGGACTAAAACCATGCGGAGGGCAAAGGCAAAACAATACCAGATGTCACAGGACCAGGGGTTCAAGCAATCCGAAATGTGGGAACCAGGAGCAGGGTTGAGAAGTATCCAGGAAATGTAAGCCGAATTGGCACAGGAAAAAACAGCAGTTGCCTAAGACAGGTACAGCAGAATTATAGTAACTATTGTAATCTTACACAACATGGCTCCACTAGTGGTAGTTAGGTTGCTGTATTAAAGCATTATTGATTTTAGGAAAATATCTCTAAGCATGCTCACTGTATGAAGATGTATGAGGGTCATTAATTGAAGTATAACTAAAATGTGACCAACTTTTAGGTTTGTTTAGTATATTCTAGAAAAAAAGTGATCGTAAGAGCAAAATATACTCAAGTTACATAAAAAGGCCATATTTACTGATACAAGGGCAAGTTTAAAAAATAGTGTTAGTTACGCCCATACTATTATATCTGTGGGATGCCCACACCTTTTAAGTGTACCGCACAGAGTACTGACACCCCATTCTTTCCCAACACCACAAGGCCAGACTGTACCATACAAAAACGATAAACATGAAGTATTAGTTGATATAAGAGCAAAATATGGGTAATTGTGCCCAGAACTTTTTACTATTATACACTAATTTACAATTCCACATAATAGCTAACCGTTTATTCCATGCTCAGAAAAAAAGTATTGGGTAAGCTGTGGATGCCAGCTGTGTCCCTTAGCAGTGTGGAAATTCTTGGATGTGACAGCTCCAGGTGTTGTGTGCTTTATCAGAGGGAGACACTGGGCAGTTCTGTCTATTTCTTCATGACAACCATGTGGTTAGTGGTATTAGAAGAATGTGGAGTTTGATCAGGTGCAATCATTTATGTTCTTTTTAATTATATTTTTGTCAACGACACTTATCACGAACAATAGCTCTGAAGATCTCATCATCCAAAAAAAACATGTAGTCTATGCTGTGTTAGCTTCTCAGCAATCACATGCGGGACAAACATTTCCTTGATTTGATATTCTAAGCAAATCATTCAAGAAGTAAATTGTTATTAAAGTCCTAATGTTCAAATCCAAATAAGATAAATGTAATGTGCATATTTTAATTATAAAAAATAAAGTTTTATTATTTTAATATTTTGCTATTATTCAGATGTTTTATTTTATGCACTGCTTTTAGTCACAGACAAAACAATGGAGTTAGGGTATGTTCACACACTAATTACGGACGTAATTCGGGCGTTTTTGCCCCGAATTACGTCCGAAAAATGCGGCTTGAAAGCGTTGACAAACATCTGCCCATTGAAAGCAATGGGCTGACGTTTGTCTGTTCACACGAGGCGTATTTTTCAAACCTGTAGAACGTGTCGTAGAACAAGTTTAAAAATTGCATAAATAATTTATAAATATGGTGCACGCCACTTATCAAATTCATTGTGCCAAAAAATTGGCGTAAGTCTGGCCAATTATTCATGTTTGTTACTTAAATATATATAGAATCAATAAATTCTGGCTCAGTGGTTAGCACTATTACCTTGCAATACTGGGATCCTGAGTTGGAATACAACCATGGGCGACATCCGCATGAGGTTTCTCCAACACCCCAAAAACATATTGATAGGTTACTTGGATTTCTATGAAATTGGCCTTTGTGCGTCCAGAACTGAGACACATTTGGAGTCCAGTGACTGAAACGATTAACAGGTGCAAACAGCAAAAGTGTCAGTCCAGGTTCGGTACACAGATAAACGGCATAAGGTAGTTACGTGAGGTAGAGACGTGGTCTGGGAACAGTCTGAGGGCGGATTCAGACTAACGGGTTTTTCGTCCGTGCCGGCTGCGTGGTTTTCACGCGTCTCGCGCGGACCTAGAGAAGTCTATGGGGCAGTGCAGACAGTCCGTGAGTTTTGCGCAGTGTTAGTCCGCTGCGTAAAACTCGCGACATGTTCTATGTGTCAGCGTTTTTCGCACATCACGCACCCATTGAAGTCAATGGGTGCGTGAAAATCACGCATGCCCCACAGAAGCACTTCCGTGGGACAAGCGTTATTCGCGCAATAACAGTAAAAGAATGAATGTAAACAGAAAAGCACCACGTGCTTTTCTGTTTACAAACATCCAAACGGAGTGTCATAAAGATGGCGGCTGCGCGAAGAGCATGCAGCCGCGCATCCATATGAACATGACACATGGAGCTGTCAAGTGGCTTTTGCGCATGCAAAACACTGCGGTTTTTGATTGCGCAAAAACGTCACATTCGTCTGAATCAGCCCTAAGTTCGGTACACTGATAAACAGCAATTGGTAGTAAGGTGAGGTAAAGAGTAACCAGACCACAAGCAGGAAGCTCAATAGTCTGGCAAAGAGATACTGCAAGGTTCATGCTTATATAATGATCCACAATAGTGACACCAATTAGTTAATGGGATCTAGAGATGCAGGAATCAAAGACAAACTAGACACTAAATCCTGCTGTCCAACAGTACCAGTGGCTTAACACGAAAAGCTAGTGCCTGGGACAGGAGTTTCCAGGTTCCAATCCTGACAGTACTCCCCTTGACCTGCCTAAGTAGAGTCGTGTGTTAACCTTAGACCATACTATCCCACCACCCCCACTTTAGTAAAGACACATGACACCGAGGTTGGATGTGAAATGGCCACAGCAGCCGTTTATTAATTTCACAGTTTTATAAAAACAATTTAAATCCGAAACATTCGGATAACTAGTTAGGAATCCACCAGAGAATTCCTCCTAATAATTCACATGACCCAACATGGGTCAGAATCGTAAATAACAATTTAACGTTAACATTAACCCGAGCAGAGGAAGTCCTTGAAGCCCCTTCAGATATTCCTTTTTTAAGAACACACCGAATTAGCCATCTGCAAACCACCAATTACCTCCAGCCGTAAACCAGCTCGGAAGCACCGTTCACCTCTGCAGATGGCTCCAACCACTAGAAGTCCACTTCAAGGGGATAACACCCGATGAAGCCCTCAAGTGATATACCGACCACTAGAAGTCCACTTCAAAGGGATAACACCCGATGAAGCCTTCAAGTGATATACCTTCTACCAGAAGACCACTTCAAAGGGATAACACCCGATGAAGTCTTCAACCATGTACCTTTTTTGGGGGACGCATACCCCCGATGCGACCCCCCCACCATTTTGTACTGACTGGCCTCAAGGACTCCCCCCGCCACAGCGAAACAGGCCTTGACCACCTTAAGCCTGTGAGTTCCTCCACACCACCACCGCCCTTTCTATGCCATCTGCTATCGCCAAGCTCCAAAGATCAATGCCAACCTCGGTCAGATGAACCCCGTCACTCCTCCAGAAATTCCCCACTCCTGACTCCAAATCCCTATGCCTCACGCAAATGCCCCCGTTTTTTGCCACAAAACGGGACACCGCCCGATTAACTTTAATGCGAGCCTTATAGACTCTCTCCACAGATCTAGCTAACCGCCAATGCTTTCTTGGGACTATGTCCGACCACACTATCACCAACTTGGGATAAGATACCCACAAACACAACATATCATGTTTGATATCCCGCACCAACTCACGAAAGGGGCGGACTCCTAAGTCATTCCCACCCACGTGCAACACTAAGACCTCCGGAACCCTATCAAGCCGCGCATATGTCTGGAATTCCGCCAACACCCTGCTCCACGACATACCTCTAAAACCCAGCCAATGCACAACCGCATCCTGTCGCGGAATGCGCAACTGGCGACCATCCGGGCGGACGTCCGCCCTCAAAGCCCCCCAGTGCACGTAAGAATGACCCATCAACCACACCAAACACGGAGGCGAATCTGAAACGGAAAAAACAATTAGGCACCACCATATAACATTTGTAAAGCGTAAACAACAAAAATCATAACATATGGGGGCGGACATAGGACTTAAACCTGTTAGACTCCCAACGACCAATACGCCTCACCCCCTCATCATCCAACCCCCAGCGCCCCGCTTCTGTTGCTGCGCCAATCCTGAAGGAATGAGATGAATATGAGCCTACCGCAACACCAACCGCCGTCAAACATTTTTTAAATACAGCTCCAAACTGAAACCTGGACAAAAACGACCCGTCCACATGACGTAACAAAGGCAAATCTGGAGACCCCCTGTTTTGCGTAAAACCCCGCATGCACTCTACTGGGCACATAACCGACCCCGGGAGGGCGAACAAAACTATCAGTTTACCCTTCCCTACTTGGTCAGTTTTAGACCGACGCAACCATACCTCCAGCCGGTCTGCGAATAGGCTCACCTCCCCAGATCTCAGCCCCCCTGCCTGTTTGGTACTTGGCGACACCAACTCACCTATTCTAAATGATCCAAAGAACGCTAACGAAAAAGCCAACCGAAACAAATCCATTTCGTCTGCAGAACTACAGACCGATGCTAATGAACCGCCCAACGAGCTAAGCAAAGCAAACGACACCGGCCTTCTACTATCCGCCTCCACCCTACCTCGGCGCAACCCCTTCAAAGCCTGCGATACCAGAAATTCCTTCGATACATCCTGAAAGCCCCGCAACTTAAACCCAAACGCCACCGCAGATATGAACCGGTTCACCTTCGCCACTGAAAACCCTGCCTCCCAGGCGTCCCCTAACCAGTACAAAAGTGCCACCAACCTGTCTCTATCCGTATTGACGTCACCCAACTCTCTTACCCACTCCTCCCACTGCCTCCAACAAGCAGCATAAGCACTCCACGTCGTGCGCGCCAAAGACCTTTGTAACAGCTGTTCTACGGGACCGATACCAGATCCCAAAGATGCTCCGGACAAGCCAAACCGAGACGTTCCGCTCCCGGTGCCAATTGCCGAAACCGGTCCCACTGCGAGCGAGAAAGAGCATCAGCGATACAATTCCGTACACCCGGGACATGCACCGCCACCACCCACGCGTTCAACGACAAACACACCAACACTAAATGTCGCAACAATTGAACTACCGGAGGAGAGGACGCCGTGATGTTATTAATGGCAAGCACCACCCCCATGTTGTCGCAGTAAAAACGGACCTTCTTATCCCTGAGCCTGTCCCCCCAAATGGTAGCCGCCACCACGATGGGAAACAGCTCGAGCAGGGCCAGATTCCGCGTGAGTCCACTGGACACCCAGCTAGCCGGCCATTGACCTGCGCACCACGGTAAGCTCCAAAACCGCCCGCCCCAGCCGCATCCGTAAAAATATTCAAATCACTTGTATCCTGCGCTGGGGCCATCCATAGCGAGCGACCATTGTACTGGCCCAAGAAGTCATCCCAAACCTGAAGATCAGCTCGGTGCTCCTCCTTGAGCCGCACAAAATGATGCGGCGCACGCACTCCCGCCGTTGCCGCCGCCAACCTCCTACCAAACACCCTCCCCATCGGCATAATCCGGCAGGCGAAATTCAACTTCCCCAGCAGCGGCTGAAGCTCCCTCAGCGTCATTTTCTTCATTCTACAAGCCCGCCGAACCTCCAGCCTCAAAGCACCCAACTTATCCGCCGGGAGACGACACTCCATTGCCACCGAGTCTATTTCGATTCCCAAAAAACAAATCGTCGCTACCGGGCCCTCCGTTTTTTCCGGCGCCAAAGGAATCCCAAAATCCCTCGCCACCTTCTGTAGTGCATGAAGCAAATTACCGCAAACCGGCGAACCCCCCGGGCCAACGCACAAAAAAATCATCTAAGTAATGGATCAACGAGTCGACCCCGGATACTCCCCTCGTTACCCACTCCACGAAGCTACTAAACGCCTCGAAGTATGCACAAGAAAGGGAACACCCCATCGGAAGGCACCGATCCACGTAAAAAGCCCCATTCCAAAAACAACCCAACAGCCGTTGGCTTTCTGGATGAACCGGCAACAACCTGAACGCCGCCTCGATGTCGGTTTTTGCTAGCAGCGCCCCTGGACCCGCAGCCCGCACTAACCCCACCGCCTTATCGAATGAGGTATAAACTACGGAGCACAACTCGTGATCAATCCCGTCATTTACCGACGAACCCTTGGGATACGATAAATGTTGAATCAAACGAAATTTTCCGGGCTCGCGTTTAGGGACAATACCCAACGGGGACACAACTAAATCTTTTACCGGCGACTCAACAAACGGCCCCGACATGCGGCCCAACGAAACTTCTTTTAACAACTTTTCCGACACGACTTTTGCATGCAAGTAAGCCGATTTTAAATTCCTCCGCGTAACCGGAACCTCATAAGGAGGCGGAGGAATAACAAAACCAACACGAAACCCTTCGTAAAGCAACTTAGCCGCCGCCCTATCCGGATACTCATTTAGATAAGGGGCCATCTTTTCCACCCTCACCGGCGACACCCCCTTGACCAGCCGCGGCGGGCTGGTTCCCTGACCTCTTTTTCCGCAGACATTTTGCCGCCCCGTGTGATGCACCATTACACTCGGAACACACGTGCTTGAACTTGCACGTGGCCCCGAACTTGCACTGACCTTCATTAAATTGCCAGCAAAACCCCGCCTTTCCCCCGCCGCTTTGTCCAACCTGACTAGACTGGCCTCCCTGGCCGGCGCTCCCGGGAAAGGACTGCCTAACCGGAGCCGTAACCCGTAACCAGAGAGCAATATCCTTCTGGTCCCACCGAATCGCCGGCCTAACCGCCTTCCGCTGACGGAATTGCTCATCGTATCGCAGCCACGCCTGACCCCCATACGCCCTATGAGCCTCCCCAATGGCATCAAAATAACAAAACAACGCCGAACAATTTTCCGGCGCCTTTTCCCCTATCACACTAGCCAATATGGCGAACGCCTGCGACCAATTAACGAACGTCTGCGGGATAAGCCTATACCGCCGCCGTTCCTCCTCGTCCTTTTTACTCTCGTCCCGCTTGCTCTTATCCAAATTCAATTTAGCGAGCGGCAAGAGAGAAAAAATCTCAACATATTCGTCCTTCCAGATCCGCTCGCGCACCTCCTGCTTTAAATGCGCCCCCAACGGACCTTCAAAACAAACGTACACCTCCCCCCGAGCACGATCATCAATACGCACTCGATCGCCATCCTTTTGTGCCTCGGTCTGTACCGACACCGCGACCGCCTCTCTAACCGCCATCACGGGCCGCGCCTGTAACGATCCCACGTCCCTGGGGCCTTCCCAAACTACCGCAGGGGACACTTCCGTGACTACCGGCGCCGCGGCCCTATCTAGGCGCCCCACCAGCTCCCGTAAGCAACCCACTAAGTCCGCCAAACCCGCTCCGTCGCGTCCGCCCGCGCCACTACCGGCCCCCGATGCAATGCTAGCAGCCCCCCCGCCGACACCCGACATAAAAATCGCTGGATAAGACATGATGGAGTTATACACTCACCGGGCTGCACAGGCGCTGTGTTCCCGTCAGCCGGACCATCCTGACCTCGACGATACACGTCCAGTTCACCTTCCTCCAGCTCTTCTCTCGCCGACGACTGTCCATCCCAACGACATCTTCGGAACGGGGATGAAGACGCGCTGACCGATGGGCCGGCAACCTGCCGCCCGACCGCCGGGACCCAGACTTCCGACCGGACCTGTTGCCTCGACGTCGCTGCAGATCTAGGCGTCCGTCTAGACGATCCTGACGAAGCCTGCCCCCTGGCCGGAACATCACCAGGCGGGGCGGCCGTACCTTGTCCTCCAAATCTTCCATCTGATGGGGGAGGGGTGACAGGGAGCCCAGCCTGCGACTCCCTGCTTACCGCCGGACCCCGTCGCGGCCTGGGATTCCTGCCAGGACGCAGGGCCTGGGAAGGGGCGGTCCTCCCAGCTGCCTGGCCTGCAGCGTCCGGGATCGGGCTCCCTCTGCGACGCCGTGTCCGCGGGACTGCCTCCGGACTGAGGCGCTCTGGAGGTCGGGACCGCCGAGAGGGACGGGTCGACCCGGCCTGCGTCGCCGTCACCCCCGGCAACGCTCTCTGCCTGCTCTGCGCAGGAGCGGTTGTTGCCGACTCCCCCCCCGCCGCCATAGCCATGCTTGTAAGGGGGCCGGGGGAGGGGAGCCTGTCCCCTGCAACAGACCCCGAACGCCGGGCCTGACGTGGCGAAACGGCGTCCGGGATCCTCGTTATTGCAGCCACGGTCTCCTCTAGCCATCCGGGACCGTGGTGCACAGCAGCGGCACGCAGCCGCTCTAACATTAATGTCTCTGCCATGCTGAGAAGCGCGGGCAACGGGGAGCTTACTTTTTTCGTGTTACTCCTCCCGCTGCTTCCGGCTCAATGCCGAAAAACAGCGGGAAGCTCAATAACGGCCCCCCGTCCCCCTTAACTCCTCCCCGTCCCCCCTCCAACTCCCTCCAACTCTCCCTCACCTAATTAACCCTTTCCCTACCAGGACGGTCATGTCGGCTTCCCTTAATCCCTGCAGGCTGCGTCCAGCCTCTTCTTTTTCCAGGATATCCTCTGGACGTCCCAGGGGCAGACTTGCCAGGATATCTCCGATGAAATTCTTTTGTTAGCCTAGGTGCATGAATATCGTCTTCTGGTTCCCAAGAATTCTCCTCAGAGTCATACTCCTTCTACGCAATAAAGTATGGCAGTTTATTCCGATTAACCCCTTAAGGAGGCAGATAATTTTGGCCTTGAGGGCAGAAGTTTTTTATTTCTTCCTTTTCACATCCCGACGCTCATGACTTTTTTTATTTTGTTTATTTTTTATTCGATGTAGCTGTATGAGACTTTGTGTTTTTCGGGACGAGTTGTAACATTTTTTTGGTACATTTACATTATGTCGTTTTAATTTATTCGTTTTTTTACATCATACACTGATCATCATTTATTACGCTATAAATTTTTGTGCAGGCTATTATGGTTGTGACGATACCAAATATTCGTATGTTATTTTATGTTGTAGGACTTATATTTAAAAACCGTTTATTTATTATAAAATATTTGCATTTGTATGGATTTTTTTACAGATGGTTTTTTTAACATAATTTTTTTCTTTTATTAACTCTACCTATTTTTTAATACCATAGAGGGATTTTCAATTTTTGGGCTCTGGCATATATCTATAATATAATAGTAAACAGGCAGTTGTTAGAGCATACCTAAGTATGCCCTAACAACAGGAGATATGGTTAGACCGTATTGGGTCCTCCAATGGACCCTGGGCTGTCTGTCCATATAAGGTATGTCCCTCAATCAAAGGGGGGTCCCCCGTCTCATATTTCCTTTTTAATGCCGTGATCAGAGTTTTCTGTGCTCTCTGCCATTAGAGCAGGGCTGCAGCTGTGTAATACAGCCATTGCCCTGCTCCTGATTGCACGGACACACTAGCTGCGCACACGCAATCAGGATGACGTGTACCGTCGCCGTGAAGTGGAAATGTCCAGCCGCTTATGACAAGCATAGACGTCAAGCGTCATCAACCAATTAAATTCTGGAGTCCAAGATTCTGTCAACAATATATTCTTCTTCACTTTGTACATTCACTGGTAGTGGAGGAGGTCAACTGCGACCTGGAAAAGAATTTTCCTGAAATCGCTTAAAAAGAGAGCAATGAAAAACAGGATGCACCTTCATAGTCTCAGGAAGTTTTGAACGAAAGGTGACTTCATTCATTTGAGCAGAAATTTGAAATGGTCCTATTATTTCAGACCCAATTTTCGAAAAGGTATTTTCAGTGTAAAATTTTCTGTGGAAAGCCACACTTTGTCTCCTACACGAAAAGCAGGAGTTGCTTTCTGGTGTTTATCAGCAGCCTGTTTAAATTGTTTTGGAGCAACATGCAAACTCTCTACAGTCTTTTCTCAACCCTTTGTAATGTCGTCAAGCGTTCAGTCACTGCTAGTAGATAGGTAGAAATTGATAAATCAGTAATAAAGACTGGATGAAGATCTGTATTCACATAGAAAGAACTTTGTGATGTTGAATTATGCTCAGAGTTATTATATGCAAACTCAGTTGTGACTAAGTAATCCAAACAATGCAGTATTTAAAGCAGCACAAATCCCGTTATCAGGAGCGGTGTCACGCTGTAAAATCAGACAAACCCAGTCTGACGTAATGAAATCTTCAGAAAAAGCTTGAAAAAGACCCTCCACTTGTCACGGGTCGAAACGTTGCCATTTTTTACTGGATGTTTGACCAATAAAGGAACTTATTGATTGAAACTTGGGAGACGTGTGCTGCTATTCACCACGCTTTTTCTGAAGTAATCCAAACAGTCATCCTGAAGATAACTAATAAAGCATTGAAGGTATTGTTTAAGAATTAAATTAGTGTTTTAAGTTTGTCCATTTGTTTGGGGATGAAAAGCAGAAGACAAATTTACTCTTGTCCCAAGAGCAGAGAAAAATCTTTTTTGAGAGTTTGAAAAGTGAACTGTACCCTTCGATCAGAGACCACATTATCTGGAATGCCATGTAATTTGAGTACATCCCAAATCATCAGTTCAGCAGTTTGTTTTGCATTGGCTATTCTCTTGATTACAATAATATGAGCTATCCTTGTGATGGCCTAAGACAACCAGGATGGTGTTCATTCCTTTGGAAGGAGGTAGATCAGCCACATAATCCATGGAAACTGAGCCCTAAGGACAAGATAGAATGGGGAATGGCTGTAGCAATCTTGAAGAAGAGCATTGATGGCAGACCTTTGTTAGGCTTCCGGCTGCCATAGCAATCGCCCCCCGCAACAATCGGCCCCCGCAACAATCGGCCCCCGCAATCGCGTAGCGGGGTGCCGATGTTGCTATAACAACTTAAATGCGGCCGTCGCTATTGACTGCAGCATTTAAGGGGTTAATCGGTTCGGATCACTGCTGTGATCCGACCCGATTTTTTCCCCCAGTACTAAGGCTGCTAGTAACAGCCTGTACTGGGAGATGCCGGGCTGCGGGGTGCGTCCTGTGTGCTCTATTAGGAGTACACGTAGATTAACGGGCTGCAGGCACAAGGACCAGTGCTGCAGCCCGTTAATCTATGTGGGGTGGTCGGGAAGGGGTTAAAGAAACCTTGGTAATGGCGACAATCACCACTAAACTTTGACAGCAGTGGCATGGGTGAACTTGAATCTGTTGTAGTGCTATTCACATTCAGAAGTCTCTTATGCAGTTCGAATCCTGACAGTGCGCATGTGTGCTTGATATAAAAAAATGTGATTGTTTAAGATACATTAACCCCTTAATGACCGGCCTATTTTGGACCTTAATGACCAAGCTATTTTTTACGTTTTTCAATCGTCGCATTCCAAGAGCTATAACCTTCTTATTTTTGTGTCGACATAGCTGTATAAGATCTTGTTTTTTGCGGGACAAGTTGCACTTTTTAATAGCACCATTTTTAGGTACATATTATTTATTGATTAACTTTTATTAACTTTTTTTTGGGGGGGAATAGAAAAAAATCAGAAATTTCGCCACTCTTTTTTTGCGTCCTAAATCTACGCCGTTTACCGTGTGGTATAAATAACACAATAACTTTATTCAGCGGGTTGTTGCGATTGCAACGATACCAAATTTGTATAGTTTTTGTATGTTTTACTACTTTTACACAGTAAAAACACTTTTTTTTCAAAATTATTTGTTTTTGTGTCTCCATATTTGAAGAGCCGTAACGTTTTTATTTTTTCGCCGATGCGGTCAAATGAGGGCTTTTTTTTTGCGGGACGACTTGTAGTTTTTATTGGTACCATTTTGGAGTAGATGCGACTTTTTGATCACTTTTTATTACATTTTTTTAAAGTCAGTATTCACAGAAAACAGCAATTTTTCCATAGTTTTTTATTATTTTTTTTACGGCGTTCACCGTGCGGGTTAAATAATGTAATAGATTTATAGTTCGGGTCGTTACGGACGCGGCGATACCAAATATGTGTAACTTTTTAACTTTATTTTGTTTTTTTAATAGTAAAGCATTTTGTAAGGGGAAAAGCTGGGTTTTTCATTTTTTTTCACATTTTTTTTTGAATTAACTTTATTAAACTTTTTTTTCACTTTTTTACTAGTCCCATTAGGGGACTATAATATGTGATTGTGCGATCGCATTTATAATACACTGCAATACTTTTGTATTGCAGTGTATTACTGCCTGTCCGTTTAACACGGACAGGCATCTGCTAGGTCATGCCTGCGGCATGATATAGCAGGCATTCACTCCAGGCAGCCTGGGGGCCTTTATTAGACCCCCGGCTGCCATTAGAGACACAGACACTCCGCGATCGTATCGCCGGGTGTCGGTGGGGGAGAGAGGGAGCTCCCTCCCTCTCTCCAAAACCACTCAGATGCGGTGCTTGCTATTGAGCACCGCATCTGAGGGGTTAAACGTGTGAGATCGATACTAATATCGATCTCACACGGCAGAGCAGGGACGCTCCCAGCCCTCAGCTGCCTCTAGCAGCTGAGAGCAGGGAGATCTGACAGTTCCCTGCTCTGTAAACTTATTCCGATGCCGCGACGTAAAAAGTCTATGGCATCGGAATAAGGCCCGTTAGTGACCGACGTAGAAACACGATGGGCCGGTCACTAACGGGTTAAAGGGAATGTGTCGCAAATGAAATTTTTTTTTTTTTACGTAAGTTACTTATATTTATTATATTTTTTACGTTTTTTTGCTGTATTTAGTTTTTTTCTTCCACAAGGTGGAAAGTATTAAAAATTAAATAATAATTTGGCACCAGAGGGAGCACTTCCAAGAATTACAGCAAAGTGAATCAGGCAGAGCAGCCTGACCTACAGCTGCTGTAAATGTGGCTACAAGCCAGGAAAAGGTGTCTTCAAATTGCTAAGCATTGTCTGGCTCCCATTTTGGGAGTGCTTTTACAATGCAGCTGGTAGAAGCTATAAGACACACCAAATGGCTAAGAATGATGAAAGTCAAGGGGGAGACCCTTTGGTGAATGACTTTTCAGTTGACACGGCGTGTATTAGATGCGTTTTTGGCGCATTTTACTTGCTGAAAACCGCTTCAAAAAACGCTTGATTACACTATTCATTTATATAAATGGTAAAGCACGCTGTTAGTACATACAATGCACTTTTTTACACACGCATTTTTAAAAAAAGGCGTTGTGTAAATAAAGTAGTGTCGAGTCAATTCCTTTGCACGTAAAACTAGCCAAATGTTCCCATAGTCAATGGGAGTCCTAATTATGCACCAAAAAGCGCACACAAAATGCGTAAAAAAACACGTGAAAAAAGCTTCCCATTTACCTCAATGGGAAAGCGAGCTGTTAGTTTTTTTTACGCATGCGTTTTTTTAAAAACCTGTGGCGTAAAAAAAAAAGCGTTGGATCAATTCTTTGGTGCATAAGATGCGCCAAATGTTCCCAGAGTCTGTGAGAGTCCTAACTATGCGCCCAAAAACTTGCAAAAAGCGCACACAAAAAACGCCAAAAAAAAAAGGAATTGTGTATGGGCCCCATAGAAATGAATGGGTCAGTGTGCTATCAGTTAAAAAAAACGCATAGCACACTGAAGCATTTCACTGAAGTGTGCTTGAGGCCTAACTTTATTTTTTTTGTAGGTTCCGCTGGACTTATTGGACTACGTCGTAGATTCGGTGGACTACTGCGATGATCTACTGTTTTTGTTTAAATAAAATGGTTAGCGAGGATTGTGTGGGGCAGTTTTTAGTTCAATAAAAATATTTTCTTATGTCTCTGTGTTTTTTTAATACTGTATTAACGCCTGGATAATGGCAGTTGTCTGTTTGACGACGTCCATTGCTAAGGCGGGGCTTAATGTTAGCCAGTAAAAAGGCTAGCACTAACCCCCAATATTACGCCGGTATCCACTGCCACCAGGGGTATCGGGAAGAGCCGGGTACGATCCAGTACCCGACCATCTGTAGTGATGGTTGGGCACTGGGGTGGTCACAGGCTGGTATTATTAGGCAAAAACAGTGGCCCTTCCCATCCTTGGTAATGCTAGCCTGCTGCTGCTATGTTGTATCTGGCTGGTTATAAAAAAATGGGGGGGACACCACTTCATTGTTAAATATATTTATTTTTTTTAAAAAGCGACGTGGGGCCAGCTCTTCTGGTAATGCTATTCTGCTGCTGCTGTTGCTGTGTTGTATCTGGCTGGTTATGAAAAGGGGGGGGCCTTTTCATAACCAGCCAGACACAACACAGCAGCAGCAGACTAGCATTGCTAGGGTGGGAAGGGCTACGGTTTTTGGCCCTTCACAGCCTAACAATACCAGCCTGCGGCCACCCCAGTGCCCAGTGTCACTACAGATGGATCGTACCTGGTTCTTCCTGCCACCCCTGGTGGCGGTGGGTACTGTAGTAATAATGGGGGGTTAGTGCAATCCTTTTTACTGGCTGACACTAAGCTCCGCCTTACTAATGGACGTCGTCAAACAGACAACTGCCATTATCCAGGCGCTAATAACGTATTAAAAAAATTTAGAGACATAAGAAAATATTTTTACTGAAATAAAAACTCCCCCACACAATCCTCGCTAACCATTTGATTTTAAAAAAAAAATGTTGATCATCGCAGAAGTCCACCGAATCTACGATGTGGTACAAAAGGTCCAGCGGAACCTGCAAAACAAAAAAAACAAAAAAGTGGTGCTCGCCGCTGATTCTTCAAAACACCTGATAAGCGGCAATGAAGGATCAGCGGCGATTGTGCCTACTCCTGTTAAGGATCTGCCAGGCACAGCTTCTGTGTCTACGCCCATAGGTAATCAGTCTGCACCTGCTTCTATGTCTGTGAGACTGACTCCATTTTCCACCACTCAGGATGGCAGGCTTAGGAGTGGGATAGCCTATCACTTCCTGGCCAGACGGAGCTAGCCCCCGCCCTCTGTCTATTTATACCTGCCTTTCCTGTTCTTCCTTGCTTGTGATTCTTCTCGTTTGGTTTCCTGGCCCTGCTGCAGCTTCTTGAACTATTTGACCCTGCTTCATATTGACCTCGACTTGTTCACTACTCTGCTCTGCGTTTGATACCTCGTACACTCGTGGTTTGACTCGGCTCGTTCACCACACTTGTTGCTCTTGTTGCTTCTGTGTTCCCTTGTCTGTTTGTCTGTCGTGCACTTATTGAGCGAAGGGACCGTCGCCCAGTTGTACCCCGTCGCCTAGGGCGGGTCGTTGCAAGTAGGCAGGGACTGAGTGGCGGGTAGATTAGGGCTCACTTGTCTGTTTCCTTACCCCCATCATTACAACTCCACTGCACAAAAATAAGACAAAGCTCTGCTGTACACAATACGCAGACACAGGTCTGCTGCACACACACACACAGCTCTGCTATACACACACACACACACACACACACACACACTTCTGCTGCACGCACCCACACATAGCTCTGCTGCACGCATACACACAGCTCTGCTGCATGCACACACAAAGCTCTGCTGCACGCACACACACACACAGCTCTGCTGCACACACGCAGCTCTGCTGCACACACACGCAGCTCTGCTGCACACACAGCTCTGCTGCGCACACACACCTCTTTTGCACACACACCTCTTTTGCACACACACAGCTCTGCTGCACACACCTCTCTACTGCACGCACACACAGATCTGCTGCATACGCACACAGCTCTGCTGCACGCGCACACACACAGCTCTAATGCACGCACAAACACACAGCTCTGCTGCATGCACACACTGATCTGCTGCACATGCAGACAGCTCTGCCGCAGGCACACACACAGCTCTAATGCACGCACAAACACACAGCTCTGCTGCACACACACCGCTCTGCTACACACACACACACACACACACACACACACAGCTCTGCTGCACACACACACACACACACGCACACACACGCCACTTCACACAGACAGCTCTGCTACACACACACACACACACACACACACACACACACAGCTCTGCTACACACACACACACACCCCTTACCTGCTGTGTGGCCGGTCTTCAAAATGCCGCCGGCTTTCCCCCTACAGCCAGCTTCTATGCTAGGTCGCTTGCGCAGTACAGAGTGAGACGGCAGAAGCAGAGGATGTAAGGAACAGGTCCCGTTCGTTATGTCCTATGCTCCATAGCTGCCTTATTCCATCTCTATATGTGTCGTGAATTGACACATACACAGATGAAAGAAAACATGGCAGCCCCCAGTAAAGTAAGAAAGTGATAATAAAAAAAAAAACGTGTGGGAAAGATAAATAAAGTAAATATAATATTTTATTAAATAAAAAGACATAAATTAATAAAAAATAATAATTCATGACACTTTTCCTTTAACCCGTTAGTGACTTCCAATACGCATTTTCACGACGGCCACTAATGGTCTTTATTTTGATGCATAAGCCTTTTTACGGCGCTGCATCAGAATAAATAAACAGAGCAGGGAGCTGTCAAATCTCCCTGCTCTCAGCTGCCAGATGTAGCTGAGAGCTGGGGGCGTCCCTGCTCGAACGTGTGAGATCGATATCAGTATCGATCTCACCCGTTTAACCCCTCAGATGCGTCGCCCAATAGTGAGCACTGCATCTGAGTGGTTTTGGAGAGAGGGAGGCCCCCAGGTCTGCCTGTAGGGAATGCCTGCTAGGTCATGCTGGAGGCATGTCCTAGCAGATGCCTGTGAATTCTAAACGGACAGGCAGTAATACACTGCAATACAAAAGTAATGCAGTGTATTATAATAGCGATGGGATGATCCCATATTAAAGTCCCCTAGTGGGACTAGTAAAAAAGTAAAAAAAAAGTTTAATAAAGTTAATTAAAAAAAAAATTGCAAAAAAATGAAAACCCCACTTTTTCCCTTTACAAACTGCTTTACTATTAAAAAACCAAAATAAAGTAAAAAAGTTTTATTTGGTATCGCTGCGTCCGTAACGACCCCGACTATAAAGCTATTACATTATTTAACCCGCACGGTGAACGCCGTAAAAAATTAAATCAAAAACTATGGAAAAATTACTGTTTTCTGTGAATCCTGACTTAAAAAAAATGTGATAAAAAGTGATCAAAAATTTGCATCTACTCCAAAATGGTACCAATAAAAACTACAAGTCTTCCCGCAAAAAAAAGCCCTCATACAACTGCATCAGCGGAACAATAAAAAAGTTATGGCTCTTCAAATATGGAGACACAAAAGCAAATAATTTTGAAAAAAAAGCGTTTTTACTGTGTAAAAGTAGTAAAACATACAAAATCTATACATATTTGGTATCGTTGCGATCGTAACCACCCGCTGAATAAAGTTATTGTGTTATTTATACCACACAGTAAACGGCGTCGATTTAGGATGCGAAAAAGAGTGGCAACATTTCTGATTTTTTTTCTTTTCCACCCAAAAAAAAGTTAATAAAAGTTAATAAAAATTAATCAATAAATAATATGCAACTCAAAATGGTGCTATTAAAAAATACAACTTGTCCTGCAAAGAACAAGACCTTATACAGCTATGTTGACGCAAAAATAAAAAAGTTATAGCTCTTGGAATGCGACGATGGAAAAACTTAAAAAATACCTTGGTCATTAAGGTTTAAAATAGGCTGGTCATTAAGGGGTTAAGGCCAGGGACTGATGTAAATTATGACATCTCTGTACAGCTCTTCAGAATATGCTGGCGCTATTTAAGCAACAAGAATCAAATAATAGTATGATCATCTGTTCATTCGATACCCCTTCTTTGTTTTTGTAAACTCATTATTTAAAATTTTTAATACAGGAAAAAAGGGAGGGGGTTACAGAATGGAAGGAAGGGAAGGGAGGAATTCGATACCACTTCTAAGTCTGGGTATGCACATGCATTTAAAGAGGCTCTGTCACCACATTATAAATGCCCTATCTTGTACATGATGTAATCAGTGTCAGGATTCTGAATAGACATCATGTCCTGGCTGGTAGTGATGTCTATTCCCTGTCAGGACACTTCAGTAACGTTAATATGTGAGTAAGTGGCTGCACATAGTGATCTAGCTAGATCACTATGTGCTGTGTAAATGAATGGAGAAGTGTATGACGGTGATTGGTCAGTGTCATACACTTCTCTCCACAATGCCCACTTGGTCAAAAAGTAAAACACGCCCAGTTGTCCATTAACCCCTTCCCGCCGCAGCCCTCTTTCAGATTTTCATTTTAGTTTTTTCCTCCCCACCTTCCAAAAGCCATAACGTCTTTATTTTTCCGTCGATATAGTACTATGAGGGGTTGATTTTTGCGGGACGAGTTGTAGTTTCTCGTAGCACCATTTATTTTGCCATATAATGCACTAGGTGTATATGCGACGGTTTGATCACTTTTTATTTCATTTTTTGTGGAAGATTAGGTGACCAAAAAATAGAGATTCTGGCGTTTACAATTTATTTTTTTCACGGCGTTCACCGTGCGGGTTAAATAATGATATATTGTAATAGTTCAGACTTTTACGGATGCGGCGATACCAATTATGTTTATTTTTTTTACTATGCTCTAGGTGGAAAATGGGAAAAGGTTTTTTTTTTACGTTTAATATATTTACGTTTAATATATTTTATTTCTTTTTTTACACAAAAAAACAACTTTATTTAACTCATTTTTACTTTTTTTATTAGTCCCCCTAGGGGACTTCAACCTGCGATCGTTAGATCGCTTGCACTATATACTGCAATACTAATGTATTGCAGTATAACGTGATTCTGACAGGCATCTATTAAGCCCTGCCAGGGGCAGGGCTTAATAGGTGCACAAAGATGGCGGACCTGGGGGCCTTCATTAGGCCTCCAGGCAGCCATAGCAACAATCGCCCCCCTCCGCGATTGCGTTGCGGTGGGCACGATGAGCTGTTAGAGGGGGTCGCCCCCTCTTTCTAACGATTTAAATGCTGCGGTCGCTATTGAACGCAGCATTTAACGAGTTAAACGAGCGGGATAGCGCTCGAGCGCGATGCTACTCGTTACTCTGAAGTGTCGGCTGTTTGTTACACTCCGTGAGCCCGTTCCATACTTTTCCTACCCGACTTTGGCGTATGGATACATCAAATGTCGGGAAGGGGTTAAGAAAGGCATTAGCATAAAGCTAATATAGGTCATATCTCCGTCAAAAATGATCGCCGATTATGTACAAGATAGGGCACTTATAATGTGGTGACAGAGACTCTTTGAAGAGGATCTGTCACTAGTTTAGTAATGCCCAATCTCCTAGCTAATCTAATAGGCGCGATCACACTGGTAATGCAAGTGAAAATGGTGTTATTATTTTAAAAGTTTTGAGCTTTACTCTAACTATGCAAATGAGGCTATACTTGACAAGTGGGAGGTAACAGCAGCGATTTTCCTGAGGTGCAGATAATTCACAGCCTCTGACGCTGTCCTATCAGCATGAAGCTGCTTCACACAGTGTGAGAGACTGAGCCTGGAGGGAAGGGGGATCACTTAAAACAGCCATATCTCCGGCTGTGGACCACCTGGTGGTTCTGGTGGCATATGAAAGATGAGATTCTAATATTCCATATGGCACCAGGATTGCAGTTCTGGCTGTGAAAAAACAACCGGAGGTTTTACCAGTTGAATACACAGTCGGGAATGGAAGCTGTATACTATATGATTACGCTGTTTTGCTGGGTAGGGAAGAGGAGAACTGTATGTTGATTGGACAGCGTCATACAGAAAAGAATTACCTCCCATTTGGCAAGTATAGAAAAATGCACATAACTTTGCAAATAATAAACGTTTTTAAAAAAAAATTACACTAGTTATCAGCATCACAGCGCCTATTAGATTAGTGAAGAGATAGGACATTAATAAACCAGTGACAGATCCTCTTTAACAGTCAGGTGATATGTAGCTAATTGGACCACATTTTTCAGTAGTCATTTCAGGTAGCAAATATCAGAAATCGCTACTATGTTCAGAAAATCTGTATCTGAGATGTGCCAGTCACACCATCACGAGTCAGTAGCATTTGGCTGCTTGGTCTGATCTCCAAATGACTGCACCTCGGCTGATTGCCATCAACATCTGTAGCCATGTTGCAGAGTGATTCATAAGATCAATGCATAAAGTTGAGAAAAAAAAGAAGCGAACCCTGTGGAATTACTTAGATTATTACATTGATTACCAATAAAATGTAGTCTGATTGTTATTTAAGTCACAATTATATACAAACACAATCTAACTAAACTAGCAACACACAAACAGTTGTACTGTTTATGTCTTTTATATAGGACATTGAGTAAATATCCACAGTGCAAGTTGAAAAAGTAAGTGAACCTATGTGTTAATGACTTATCCAAGAGCTAATTGGCAAAAGATGTTTCAATTAAGAAGATGATATTGGAAGTGTGGGTCTCACAGCTGCTTTGTCCATTTAATAGAGGCACACAAAGTCTGGTTACTGACAAGTCTATTCTTCTCAAGAAAGATTGGCTTGTGAGAACCGTGCCTCGAGGCAAACAACTTTCAGAAGACGTGTTATATAAATGACTGAAGCTGGAAAAGGCTACAAAAGGATTTCTAAAGACTTGATTGTACATCAATCCATGGTTAAGAAAAATGGGGAAGATTTACTTTTGGTGCTGCACCTAAGTTGTATCTTCTTTTTGGCGCAAATCATTTTAGACATGTTTATCAATGAATGCGCAAAAAAAGAACAGATGTTTGCAATTCGCCCGACAAGGGGCATGGCTTACTGAACAAAGTAAGCCAACTAAAAGGTGGTATAAAGTTAGACAGAAGTGTATTAGGGTTCGCCAAATTTATAATCCAGCATGAGACAGTGTGATAAATTTGGCACATCTAGTGTAATTCTAGGCTATCTGAATTTAAGACCATATTAGCAAATCTGCATAATTGAATACAAATGTAGAAAATTCAGGACTGTTGCTACTCTCCCTGGAAATTGGGGCCCTGTTAAGATCAGTCCAAAAGCAAAATGGGCAATCCTGAAAAAGGGGAGAAAAAAACCTAGGGATAACAGCAAAAGACCTACTGAAGACTCCACAAACTGCAAAAACTTCTGTTCATGTGTCCTCTATTAAAAAGACTCTGATCCAGAATGGTGTTCATTGAAGGACACAAGGAAGGAAGCCGTTTCTGTCGATAAAAACATTGCGGCTCATCTCAAGTTTGCCTGAGACTACCTGGATGTTTCACACTACTTCTTGGAAAATGTTCTATGGACAGATGAGATAAAAGTAGAACCTCAACCCAATTGTGAGGCATGACAGAGGGAGCATCATGGTTTGGGGCTGCTTTGCTGCCTAAGGGCCTAGATGCCTTGCAATCATTGAGAGAACAATGTATCCAAATGTGTATGAAAACATTTTACAGGAGAATGTAAGGGCCTCCGTCAATGACCTCAAGCTGAAGATGTTGGTAAAGGCGATTCCTGCTAAAGGAAAATCTACAGGTAATTCATTTAAGTGTTCACTTACTTTTTCTCCCTGCACAGTGGATGTTTACTCCATGCGCTTAATAAAATACATTAAAGTACAACTGTTGTTTTGTTATTACTTTCGTTAGATTGTTGTTATACAAGTGTGACTAAGATAACAATCAGACTACATTTTTAATCAATGCAGAAATCCAGGTAGGGGCGGATTATACTGAGGGCAATCTGGGCCACTGCCTTGGACCAAAAGCTCCGGGGGCCCATGAAAGGTATACCTCATTATAATATCCTCTCTGACCCTGCTGTAATACTTAACTCACCCCTAACCACCTCCACATCCTCCAGGGGCAGGGCAGTAGAGCAGTGTCAACGATCTGTTTAGTGTTTCACTCAGGCACAGTAAGAGTCTGCGCCATGTCACTGGTTTGCAGTAGAATTTAGACTTCACTAATACAACCAGCAAATGATGGGCTGTGCTGATAATGTCTAAATCTTCTGCTACCCAGTGGTCTTGGCACTGGAGCATACATTTACTATGCCTGAGTGAAAATGCAGGGGTATAGGTTCTGTATTTATATAGGGGGCCTGGTCTGGGGTCTGTATTAATGAGGTCTTTAATGGGGCCTGGACTTTTCTATTAAGGGGGAATCTGGTCTGTGGTCTACATTAATGGGGGTCCGATTTTGTAGTCTGCATGAAGGGAGTCTGGTCTGGGTCCTGTCTTTATATAGGCGGTCTGGTCTGGGGTCTTTATGAAGGGGTGAGTCTAGTGTCCATTTATTTAGGGGTTATGAACTGAGGTCTGTATTTATATAGGAGAACACTGAAACTCCAGACCGTCTATCGGAAACTACTCAATCTTGGCCAATATTTACATCCTTCAAGAAAAGATTGAACTTCTATGCCGTTTAATACAACGGGAAATTAATCAATACATTTCATCATGCGATGTATACACCCACAATGATTTGTCCAAATACCAACGAAAAAAAAATTTGCAACAAGAACTAAAAGCGATGAAGAATTTACAAAGAGCCTCTAATATAATGTTGAAATTGGCTGATAAAGGGGGAGGATTATTACCAAATCAAAAGTTTCAGTATATTATCACTTACCAAAAATTCATACATGCATAACCGAACCGCCAGGAAGACCAATCGTTTCAGGCATTAACAATCTAACGTCGAATCTAAAACATTGACTACCACTTACAAAATCACATTAAAAAAAACTACCAAGCTACATAAAAGAAACAATACGTCTTCTCATTATATTAAAAGAAATCAGAACCAATAGTACTTTCATATTGATCACTAGTGATGAGAGTGCACTACATTTTAAGATACCACATCACCTTGGTAGCAGAGCCATTTGCAACTTCTTAAACAATGACCAATCCATGTCCTTAACACATAAACACATTATACTTGATAGCATAGAATTTCATTTGACAATTATTATATTTATGATGACACCTTTTTACAAAAATGTGTTTTGTGAATCTCTACATGGTATGGTGGTAGGAGATATGCATATAAAAAAAACACACCTTCACATATTGTACTACAGAAGATACATCAACGATATCCTCATTATATCAAAGGCCCACTCTGAAAAATGGCTTAATTTCAAGAATACCTCAATAACAATTTGTTTATAATAATATTTCATACACATATTATTTTTTTTTACCTCACTCTCACAATCAAAGGACCAAACATAGAAACTAAATTAAATATCTGAAATCACAAAAAAAAACATTGACTTACCATATGATTATGAAACATCAAGGAAAAGACAAATATATGACTATAATAAGAAACAATACCATCAAGGAAAAAAATAGGGAAGGACCGTTTTAAAGAACTTCTGTGCTAGGGAGGCCTATTGGATATATAAGCTGAGCACCCTCAAACCAACTGACCTTAATGCAAATATCGACTTAAAAGTACATTAACATATCCGGTTCATATATCATTATCGTCCATTTATTTACATGTAGATGGATTTCTTATATTCACATACAAACCCTATTAGTTTATGGAAAACATACAATACTATACCTTTTCAGATGTTCACATGGACCAACAGGTCTTGAGACCTTGCTTCAAATTATCCAGTTTCCAAACATCTTATAACATGTCATATACTAATTTGTCCTTCCAGACGGTATCCCCCCCCCCCCCCCCTCCGTCCGATTGCCAGCAGGAGTCAGGAAGAATTTTTATCCACTTTATGGCAAGTTGGGTCTCAGCCATTTAAAAAGCGTTTTTTGCTTTCCTTTGGATCAACTGGGGCTTGTACTTTAAAGGGTAAACGTTCAACAAACTTCTGACATGTCATAGTGACATGTCAGAAGTTTTGATTGGTGGGGCTCCGAGCACTGAGACCCCCACCAATCGCTAAAATGAAGCTGCAGAAGTGCTTGTTTGAGCACTCAGCCGCTTAGTTTCTGTTCGGCCTTTTCCGGAAATCAATGTATTGGAGTACGGGCTCAGTAGAAAGTCTATGAGCCCGTACTCCGATACATCGGTTTTCCGGAAAAAGCCGAACAGAAATGAAGCGGCTCAGCACTCACACAAGCGCTTCTGCCACTTCGTTTTAGTGATTGGTGGTGGTCTCCGTGCTCGGAGCACCACCAATCAAAACTTCTGACATGTCACTATGACATGTCAGAAGTTTGTTGTACGTTTAGTTACCCATTGAGTATAAAAAGGTTAAGCTTAATAGACATAGGTCTTTTTTTCAACCCTCTAACTGTGTATCTTATCTATGTAACTGTATGGTGGCAATATTGGTATTTGTATAGTGTTTTTTGTTCAGTAAAAGTATGGTGATATTATTCTGTCACTATGTACTAGTCATATGTCATCATGGTGTGGAGGTATTATTCATTAACAGTTTAGTAAGATTATTCAGTCACTATGGTGGTTATATGCAGTCATTGTGTGGTGGTATTATTTGGGCCTTGCAAAATAATAATATTGGTAATATTGGTATACTATAGATACACTATAATATTGGAAATATTGGTATACTATAGATACACTATAATATTGGTACACTATATTTGTATAGTGCATTTTGTTCAATAACAAAATGGAGTTAATATTTATTCACTTATGGAGTATTTCTCTTTTTAAGTTTTCCAGGGATGAGAAACTATCAAATTGTCTACCACATAGCAATCTCCAAATAATTAGCACCTTTTTCTAATCCATTTTGATTTCATGGGGTACAGGAGCCAATAAGAATATAACATGTCTATAGTTTACTGGCTTCTGAAGTAACAAGGCAAAGCCATGGCTGCAGAGAAAATACTGTTTCACATGTTCATATTGTTTATGTGAATTTTCTCATTCGTTTTGTATCTGATCATTGTATAAAAAAATATTGGACTCTTTTTGATAACAAAATTTCAAGGTTATAATTTTCACTGGCGTTTTTTTGTCTTCAGTATTTTAGTTTTCTTGGTAAATCATACAGTAGGTTTTGTACCGTTTAAAAATGTTTATTACTTTTGTGTAAAAAGTTAATGTTCTATACTGTGGTACCTGAGATACTCAGGCTGAAACACATTTTTATTTTAACAGATATCTGGGCGATTGGCTGCATTTTTGCAGAATTGTTAACATCGGAACCCATTTTTCATTGTCGTCAAGAAGATATTAAAACAAGCAATCCATTCCATCATGATCAGCTGGATCGTATATTTAGTGTAATGGGATTTCCTGCAGGTATATGACCAAGACATCTGTAATTAGAAGATGAGTAGCTTTATTTGCTGTATCCAGCTTAGGCTCCGTTCACATCTGCGTTAGGGCTCCGTTCAAGTGTTTCCGTCAGAACGGAACCCTGACTGAAACAAACAGAAACCACAGATTTCCGTTTCCATCACCATTGATTTCAATGGTGACTGGTCCGCCGGTGCATATGGTTTCCGTTTGTCTCCATTGTGCAAGGTAACCTTATTTGTAGTACTTTACTTTATCAAAACAGTACCAAAATTTTCAACAGACATTCCATGTGTACATAGAACCTATTTTGCCTGGCGTTTGTCTTATTTTATAATGTTTGTACTTCACGTACATTATTATACTATGACATAAGAACATCCTAAATTTCAGCATTATGAGCATATATCTTGTATTCTCTATTGCCAGCACAAATCTTTGTACTTGGAGGGGTATATCCACAGTTTACACATTAAACACAATGGAGCATGAGGTGACGCAACGAACAGGGGTCACCAGACTCCCTTGTTCACCCAATAGGTGAGGGTCCCAGAGGTGGATATGCCATAAATGCTGAAGATGGAAATATCCCTTTAAGTCTAGTGGTATTTCTGTATCTTTGCCAAGAACAATGTGTTCACTGAACAGATAGCTGTTATGTGATAAACCCTGTAAGGGTGGAAGTGGGCAATCGCCCCATAAACATTCATATCTTCCAATTTTAAATGTGTCTGGACAGTTGGCAGATGATCAACAACACAATTATTGCTCTTTGTGAGAGTCATATGATGAGATACTGGATGATGCAGCATCAAGTAATCATGTTTTGTATGAAATTATCTACATTAGCTACTTTGTTTTCTTTCTAAATATAAGGTGTCTGTATAAATGATCCCTGATGGAAAGCTCTGACAGGAGCCCTGACGCAGATGTGAACGAAGCCTTAAGGCCCTATTACACCGGCCGATAATCGGTCGCTGCAGGGAGCGCCCATCAACGATCGTTGATCGGCGCTCGTTTGCTCCTGTCACAAGGAGCTATGGATGGGGACGAGCGGTCGTTACTCCGATCTCTCTTCCCCATACGCTACTATCATGTCGGCAGTGCGTCTCCCTGTTTAGGCACCATGCACACGACCGTGCCCGTAATTACGACCCATAATTATGGGCACGGCTGGCCGCGGACAGCCGTACGTATTTTCGGGCTGTGCTCCCATTATAAAGTATGGGAGCGCGGTCCATAAAATAAAAAAATAGCACGTCCTGTTTTTTTCGGAAATATACGGGAAGGTGTTCGTCGGCCATAGAAACTAATGGGCCCGTAATTATGGGCGATATTACGGTCGAATACATGGGGCCTCACACAGGGAGAGGTGCTGCCGACAACGATAAAATTGTACTTTTTTTAAATGATACGATCAGCAGATGATTGAGTGTTTGCTCGTTCATCTGCTGATTGCTGCCTTGTTTACACAGGGAAATTATCGGCAACAAGCATTATATGAACGCTTGTCTGCCCAATAATTGCCCAGTGTAAAACCCCCTTTACCCATATTTTGTGAGTCTTTGAATTGTTTTCCGGACAAAAAAAATAAAAAACGTTTGTGTGTTTAGATAAAGACTGGGAAGATATCAGAAAGATGCCAGAATATCCTACCCTTCAAAAAGACTTCAGGAGAACGACGTAAGTTTATTGACAATTATTTTAGATAAAATCTTTGTGCAGTTGTCTTTTTTTGGGCTGGGTATAACAGTGGTACAAAATACTCCCATATATTAGTATGAAAAGAAATACTGAATGTACTCAATATTAAATATAAATAATATCAGAACTGTGTGTACATCACATGCCCATGGACCGAATTTTATCCACTGGAGTAAACAATGAATGTTCCTACTGAATAACAGCAAGCAGAGATCTTGAAAACCATGAGGAATATATACAGAAAGTATATTGAAATATTATATAACTTTTAATTATATAAAAAAAATAACAATAATTTGCTGAAATCGGACAACCCATTTAAGAACGAAAAACTTGACATGTTATAGTGACATGTCAGAAGCTTTGCTTGGGGCAGATCTGAGCACTGAGACCCTAACCGATCGCTAAAATGAAGCGGCGGTAGCGCTCAGGTGAGCACTGTGTTGCTTCGTTTCTGATCGGCTTTCCTCTAAAAACAAAACAAAAAAACATTATGGAGTTTGTCTAATAACCCTTTACAAAGAAAACGCCATACTCATGCTTATGAGTTTGGCATATTCACGAAGAGAGCGCTTCTTCCCCAGTCTCCTCCCATACTTCTCACTGTTAAATGGCAGGATGTTCTGTATACAATGTACAGAGCTGGGCATAACTCAAGAGTGAGATATTGCATGTAAACAGCACAATATTTTTTTATGCTGTTTGTCCTATTAGTTCTTTGGACCTGGAGGTGTGATATACTGCCCATACCCTTTAAAGGGCTTCTGTCACCACTTTTTAAGAAAAATTATCTGATCACCAAAGGCCTAGCTTCTGAAAAAGTTGCGTCCGTCTATACATTTCCAGCTACTTCTTTACAAATGTAGTATTACATGACAGGCATTCAAGTGGTTGGCCATCCATTTAATACAAGGACGGGCTGGGTCCACCAGAGCGGGAATCACCGATGGTCATAAAGGTGGGTTCCAAGTAGGGAACCTTCCTCTGATGTCAATGAGTAACCCCCTTTAAGGCAAGGACGAACATTTGAGATTCATTTTTATAAATGAGATCCAAAATCTCTACAAAATTGCATCCAAGTTTGTGCATATAAGGTATAATATGTAACTGCAAATAAGCTATCGACTATGCTGCTGCCATACAGAGGAGAAGACTAAATATATGCCTAAACCTTGACGCGTGTTTCGTATAACTTGCTTCCTCAGCAGCAAGCAATAAGATCCAACAACAGACAACCACATATAGACTTCTTGTAGTTTGCAGGTAACAACATGAGATGTGTGGGTTGTTTTTTTTTTTAGCTATTAGTGACACAAACCGTTGCAAAACGCTGCTTGAGAATAAATCTTTATGGTTATATGCATTGACCATAAGTCATAACTGTTATTGACTGCCCCGGATATCCAGAGCACTGTGTATTCTCTGTGTGTGGTATAAGGAGCTATAATGGAAGCACCAGTATACTGTTTGCTGCCAAAATTCACAAAGTATTGATTGAAGTGAAAAGAATAGATGCCAAGAACTTCAAAGACATTGTTGGAATTTGTTTGTTGTGATTGGAATATTTAACTTGGTAAAATCCCCTTTTCTGCCAGCGGGTGCTTTGAGTATTTTGTTTGGCTGTCTCCAACATAAAATTTGATGAAGTTTGTAAAACTTTGTCCTACGTGCGCTAAATATTTTAAGGCAAATAAATTGTCTTTTTATATGTCTACCTACATTTTATTTTGCAGGTATGCTAACAGTAGCCTAATAAAATACATGGAAAAGCACAAGGTGAAGCCTGATAGTAAAGTTTTTCTTTTGGTAAGTGAATAGACTAATAAAAATAAAAGTTACAATAAACAAAATGTTAAACTGCCATTCCAGTGTTGAGCTATATGAACTAGTATAGTAGAGCATTGCGTTCTGAACATCGCCTTAATGCAATGTCATTGTTATTTTACAAGCAGGAGTGGTTCTCGTAATAGAGCGGGCTGGTTATGGGGAAACCAAACTCCCCTTCATTTTTCTAAGGTGCTGTTAGCAGCAGACAGGCAATATTTATGGCACCCTGCTTTTTTTTTTCTTTACATATTTACTGAGGGTGATATGATATTCTGAGGGGCCTTGTGAGGACTCACTGTATTCTGCTGTTGGCAGCTGATGGAAGGGTAAGGCTATGTTCACACGCTTACTAAAAAACTTCTGAAAATACGGAACTGTTTTCAAGGGAATACAGCTCCTGGTTTTCAGACGTTTTTAAGGAACTAGCGTTTTTTGGAGGGCATTATTTACTGCCATTTTTGGAGCTGTTTTTCTATAGTCAATGAAAAACGGCTCAAGAAGTGACATGCACTTCTTTTTTGCGGGCTTTTTTTACGCGACCGGTTTTCAAAATGGCCATGTAAAAAAACGCCCCGTCGGAACAGAGCGACGTTTTTCCCATTCAAGTACACGCTTACTAAAAAACTTCTGAAAATACGGAACTGTTTTCAAGGGAATACAGCTCCTGGTTTTCAGACGTTTTTAAGCAACTAGCGTTTTTTGGAGGGCATTATTTACTGCCATTTTTGGAGCTGTTTTTCTATAGTCAATGAAAAACGGCTCAAGAAGTGACATGCACTTCTTTTTTGCGGGCTTTTTTTACGCGACCGGTTTTCAAAATGGCCATGTAAAAAAACGCCCCGTCGGAACAGAGCGACGTTTTTCTCATTCAAATCATGTTTGGAGGCGTGCTGCTTCCGAATTTTCCGCAGATTTTCGGCCTTTTACAGCCCGAAAAACGTTCGAAAATAAGCCATGTGAACATACCATAAGGGTATATTCACATGCGTCAGATTTGTTGCAGACATTTTTGCGACTAAAAATCCATTCCGTACCTCTGAATGGGGTTGTTTCTGCAGCATTCGTTTAGATTTCTGCAAGCTCCATTCAGATGAAAGGGACAGTCGCATACATTTCTGCAACAAAGCTGCTGCGTGTGAATAAACCCTTATTGAATTCCCTGCAGCTGTCCTGCTGTGTTATCACAATCACTTACAATTTTGATTAAAAAACACTATTTCTTGGAATTGTTTAGAATGTTCCGTAATATAATGACAGTTTTCAAACCAGAGCTTCACTTTAAGGGTATGTTCACATGCAGTGAGCAAAAACGTCTGATAATACAGAGCTCCTGATTTTCAGACATTTTTGTAGCAACTCGCGTTTTTCGCTGCGTATTTTACGCCCGGTATTGTAGCTGTTTTTCAATGGAGTCAATGAAAAACGCCTCCAAAAACGTCCCAAGAAGTGACATGCACTTCTATTTCGCGGGCGTCTTTTTACGTGCCGCATTTTGACAGCGACTCGTAAAATTAAGGCTCACGGGAACAGAACACCGTAAAACCCATTGAAAGCCTCCTTGTAGATAGTGCCACACACAGCTCGCTGCCCCTTTGTAAATAGCGCCACACTCCCCCCCCCTTGTAAATAGTGCCACATTCCCCCCCTTTTAAATAGCGCCACACTCCCACCCCTTGTACTTAGCGCCACACTGTGAACAGATCGGTGAGCAGTAGCCTACCGCTACCACTCTCCGCTCTGCCTGGTGTGACTTACCGGAGAAGCTGAGGAGGTCATTCGGCGCAGGCAGCGACAGAGTTCCTTCTGACTAGGGTTGGTGACAGCCAGGGCCGGCCTTAGCTGGGATGGCGCCCTGTGCGGGACTCTCTATTGCCGCCCCCTACACAAACCAAAAATTAACCACATATATGGACACGCTGGAACATATATACTGTACATACATAAAGATAGATATTTAGATATACAGGCAAATATACATACACACATCTGGAATATATACATACAGGTAAATATATAGACGTACAGACACATATACGCACACACACCGGCAGATAAATACACAGACCGAAACATATACAAATACATAAAAGGCACAAATATACAAGCACAAAGACACATTCACAAACAGACCCATATATACCCACACAGGCACATATGTACACAGCACAGATAATGTAGTAGATTTTACCTGCAGTCCTATGTAACACCACGGATAACACTGATAACTCTCTGTGTACAGATAATGAAGTATGTTACCTGCAGTCCTATGTAACAACACCGATAATACAGTGATAACTCTCTGAGTACAGATAATGTAGTAGATGTTACCTGCAGTCCTATGTAACACCACAGATAACACACACTGATAACTCTCTGAGTACAGATAATGTAGTAGATGTTACCTGCAGTCCTATGTAACACCACAGATAACACAGAGATAACTCTCTAAATACAGATAGTAGTGTTACCTGCAGTCCTATGTAACACCACAGATAACACAGTGATAACTCTCTGAGTACAGATAATGTAGTAGCTGTTGCCTGCAGTCCTATGTAACACCACAGATAACACATTGTAGCAGAGCTGAGATTGTAATTTAGCACAATGTGTTATCTAAGCTGAATTCTGTTTAAGTCAAAGTTGATTTTATTTGATTTGACCAGATTTCAACTTAGATGAGCGGACAGGGGATGAGAGATAGTCTTGGCACCGAGCCGACAGGGTGCTCATCTGACGGAATTGATAGTAAACGGCATCCAGCAGCTTGCAATGTATTGGAATACATGCAAGCTGCAGAAGCAAAACAGTTGAGAGTTTTCAATCAAAACAAATTACATAAATGTTGGTTTTTTTTTATCACATAATAGATGCAATGCAATAAAAAAATGTATGCAAAGGTGTCCATAGCCTTTAACTTGTACTGATCCTGAATTATAGTCTACAGCTTTATTCGCGGTTCTGTAGGCTTCAGAGCTTAGTATCCCAGTTTCCCTTGCTTTGTTTTCTAGGAAGTATAGTCTTTACATTAAGCACTGTACAATATTTTATAAGAACTCAACTAAACTATTTAAAGATGTCTCTGTCAACAAGACTGTTGACTCTTTCCAGCAGAATTGTACTTGTACTGTACCTATGTGTATATGATAAGTAGCGTTTATATCTATATATAAACTGTAAATAGGTGCTCAAATGTAAGCACAATAAATCCAGGAACTGCAGGAACACTTTATTCTATGTCTGCCTGCCCACAAGATGAAAGCCTAAAGCTAGTCAACGACCAAAACGAAACCGGGAACTTACACTAATAAAAAATTATTTTAGTGTGAATTTGCAAATTGCAAAAATAAAGAGCTATACATTTTTGTATCATTTACCTTTTAATAAAACATAAGAATAATAATAATAATAGAAAAAAAAATTACTATTAAAAAGTATGAAAAACCAGCCCTATGTGTCAAGAAAATGAACAATGCATCAATTATGCATCATGTGCAAAAAATCGCTAAAATATATTGGGTCATTTAGGACTGAAACACTCTGGTTGTTTAGGGGTTAATATGGTCCATATCTTTTATTGGTATTGTTTGCATAGCAATGAAATCTGCTTCATTATTGATCATATTAGACCTTGTATTATTGCTGGGACTAGCTTTTGCCTTCATTATTTATGACTTGTATAGGAAAGGTAAGCATATATTTGCAGAGAACATCTCTGCTCTTTGGTTTCCAAAGATTGCTGTGTCAGTGCCATTAAGACTCTTCCTGATTTACCTCGTCATATATAAAATGTGCTTACATACATATGTTCTCAAACCAAGCTCACAAATATTTACAAACCGCAATCCCATTTCCAAGCATTTCCCACAAACCTTGTACTTTTCCCCATCATCATATACATAATGTAACATCTAAAGAGAAATTAGCAATATATATTATGCAGTGATTATTTATTCAACCCTTCATTTAGAAATGTGAAGTACAGAACATGAATAAATATTGATCCAGCTAGATCTTACAGAAATTACTGCTGTTGCTAATTATATCTAGTTGGTGCATTGGTTGTGAGTATATATGGTGCGTCACAACTTGGAGGAGACCTGTCTAAATTGCATTATATATGTACAGTAGGTTCACTCAGATTCTTATGAATTAACCATGAAAACACTATGAAGACATATATGTGCCCCTGCTAATGCTGCTATAAAGAAAGGGGCACATATTATATATTCCCCGTTGCACTGCAGTCCTGCCTGTTAAGGCAAAACACAAGCTCACCGGAAATTCTGCAAGGAACTAAACTACTAGTGCCAAAAAGCAAACAAGGGGGTATCTTGGAGATCCGCATTTACGTTCATCAGCGTTTTTCATTAAAATCGGCATGCGTTTCCCAGTTCTTGTGTGTTGTATGGTCTTGATTTTTGTCTGCATAATGATAATTTAACACAATATTTTATTTAAGCTTCAAAAACTTCTAACTATGGACCCCACAAAAAGGCTTACATCAGATCAAGCGTTACTGGATCTCTACTTCCAAGAGGATCCTCTGCCTACATCGGAGTATGTATTCTTAATTTCAGATCCTTCTTTCTGAATCTTGTGTAATAATTTTGTGTTACATATAATGTTCATCCTACGGATTTTTTCATGTGCCAGCCTTTTGTGTTCTGCGGAGCCAACATTCTCTACACTTACTCCTACGTCATTTGGCTAGCAGAATGTAGAACAGTGTCATTGACTTTGAAGTTGACATTGAAACAATCTGCTCCTGCATAGGACTTGCTATCAGAGAACTGGTATAGAATAAGATAAGAGGAGCGCATTCAAGATTGTGCTATTAAAAATAACATCTGCATGCACAGTGGAAACGGGTTTGAATGCTTTGCATTTGAATAAATGTTTGTGGAGATTCTACAGCTGTATGTGCAACCTGTTAGGGTTTATTGTATACATGAAAGTTTTATACTAGAGCTATTCAGATGTCCGGAGTATATAGGATAATGTATGTAGAGTTCCCTATTACTGCCATATTTGTGGGATTGTGAATCAGAATTCAGAGGCTGGATCCATTTGCCATATAAACATGATGGACAAGAGATGTTTTTTTAACCCCCTTGGAGACACAGACAATTTTCCTTTTTCATTTTTGTTTTTCCATCGTCTCATTCTAAGAGCCATAACCTTTTTATTTTTCAAATTTTAATTCGGGAGAAGGAAGAGAGGGATAAGGATTGTGGTTCCGTTGGGAAAATTGAAAATGATAAAATAATAAACTTTATTAACAAATTTTATTAAAAATTGTATAAGAATTGTTACAATTGTCCAATGTAGGTCAGATTTGAATTGCAGTGCAGATGACCCCTTATCCTGCACCATAAAGGGCACAATTTGCCTTGTGAATAATTGACTATCAAATGTTACTGTCATGCAATGGCATAGCTAAACTAGCCACCCAATATCACCACTCGTAGGATTGTCAGTATTATTTACAAAGGTAGATAGTTTATATATGGGGATATCACCCATCAAATATCTACTTAGCGATTAACATACTGAATTCCCTGTGTTCCTGTTGCCATATAATAAAGTTGGTAAGTATATTTGATTGCTCTGAGATGAGCTATATGGGAGCCTGATGATAGTGGCACAGTAGCCCTTGTTCCGAGTGCACTATATTACATGCACTAGGTGTATCGATGCTTGCTGCCAAATGATAGACACTATGTCAGTGTCTTAACGTCCTCACCGCTGAGGACGGGAGAGATGACAGGCAGTAGCACGATAAGGTATCGGGCTGACCAAATTGTATGTGCCGCTGATATAACTCAGTGATCGCTGTCAGTGGGATCACCTGGCAGTGTCCACTGATAGGGTATGTATCGCTGACCACCGCTCACCGTGCTAGGAGCAACGGCCTCGTATAGGGATTAACTTGGCGATGCCCACTCTATCATACAGGCGATACCAGCGGTGCAGTAGCCCGTGTAAAGGTGCACTAGGTTAAGTGCCCTTAGTGTTAAGTGCTTGCTGCCAGTTAGCAGACACTGAATCAGTGTCTTAACGTCCTCACCGCTGAGACGGGAGAGACGATAGGCAGCAGCACGATAGGGTATTCGGGCTAGAAAACTTGTATATGCCGCTAGTATGACTCAGAGAGCGCTGTCAGTCAATTCACCCGGCAGCGTCTGCTGAGACACTAACACCACTCACCCTGTTGGGAGCAACGGCTTCGCGTAAGAATAGTTGCGGACATATTTAATTATATTATAAATTGCAGACAGCAATGGATAGAGACAGGACCCAGTACATTGGATAAAAGGCTAAACACCCGACGCGCGTTTCGCCGGCATTCCGGCTTCCTCTTTTTATTTTTCATCAACGTAGCCATATAAGGATTTTTTTTTTGCAGGACGAGTTGTAGTACCATATAATGTACTAAGAAACTGAGAAAAAAAATCTTTGTGGTGTAGAATGGTAAAAAGAAACAGCGATTCCTCCATTTTTTCGGGGTTTTGTTTTTAGGGCGTTCAGTGTGCGCTAAAAACGACATGTTAACTTTATTCTGCAGGTCAATATGATTATGGTGATACCAAATTTCTATATACTTAAAAATATTTGTTTTGTGTTACCCCATTCTGAGAGCCATAACTTTTGAATTTTTCTGTCAGGTGGTGTTAGGGTTTCTTTTGTAGTTATTATTGGTACCATTTTTGGTACATGCAACTTTTTATCACTTTTTATTCCATTTCAATGCTTGCTGTTCTGCCTACGGTGTTCACCTGCCAAGTTAAATAACGTTATATTTTAATAGTTCGGTAATACCAGTTAGGTCTACTTTTTTATTGCTTACATAATTTTTTGTCACAAATCGAAAAAGGTTTTTTTTTTTTTTCGTTTTAGTTATTTTACATTTTTATATTTTTATGACTGTTATTAAAAAAATGTTTCATTTTTTTCTAGTCCCCATAGGACATTTAAACATGTGATCTTTGGATCGCTCATGCAATACTTATGGATTGCAGTTTATTTCCCTTATCTGTTCTCTACTATTAATCCTTTGGCAAGGCTTCTGGCAAGGCCTAATAATAGATCACAAAAGGCAAACCTGGAGTCCTTCAATAGGCAGACCTGAAGGCCTTCAATTAATTGTTCAGATGCTGATTAAACAGTCCAGGGTATAGTTCTCTCCGATCCCAGCATTTGCAAGGTGGATGTCAGATGTTTGAAACAGCTGGCACCAGTCGCTTATGGTGCAGACTCAGTTCCTGAGCCCGCACCATATTCCAATGGCGTACATCCAACATGGTAGCACGTTGGATGTCGTCAAGGTCTGAAAACTAAAAGCTGCACGTAGCACAGGGCTCAAAATCCCAAGAGCCAGGTATCCAGTGCTTGTAGAAATTTGCTGCTGGCAGCTACGCGCTTGTTTTTTTTTTGGTTTCCTTTCACATTACTGCGGAGCCTTCTGCAAGACATATACGTCAGGAGTATCGCCCGATGTATAATTCTGACTGAAGGCTCGGACATATGTTAATGTATAGGAATACAGTGGCATACGTCACCCATGGGCTTCCATGTTAAAACATTTTTTAAAAAAAAGTATACTTTTTTTTGTGGGATGTCTCTGATAGAAAAGCGGTTTTCTATATGGCAAAAAAGGTATACTAATGTATACCAGCCAGGTGAATGGACCTCTATGGATACATTTGGTGTATACGCCGAATGTTTTTTATAGCATATTTGACAAATGTAGGGCTTGATGTGAACCGAGCCTTATTTGTGTTTGTCAAAAATGTGAAAATAGTGCATGTACTACTGTTTAATTGTCTCCTCTTTGCTTAATCACTTTATTTCATTAGTGTATTTGCAGGGTGTCAAATACCATATCCAAAACGTGAATTTTTAAATGAGGATGAACCAGAAGAAAAAGCTGACAAGGTGTGTATTAGTCACGGGCACATGTTAAAGCAGTACACCACAGCTTACTGATTGTCAGGCCTCCAAAAAAGGAAAGGGCTGACTGAGGCCTCATTCACATCTGCGTCAGGACTTCGTTCAGGCGTTCCGTCGGAGCTTTCCGTCATGAACGGAACGCTGACTGAAACAAACGGAAACTATGGGTTTCTGTTTGCATTGCCTTTGATTTCAATGGTGACGGATCCGGTGCATATAGACAGAAAACCTGTCGGTGTGGTTGTAGTTTCACTCACCCCTTGCTCACCACCATCAGGCACCTGTGCCAATCAGTCTTTTCATTAACTGAATAATAATACTTTTAGGAATGGACATTCATAGGCTCTGTTCACATCACTTTTGCCTTTACAGTATGTTAGGGGTATATGCAAGAGGAAATCTCCCTGCATATGCGCCAAACATTAAGGCCCGATGTATGGCACTGTATACAATGGTATACTTCATACATAGGCCCTCATGTTAGAGAAACATATACCGCGCGGTACATGTTTTCTTTCTGTGGTCCACTGTATAGGAAGTTGTAGCAACTACACTTTCCTATACAGTTAAAAAAAAAAGTATAATGACGTATACATACCTGCTCGGCAGATGCAAAAGAACGGTTTGCTCTATAGGGCTCTATGCATCCATTTAGCGTACACTGAACGCAAACACCGAATTTGGTATGAACAGAACATAATAGAGTAAGCAGACCACAATAACAGCTGATTTTCTGCAAGCACTAGGGATGTCTAGAGATTCGGAATCTAGTCTAATAAAACGATCATTTACTTTCTGTAAACATTTAAAATGTGTTTATTATTGGTCAGTACAGGGGCTATTTTAGGTGTTTTTTTAAGTTATAACTTGTCAATTATTGTTATCGAACCTTTATTTCTTATGGTATGAGCTGTTTTAACCAATATATGCATTTAAATGCTTCACATAATGCAAAAGTAGTTAAGAATTGGTGTATTAGAGGGGTTATTCAGTTTAGAAAATCTATTTTCATATACCCTGTTAGAGAATTTTGATTTAATAGAGGGAGTCCCCTATTTAGGATTCTAAACTTTTGGCCAGAGGGGAGAGCGGTTACAAATAACATCTCTCATTTTGGAAGACCTGTCCTATCCAGCATTGATTTTAATGGGCACTGTGTAATGCTTAATTTCCCCTGTGGTGGAGCTGCAGGGAAATCAAACGATTTCCCCAACCATTATAATTGATAGCTGGGGGTCCCAGCAGGAGGAAGTTTGTGATCTGCTTATTGTGAAAAGACCATTCAGTAGAGATTGTCCAAAGCAGAGAACCTTTTTAATGTATGATATTACAAAGTTCCACACTAGCATTCTAAGATTTGGGCCTTTTGAAGGTTTTACTGATTCATCGGTGCTTTCACACCACATACATGCTCATAGGTGGGTATAACTTTTTATATACCTATAAGAGGAATATTTATTTCTGCACAATAATTATATGATTATTTTTTTATTTAGAATCAACAGGCACAAAATCAGCACCAGCAACAAGCGGCAAATCAACAACAGACAGCAGCTCAGCAGCAACAGGTACAGCAGCAGAATAGCAACCAGACCAATGGTACAGGAGGAGCAGGAGCAACAACAGGAGCAGTACTCCAACACAACCAGGACTCCAGTCTTAACCCAGGACCGCCAAACAAGAAACCACGCATGGGGCCTCCAGCTGCTAATTCTGGTGGCCCTTCTCTAATGCCTTCCGATTATCAGGTACAGATTTATTACTGTGACCAATTGCTTGCACGCATTAGAGAGTTTTCAATGGTTAATTGTGTCTAGCACTAGCAAATATATATTTCTGTCTGGGTAAATCTTATATTTTTGTCTGATAACTCTTTTTTGCCATGTGCCTTTATTTCATGCTTTTAGGGCCTTGTCCTTATTACCTTAATCCATTATGATGTCATGCCTCACCCCCAATCTTATCAAAGAAAAGCTCTGACAGACGACACTAGGATTGTAGGTAGGATACTGTCTAAATGGCCCTAATCCAAATAATAGGTTTTCTGGCTGTCTAGCTGTTACTGTCTGTAGATTTTTAATGAAAACTCATTCATTTCTGTTCTCATGGCCACTACAAACCGAGAAATTACACAATATTTCTGATACTGGGAAACCTCTTTGAGACTTCCACCCAAACTTGCATTGCAAATGAGGGGTCCTCCCAAAGAAGATAACTAGTATACATAGTATGTAATGGAACTTGAAATCTGTCACAGGAAATCTGATCTGGATAAAGGGGTGGTCTTCTCAAAGAGGTGATTTTACAAATGTTTCTAGGCCGTGGCTGCTATGCCCATATGGTCACCAGTACGTACTTATATTTCGTATTGCAGGAATGGCTCCAGACTTGTAATGTGTATATGTATATTTGTCCTGTAGCGTTAAGAGGTGAGACAAAGGGAGGTTAGATCGTTTTTTAATTCAATTTTGATTATTTAGGGAACAAAGTTACCCAACACCAATGTCATGCCTTTAACTTTTATTAGAGATTTGAATTTTTGTGATTAGAGATTCCCTTATTTAAAAGTTCAGAGTCCTTTAAATCGATCGAGCCAGAGGAAGTGTTGTTACACTAAACAGGCTGTTGCCCGCTGGGATCATCCACCCTGACCCCTTGTCTATGGACACTTTATGAACTAAAATAAAAAGGATTTTTACGCATGAAAGAATAAAGTAACGTTAAAACCAAGCACACCATTGTTTTTCTTGTCAAATTCTCGATAAGTTTGATGTGTCACATGACCCTCTTCCCATTGAAAAACTAAAGTTGGATACAAAATGGCCGACTTCAAAATGGCCACCATGGTCAACACCCAGCTTGAAAAGTTTCCCCCCTCCCATATACTAATGTGCCACAAACAGGACGTTAATATCACCAACCATTCCAATTTTATTTAGGTGTATCCATATAAATGGCCCACCCTGTATAGTCATTTTTCTGACATAGAGTGCTAAATTCCATTCAATTCCAAGAATTTTATTATTGAACAATATGACTATGCAGGGAATTTAAAGCTTTGTTTAGCCAAAACATATCTAAAACCGCAATAAAGAAGGTGAACTGAAGTTTGCATGCACTTATCTAATTGTTTCATTATTTTTGAGCTTACTGACAGAAAAGGAGTATGGAAATGCTTTAGGCAACACTTTTATAATACAATAATACAAAGGCCACCTGCGTGTTGGATATATGTTTGCCATAGGGAAAATGTTTTTTTTTTGTCTGTAGTTGTTTTCATATAATTATTGACCGTTTCAAATACCTATATATTTTGAAAGCTTTTGTCACTCGGGATATTTTTAGCTTTACTTTTTGGTTGGTAGCCATCTGTTTTCACTGTAGAGTTGCTCATATCATCTCCCCTGAGCTTAACTCACATTTTCTTAATTCACTGTAATAATTAATGGAAACTAAGCCCTCTGAGTAGGTATGTAAATGCAAGGTGGTTTCAGAGCATCATACAAGAGCAAATTTCCTGTTATCATAAATAATGCATGTTTTTAGTAGCTCATCTAACTCAATCTCATTTAGAGAGTTAATAACAACAAAAAATAAAACGAAGGTTTATGTAAGGCCATGTTCACATCACGTTGTGAGCCGTTCATTGGAGGTATACGTTGGGAGGACTCGCGACTAACACCTGATGAAGACCCCCAGGTCTGCCTTCTGTCTGCCTAAGCCATGCCTCTGGCAGGGCTTGACAGGAGCCTGAAAAATGACAATATACTGCATAACATTTGTATTGCAGTGTATTGTACCAGCGTTCAAGTCCCCTAGGGGAACTAATAAAATGTGTAAAAAAAAAAGTTAGATACATTTTCAGGAGTGTAAAAAAAATAATCTTTTCCCATTTTTCCCCAAGCACAATGTCAAAAATAAAAAAAATTGGCATCGCTGCGTCTGTAAAAGTCTGAACTATATGCACTATATGAACTATATTATTCAACTCGCATGGTGAACGGCATAAAAAAAATTAAACCGCCAGAATCGTTGTTTTTTGGTCACCTTAGCGCTAAAAAATAAATAAATAATAAGTGATCAAAAAATCGTATGTACCAGAAAATGCCAATAAAAACTACAGCTCGTCCTGCAAAAAATAAGCCGTCAAACCGCTCAATCGATGAAAATATATAAAAGTTATGGCTCTCAGACTGAGGTAAACCAGAACAAATTTTTTTTTACAAATTGTTTTTTCTTTGTTAAAGTAGTAAAATATGAAATCTTTTTTTCCTATTTTCTATTGTCAGATGTGTCTTATAGTCCGAAAAATACGGTACATATCACATTCTTGTGGAGTTTTTTTCCATCTAGATTGAAAATACAATGTTTGCTCTGTAGCAGTCATCCGTATTGCCAAACCGATTGTCACTAACATCTGTGGGATGATCTCTGGGCAACACAATTCATACTGGTTTAGCAGGTTTGTGGGTTATGGGTCCATTTACACTGGCTAATAATTGTTCTGTTTAGCTAGTTTCTGAGCGATTTGTAATGATCATTGGCCAGTATAAATAAAGAAAAAGATCAGTGATAAATTATACAATTTCTGACCTTTACAGAAGGCATTTCTGACTAGTGCACCGCTCTTGCGAGAGCCCATTGCTAAGCGACAATGATGTTTTTGCCTGGTAGGGTTTTTTTTCCCCTCTCCACCAGCAGTGGGGACACCCTGATGTAAATGTCCATCAAATCCTTGCATGATTGTTCATCGGTGGTGGTTTGAAGATTATGAAACAAGCACATACGTTTAGGCAATCGTAAAGGAAATTTTCCAAGAGTAAAAAATTTCTACAACTATCTGAAATATTCCATAACCTTATAGTTTAAGCCACATAACTAGATACTGATAATGCATGTAGGTGAAGTTTATACAGGATGTTTGAAAAATAAGATTTTATCAACAATTTTGTACACATTATGCAGACTAGTATCTGCTTTGTGTGCTCATTTGTCTCATTTTGGAAAAAAGCTCTCCTGTCCAATGACAAATGACTGTTAAGGGGTAGCAAGATGAAAAATAAATAGTTTTTGTAGAGCTATGACATCATTGTATGGTGATGATTCTTCTAATGCATTGGATCATGTGGTTATTTATTTGATCAGAGTATAAAACCCACTTATAAGCCGGTGTATGAGCAAACATATACTTTGTCATTTCAGATTATGCTAGTTGCAAAAATACAATAGCAAGTAGCCACACGTTGGTACACAATGTCAGAATAGGAAAAGGAAGGAGACCGTAACAGCAGCACATACCAGTCAGTGCACATTTTACAGCTGACCCCTTGTTGCCAGTTCTTAGAAATTGTTCTATGAAAGACTCTTTCCATTCTTCATTGTCAGATAAGACGACTTGGCATAGCACTGGAACATGTTTTCCATGTAATATTAAACCACTCTTACCTGAAGCAATAAATAGCCATTGCTGAAATTTCATCAAGCCCCATGTCATAGTGGGAATGTCACTTGAGATAAGTATTGAGTTGCAGTGAGAGAGGACTGTCGTATGTTGACGCCATTTAGTGCACAGTGGTTTTCTCAGAATGACTGTAGTGTAACATTTTCATACAATAGTAAATTTTAGGGTGACACATTCTAAAGCTTCCTGTTCCACTGATATTTTATCTGCATTATTCTGTTCTACAATTTTTACAGAAAAATGAAGAGAAATGTTTCCATTGAGTTCAATAAGATTTTTTTTTATGGCAAATTATATCAGTTGGCTTCAGTTAGCCTTTATTCCATCAGAAATCGGTCATTTTTGACAGACAGAGCGGCATGTAGTAATAACGTGGGTGTGTTAATTCTCTGACAAAATATCTGATTCAGTGAGTCACCTACATAAAGTGTTATGGATATTAGCAACTAATAATTTTCTTTTTTTCTTAAATCATAAAGCACTCCTCTTCACGTCTGGGTTACCAAAGCAACGTTCAGGGAACTTCTCAGCCCCAGAATACATTGGGTTACGCCGCAACATCTCAACAGAGTTCACAATACCACCAGCCTCATAGGTACTAGGGAGGTGAGCTGTAAGAGGACAATCCACAGCGGATGCACCAGCTGTAAGAAACTTCAAATATTTTCATAGAATGTTTTTTGTGGACTCTTCAGAACTACAACAGTGCTCCTTGCCTGCAAAGTTCAGCAGGAGTTTGGTGAACAGTGCTCCTTGCCTGCAAAGTTCAGCAGGAGTTTGGTGAACATCTTGGTTTCCTTACACCTTGCGTTAGTTGTTGCTGTCACACTGGTGAGAAAATGGGACCTGACGCCAGCACTTATCTTGTTTGTTTTTTTGTTTTTTTTAAGAAATATTCGTTGTGCAGCTTTTCCAGGCTGTAGCTGTAAAAGTGATTTATCAGGCTGCTGAACGGAGCTGTATGTCGTGTAAAGAAAACCTCAAGCTTTCTAGCTGTGTATAGTTTTGTATATGTAAAATCAAGACAAAACAAAATACAAATGCACCTTTTAAGCACTGTGTTCTGTTCGCAGAACATTGCAGTTTTACATATGGATATCAAGAACAGGAACTTTTACTGTTCCAACTTTCCTATCTTGCTTTTATTTTTATTAATTAACCGAATTATATTTAAAAAAAAAATATCAATGAGCCTGCATCAGGAAAGATGATATAAATGCAAGATCCAACTCAGGAGTGGCTGGAGTAAATTAAACTGTAGTACAATTTATCTGTACAATCTATATGTACAAGTAAACCTTTAACCTATTCATACACAATGTAGACCTGAACCTCATCTTTTCCAGCTCTTCGTTCACTCTTGTGGTACTTCAACCTTTGGTTACCAGACGTCTTTCCAGTGCATCATCCAAAGAGTTAAACTGCTTTGCAGTATGTAGGGAAATTCTGCAGTTACATTTTGTCGACTTATTATATTTTGTTTTTTAATCTGCCTTGCATTATGTGATACATAGAAGTCAAGAGTGGATGCCCCAACAGATGCATGAGTTTTCTTATATCTGCTAGGGCCCTTAAAGTGTACAAATGATTTACATATTAAGATAACCAATGCATGGTAACACATTGATCAGTTCACATGGAATTAAAGACACCACTCAGATGTGGGAAAAAGTGGTTACAGCTACAACAAACGTCTTTAAAGAGGGAGGCACTCTATGTGTATTAATGTTTACTTCATCATATTAAATTAATTTATTAATGATGACTCTGCAAATCACTTAAAGAGAACCATTCACCTCCCCATACATGTGCAGCTGAGTGCAGCATGTAATGGGCAGGACTTCACAAACCCTGGGGCACTTTACATTTTTTTTTCTACCCTCCTCCGTTATTTAGATATCGATAACGTTATATTTGGCGCCTGATATTTAAATAACCCCCTGAACTGTCAATGGGGCGTGTACTAGCAAAGGGGCGTGTTACTATGGCTGTGACTGTCCAATAAGATATGGACAGTGTTACAGCAAGAGCGAGGATAGAGGAGAGAGTGCGAGCGCTCGCTCTCACTCTCACTCTTCAGCTTTCAAGATCAGTCTTCTGCCGAACTGGCAAGGGGGCGTGTCTCTGCTACGGACAGTGTATGAGCTGTGGAGAGGAGAGCGCGCTCTCATCTCTTCAGCTCTTGCAAGAGATCAGTCTTGTACTTTGTCTGCCGAACTGGCAAGGGGACTTGTCACTGCTACGGACAGTGTAAGAGCTGGGGAGAGCTTACACTGTCCGTAGCAGTGACACGCCCCCTTGCCAGTACGGCAGAAGACTGATATCGAAAGCTGAAGAGTGAGAGCGTTCGCGTGCGCTCGCGCACACTGTCTCCTCTATCCTCGCTTTTGCTTTAACACTGTCCATATCTGATTGGACAGTGTCACAGCCATAGTAACACGCCCCCTTGCCAATACACGCTCCATTGACAGTTCAGGGGGTTATTTAAATATCGGGCGCCAAATATAACGGCCACGATATCTAAATAACGGAGGGAAGTAGAAAAAAAATGTACAGTGCCCCAGGGTTTGTGCAGCCCTGCCCATTACATGCTGCACATGTATGGGGAGGTGAAAGGTTGTCTTTAGGAAAATATGCAGTCATCCTTAAGGGGGTTCTCCAGTTTTGTTGTAAATAAATCGTAATAATTTTATAATGAGAAGTTATGCAACTTTCTTATACTTCGTGTTTCAGACACATTGGTCAAGATTCAGAAGCTGAAAACCTGTACAGACCTTGTCCTACTTTCTATCAGCTGCAGTTTGATACAATGTATCAGACTAGCCAAGGCTCTGTTCACACTGGCATCATGGGAAGAATGATTCATACTGCAATATTATGACCATCAAAGGGCAATAGAAACCTGACAAAAATAGAAATAACACAAGTGTGAACATATCCGCCTCGAGCACAAGACAGGAGAATTGTTGTTATGTTTAGTTTACAGTGAATTGCTGGATACATTGTAACAAATACATATGCATAACATATCATTAGAAAATTATTAAAATTTACTTACATGAAGTCGGAAAATCCCTTTAAAGAGAAGAGTAGTGGTTGACATTTATTTGCTTGTCCTATTCAGTTATTTATATTTCATGTATGAGACACTTTGTACCATATATATCAACAAAATAATGAGTATCTAGAGAACCGCGACAACTGTTGATGGCTAAAGGTACATTTACTACCTACCTCTACTGAACCGAACATAGATCACCAGAGAACCCAATGACTGGCTAAGTTCGATTCAGTAGAGCCATGGGGTCCGTTATTGCATGATACCAGCCAACCCCTCACTGACACCCTGAATTTGTTACGAGCATTTGATTAACTTTTAGACCATTACAGCTTTTGTGTGTATTGGGAATAAAATAATATTTTCGATAGTAGCACTGTATTAGTGCTGTAGGGAGAAATCGGAGGAAGACCATTTAGATGTTGTAATCACATAAAGGCAATGTTTAAAAGGTACGGATTTGCCACAGGCAGAATTCCGTGGCAGAAATTTGAGTTTGACCACTCGATCCGCACTTGGATTAGCCCCATTGTAATTCAATGGAGTTAGTGTACGGCTTTTCAGCATGAATTCTGCGGCAATATTATTCATGCTTTTGGATTTTAAAATTCGCAGCATGTTCATTCTGCGCAGATATTTTCCTGCGCGTGTGAATAAAGTACCCCATTCACATGCTTTTTGCAGTGGAATGTTAGCGAATCCGGCGACTCAATTCTGATAGAATTGTGAGCTGTTGAACATGGCCTAAAGATTATGATAATTTATATGTTTGAGCAATCATTTTTCATCAATGAGAAACTATTCTTTTACTGTTGATTCTTTTGTGGTTTTACACTGCGTGATTACCATTAGGATTGCTTTAAAGTAGTCGAATCATATCAATAATGTACACATGTAAGTGGGCCTGCCTGTACTGTGGAGATGAGGGATACTCTTTAAAAATGTACAGTTTGTCATGCTGAAAATATATCATACAGAAAATACTTAATTAGATACAGAACATCCATTATGCACATGAACATAATAATGATTACATCATATCAAGGATCAGTAGTGTAATTTCGGCATTCATTGTTTACATGCACTTCTCAACATTAAAATTGCATCGCCAAGAAAGAAACGTTTTGGAATTGTGGAAATCACAGGATCGATAGACATGTTAATGGTATGCAAATGATAAAAAAATGGAAACATAATATTCCAAACATCTTGATTTATTCAGTATCGAGTATGAGCGCCCTGCGCAGAAATACCTGCACGCCTTGCATGCTATCAATGAAGTTATTAATGGTTGTCTGGGGAATGTTATGCCATGCTGAATTAACTTGAGCACGCAAATCATCAAGATTGGCTTCTGGCAGCTCCCTTTGCAATTGCCGACCATTGACGTCCCAGATGTGAACTATGGAGACAAGTCCGGAGACGCTGCATGCCATGGTAGCACGTTTAGGCCACCAGGCTTCTCACAGTAGTACGAGCAAATTGTGGCCTGGCGTTGTCCTGTTTAAAAACGGCTTCTGGGACACTGTGGAGATATGACCATACCACTGGTTCCATGACCAAATCAATGTAATGCCCAGCTGTTAGTGTACCTAAAATGAAGACTACAGGGGTCCGGCTATCGTACATTATGCCAGCCCACACCATAATACCGGGAGTAGAACCGAAGTGAGGTTCCCTTCTGAAGGCCTCTTCATGGCATTTTTACATGGTCTCCAGACCAATATCCAGCTATCATTTCATCCGAGACAAAAGAGGCACTCGGCTCTGAAGAGGATAGACCTCCATTCCAGCCTCCATTTCCATCTTGCTGTGCACCATGATAGCCTTTGAGAGCGGTGGTGTGTGGTCAATGGAACACCTGTAGCTGGACGTCTGGCTTGTGTTGCCACTGGTTGCCGCCCTAGGCTTGGGATGTGACATCCAATTTCACTTGCAGTATAGAATGGATCACTACGTGCCATTCTTCCAATCAGACAATCTGTCCGTGTAGACTTTTGCCTCCACGCACCTCTTGCTGTCATCCCCATTCGTTGTTGTTCTCCCAACCTCCGGGACATGCAATGTTGAACAGTACTGACATCTCAGCCTAGGCGCGTAGCGATCTGCCAGAGTGATAAACCAAGGTCTCTCAGTTCAAGGATGCTGTCCCTCTCAGTTTGCGATAAGTTGCAGTAACTGGCACGTCGACGAACAGGAGGTATGGCACAAACATTCCACACCACTTGATTTTTGAGGTTTCATGTGGCTAAAAACTTTGCTTTCAATCTGGCTTTTATGCCCCGCCCACATGTCACAGATTGGAGCTCGGTGCTTGAAAATGTCATCATTTGCAGATCTTAGCGACACCTGTTACTTCCTCGATTTGCATAGTATTACGGCTTGTCTTTCTTGGTATTACAATTTTGAATGTTGAGAAGTGTAAAAAGGTTCCTGTTGGCTTCCTTCAACAAGTTCTGCCAAGGTGTTTAGGCTATATTCACACTGCATGCGTTCAGGCTGAAAACTACCAGGCTGATTTCAAGAGATAGCATCTGAAATCCCGATGTTTTTGGAGGTGATTTTAAAGGCTATGTAAACCTTCAAAAGTGTTTTTTGTTGTTTTTTTTTAATAACCATGTCAGTCATTATGTTTTGTGCAAAGTAAAAATTAGTCTTTATTAAAAATTATTTTTACTTATTGAGATACAGCTGCTCTGTATTCTGTATACACAGCAGCTGAATCCTGTACCCGTCAGGTCCGCGGGACTGACTTGTTCAGTGAAAGCGAGTCGTGTGTGTCTCTTGACATGCAGGAGCCACCTGTTATCCATCATATCTAAGTTCATAACTGAGATGTGATCAATTACAGGTGGATCCTGCATGTCGGAGACACGCAGGATCCGCTTGCACTGAACCCGTCAGGACGCGGGACTGACTGATTCAGGTCATAGCGAACGATACAGCTTCTCTGTATGGAGAATACAGAGCAACTGTATCTCAATAAGTAGAAATAATTTTTAAGAAAAAAGAATTTGAAAGTTGCACCAAACACACTAACTGACATTGTTATTATAAAAAAAAAAAAATCACTTTCAAAGCTTTATATAGCCTTTAAAGTGTTTATGGAGCTGGCTTTAAGATGTATTTTCAAAGTGTTTTTTTTTAAGTGTCAATGAAAAAAATCAGCTTGTAAATTGCCTGATTAAGTGACAAGTCACTTCTTTCTTATGAAGAAGTTTTTTTAATTTAGTAGTATAAAAATATGCCTCGTATGATCTACAAAGCGATTTTCCCATTGAAATCAATAGTAAGCTGTTTGCAGGTGTATTTCGGAGCTTAATACGAGCTTTTTACGCTCTGAAATGCGCCTGAAAATATGCCGTGTGAACATGGCCTAACACAACAGTTCGAGATGATTGTTCCTTGGACTCTAATGTTCTACACATATTTATGTTTCATATTTATTTAGCTCTACGCAATATTTGGAGATACCTAGATTTCTCTGGAGAACTACAAGATACATGTTTATTTCTGTGATACTGTACGTGTGTGTAAATATACTGTATTTAGTAAACCGTACCTTAACAACAAATGCACTTATGTTACATGGTAGTAAGTCCAGTTTCTTTTATGAAGTGTAATATATTAAATGGGTTTTCCGGGACTTTTATATTGATATAAGATAGGTCATCAATATCAGATCGTGGGGGTCCAACTTCCGGCACCCCCACCAATCAGCTGACTGAAGGAGCCGTGGAGACGAACGCCTCTTCAACGTTTACCAGCACAGCGGCATACACATCAGTAGCGGCTATGCCTGGGATTGCAGTTCCAGTCTTTTTCAAGTGAATTTGACCTTTTTACCCATCAGGATTTTATTAAAATGTCGTAGAGTAACATATTTTGCTTCTTGTCTAAAATTAAAAGCCTTGACATTTAGCTTGCATTATTTATATATAAAAAAAATTCTATAAATACATTCTAATTGTAAAAAGAACAGTATCAGAAAGTGTGCTGTATGTATTTAACGGTTTATCTTTTGAGTGCCATACTTTAATTTTATTTTGAGCTTTAGTTTTGAAATACATTAATAGAAATTGTAGACTGTATCATTGCAATCTTATACAATTGTAAATTATGATATGTAATGTTTATCCTATTGGGATCTAAACTCTAAGATTTTTTTTCATGCCTCCAGTTTAGAACTTACATTCTCCTTTGTTTTATGTTGCTGGCTGTGGCTTGGGTTTCCCAACTCATGCAGTATATAATATTAATATATCAATAGCCCATGTAGGACTATTATCAATGTAGGTAGGTATAAAGTATTTTTATTTCAAGCGGTTTTAATAAACATTATCTATGTGTCCATTACCACAAGTGCACCTCCCCGGTAGAAAGGCGGCTCTAAAATTGCTCTGTTTTCTACCTATGGTATGTTATTACTATTGTATTTGCAATGTATGTACTCTCATGTTCTCCACTCAGCATTTTGAAGTTACTACTTTACAAAATGCATGATATTTTTTTTACTTCTGTTAATTAGTTCTGCTATTAATCTTGTGTTCCTAAAGGCCATTTTAAACAGGCCAATGATCGGGCAAATAAGCGCTCGTACGATCAGGGCATCAATCAGCCAACAGTCGACCAAACACTCATTTGTCGGCTGATCAAATCTATTATGCAAGTCCAAAAATAGTTGCTTGTCAGCAGCACATCTTGCCATTCAAACAGGACATGTGCTGCCGACAAAATGTTAAATGTATGGGGATGAACGATCGGATTAGCGATCGGTTGTTCCTATACATTCTGATCAAAACGAGCTCCAAACGCTGTATTAGTTGGTCGGCACTCATTTACCGGGCAGGAAATCTGTCTGTGTAAAAGGGCCCTTACGTCTTATTGGAGATCTGAACACCAATGTCTGTTTAAATTATACCATGGTAAAGGGTCTAGATGTCAATGTCATTGTATAAATAGATGGTAATTGCTCACAGTGCATATTATGTAATCGACATACTCTTATCATTTCCATATTCTATAGTGTTCACGTGGCCTGTGAACTTGCTATGACATCTATTTCCCTTCAATGATATGCTAGCTCACTATTTCAGTTGCACATTACATATTTAAGATTGTGATTATCCATCAATATTGGCAATCATCAATGGCAATTGCTTTGTTCTTGAGGAAGCAGGTTGTATTACTGTAAATGCTTCTATGATACCTACAGTAATACTATAGGTCCTCTTTAAGTTGAAAGACGTTAGAGATAGAAAGGCCCATGAGACCATTGCCTCCCATATTAAAGTAGACTAAAAAGATAGAAATAATGTTAGTAGATGTAAATGACTATATGCTTAGCAGAATTTATCTGAGATTTGCATCTCAAAATTCTTCTATCTGCAGAAACACTCACTTCCTCTGCATATGTCCATTTCTAACCACGTTCTCATCTGCTGACATTGGCAGTTTCTTGTATCTGTCTGAAAATAGCAGATAACTCCAAGGTGGATGTCAGATGTTTGCAGCTGACTGCACGCAATACTTTTCCCATAAAAAAACACGAAGATTCTTTTTTTTTCTTCTCTATTTAAAGGGTCTCCAAGGATATAAATCCTTTTATCTCAACCACATTCCAAAAATCATATGTTCTACCAGAATATTAGCTGTTTAATGTTAAGTCAATAGGCTGTATTCACAGAGAATGAGAGAAGCGGACTGATGACTATCTGGCAATAAAACAAGTTATTATATATGATTTTGTAAGCTGCCACAAACTAGATGGAGTAGCCAGGAGGCAGAATCCAATAGAACTTGTAGTCATCCTTCAAGTTACAGTATTAGTCATTGTACTGCAGTTTTCTGAAAAGATGTTGTGTGTTCCAGATTGTAGTGACCAACGCACATCGCATTTTATATGTGTGATATCCTCATATGCTCTGTTGAAGCCATAAGTAGATCTCCATTATGATTTCACAATGAAATGTTAACATGAGGCTCCTCTTGTGAACAGAACCTTATAACATACATTTACAAATCATGTTGAGGATCATTTCAAATGCTTTGCTTGTGTATTTTATCCTAATCTTTATTCACCATGTCTTAATGTCCATTCTCACCCATTATTTGTTCAGCGTTACGCTGGTTGTAAATTAGAATCAGTCAACACCGAGACACACGTTTTAGCTGAGATCCCTTTTTCTCTTAAATCTACATAGCCGTGTTTAATAAAGTGTAGCTAAACGTTTGACAAACTTCTGACATGTCAGAAGTTTGGATTGGTGGGGGTCCGAGCACTGAGACCCAGGGGCGTAACTAGGAAAGACTGGGCCCCATAGCAAACTTTTGACTGGGGCCCCCTCCGCTGGGTATCACACAACCCCCCCTTGTAGATAGTGCCTCCCTATAGATTCCACCACACAGCGCCCCTCTATTGATAGCACCATACACAGCCCCCTGTAGATAGTGCCATACACAGCCCCTGTAGATAGCGCCATACAGCCCTCCCCCTGTAGATAACACTATACAGCCCCCTGTAGATAACATCTTACAGCCCCAAATCCCCCCTGTAGATAACGCCATACAGCCCCTGTAGATAATGCCATACAGCCCCCCTGTAGATAGCGCCATACAGCCCTCCCCCTGTAGATAACATCTTACAGCCCCAAATCCCCCCTGTAGATAACGCCATACAGCCCCTGTAGATAATGCCATACAGCCCCCCTGTAGATAGCGCCATACAGCCCTCCCCCTGTAGATAACATCTTACAGCCCCAAATCCCCCCTGTAGATAACGCCATACAGCCCCTGTAGATAATGCCATACAGCCCCCCTGTAGATAGTGCCATACAGCCCTCCCCCTGTAGATAACACTATACAGCCCCCTGTAGATAACATCTTACAGCCCCAAATCCCCCCTGTAGATAACGCCATACAGCCCCTGTAGATAACGCCATACAGACCCCCTTGTAGATAACGCCATACAGCCCTCCCCCTGTAGATAACGCCATACAGTGTCCCCCCTGTAGATAACGCAATATAGCCCTCCCCCTGTAGATAACTCCATACAGACCCCTCCTGTAGATAACGCCATACAAAGTCCCCCCTGTAGATAACACCATACAGACCCCCCTGTAGATAACACCATACAGACCCCCCTGTAGATAACGCCATACAGACCCCCCTGTAGATAACGCCATACAGACCCCCCTGTAGATAACGCCATACAGAACCCCCCCGCCATACAGACCCCCCTGTAGATAACACCATACAGAACCCCCTCTGTAGATAACGCCATATAGCCCCCTCCCCCAAAAAAAACGGCCTATAGTTTGTCCTACAAAAGACATGCATCCCCTATCCACCGGATAGGGGATACATGTGTGATCGCTGGCAGTGATAAGGAGAACGGGGGACCATGACAAACATCGGACTTCCGGGGTCTGTCTGCAGCTCCTTCGAAATTACTTGTGCATTGGTCGTGCTTGTGCGCATGCGTGACCAGCGCTCCTTTTATTTTTATTGAACTGCGCAGACGCCGGAAGTCCGAAGTTTGTCATTAAGAACTTCGGGGGACTTTTGGTCCCCCGTTCTCCTTATCGCTGCCAGCGATCACACCTGTATCCCCTATCCTGTGGATAGGGGATGCATGTCTTTTGTAGGAACAACCCCTTCAGTGGCGTCGCGATGCAGCAGCCATAGCAGCTGCTAGCAGAGCCACCGGCCATGGGGGGGGCCCGTGCAGGCGGGTGGCACGGGCCTCCTCATGCTGCGGGCCCTGTAGCAGCCGCTACGGCTGCTATAGCGGTAGTTACGCCACTGCTGAGACCCCCACCAATCGTTAGAACGAAGCAACTGAAGTGCTCGTATGAGCGCTCAGCTGCTTCGTTTCTCTTTGGCTTTTTCCGGAAAGCCGATGTATCGGTGAACGGGCTCATAGACTTTCTACTGAGTCCGTACACCGATACATTTATTTCCGGAAATAGCCGAACATACGAGCACTTCAGCTGCTTCGTTCTAGAGATTGGTGGGGGTCTCAGTGCTCGGACCCCCACCAATACAAACTTCTGACATGTCACTATGACATGTCAGAAGTTTGTGAAACGTTTAGCTACACTACATTTGCCACAATACACCACAATGAACTGTGCCCTGTACTTACACTGACCTAATATTTTGAGATTTGACGTTCTGAAGTCTGTGTACTTAAAGATGAGCTTTTTTGCAACCATTTTTTTTTTATTGCTCCAATGCGTCTAAATTAAAAAATTAAATGACTTTGCCTAAAATAAAAAGCACTTTTAGTTTGCTTTTCCATGTGGGAAATGCAAAAAACTCATATATTACTAAATAACTACCATTTCTGTTTATTCGCCATTAACATCAAATACTTTCAAGATGTACACATTAGAACATTGAAATGCTTCTCAGGTATCTTATGTTTTTATATATTTCCAGCAAATATGCGTCAACTTAGTTCAACGCATGCTTCATACAGATCTACCTGCATGATATAATGTACCTGATGACATTCCTTTTCCACGTTACATGTGGACACGGTACTATTAATTTTTGCAAAACATAATATAGATGTCTTTTGCTGTGGGATTCATAAGAACTGGACCCCATTGTCAAGCAGTTTTTGTGCATAGCTGATAAATAGGAAGAATTATGTAAATATGTTGTCTTGGTTAATGCATACCTTACATAGGAGAAATATATATTACTAATCAAATCCTTAAATTTTATTGAAAAAAGTTTTGTAGTGAAGCACTGTATAATAGTGTATATATCCTTCTTATGTAGTTGTAATAAATGCAACATGTGTAAAAGATGTGTAGGCCAAGTTTAACCTGTGCAGCTGTCAAGTCTAGAGTAGGGTTGACATGAGCTTTGAAATTAGGCTATATTCACATCTGTGTCAGGGCTCAGTTCCGTCTGAGCTTTCAGTCTTAACGGAGCCCTGACTGACACAAACTGAAACTAAATGTTTCCGTTTCCATCACCATTGATTTCAATGGTGACGGATACGGTGCCATTGGTTTCTGTTTGTCTCCATTGTGCAAGGGTTCCGTCGTTTTGACGGGGTGAATTCTGTAGTCTACTACAGTATTCATCCCGTCAAAATGACGGAACCCTTGCACACCGAAGACAAACTGAAACTATTGGCACCCGATCCGTCACCATTGACATCAATGGTGATGGAAACGGATACCTTTGGTTTCCGTTTGTGTCAGTCAGGGTCCCATTCCGACGGAATGTCAGAACGGAGCCCTGACACAGATGTGAACATAGTCTTATGTCTCTGAAATTAAAACATAGTATCAACATTCCAGTTTTATCATCCTCCAAAATGCTACTAATATCTAACTTCATCTTACAAAATAACTGCTACGTAATGTTACTGCTACTTCATTCTTCTGAATTTGCCACATCTGAAAAAAATCAATGTTATCCAAAAGCCATAGAAAATTGCCCCCCCTACCAGTTCTTTCTTCTCCAGCCTTACCTGCCAATATGCCTACACTTTAAAATATTTTAAATGTGGCTGACATTCAGATTCTGGACTGTTGATGTATGTTTCCTTACTCTATTATACAACATCAACTTTGGCCTGCTAGTCAGTTAAGATTTTGTGAGTAGAATGTAGAATCACAGGGTTTATATAATTGAGAAGTAGAAGCTATAACACCACAAAGGCTACCTATTTGTTTTGCATTACAATACTACTAAACATAATTAACGCAATCTTGTAATGTATCGGCACGTTCTGTATTACACTATCCTATCTTTTACCAAAAATTATTAAGTTCTTAAGATTCTTCTATAAAATGCCAGGAGATCTGTTTATATTAGTGACTTGGCCAAAATAAGTAGCATATAATAAATTGTTTCATAATATTAATAATAGAAAAAAAAAAGCCAAAAGTATCTCTTCCTAGAATAAACATAAAAAAACCTCCCCATACATATTTATTCGTACATCTCCAAGGAAGAGTTTTGTGTTCTTTCTGTTAGGAAAATGAACTTCAGGTTTCAATATTCTTGTCTGTGTGTTTCAAAAACATTCCTGCTTTGAATCTTTAAGGATACTATGAGATCTGACAAACTTATACCAATTTATTTTGGACAAGGGAATAAGTTTTGTTTTTTTACTTATTTCCACCATGTTGCTTAGATGGCATCTCTGTGCTGATGATCAACACATATTTAATGTTAAAAGCAATGTACCATATTTTAATAAGCATGGAACATGGCAACTACCAAAAGGATTCGGAACTTTGATGATTATATTAAGTTATTGCGGTTTTATAATCAATGAACAAATTCATTGGGCATTATTTGATAGCAGATTGCTATGAGCAGTATTGTGCTATAAGTCTTTATTGTTAAAAATGAATCCGTATGAGGGTTACAATTGTTTGTCCTTGTACAAATTGTCATACTAATGTGTCTATCCTTAGTAACAAAGGGTCATGAAGCAATTTTTATTTTTCCCTATAAGATGCTTGATATCTATAATAGTCACAACATACACTTGTATATCTAGTCCACATGGACTATAGTTCATAGTAGGACATATAAGAAACACTATACGTAAATATTCTATTGTCTCAGCTGTCATTGTATATACGGCCATATGTAATTTAATGTGAATGATATGTATTACAATGTAAAAAAGTAAGAGTTATTGCACTGTTATCCCCTAAATATTTAGTAATAAATTAATACTATTTAATTTTTTACAATAAATTGTCTTGTTTAGACACTAAAAGGTATTAAATATGTAATTTTTAAAGGCTGTTTCAAATAAAAAATTTTTAGATCATGCAGTAGATGATTTACTGTAGTCTGTACTTTCCAATTTATTCATATTTTGCTTTTAATAATTTCTTTAGCGGTTTCATGTTGTTGCAAATGGGCCAGATTTAGAGTGTAAGTCGTAAGGCAAATTCATTTTTACCACTGCCAGTGTTCCTAGTGGAAATTTTAGGGTTATTAAAGATTTAAAGGACTTGGATATAACCACTTACAGGCAACCACAGTTTTCATGACGAAAGTGTGGCCAATCGCATTCCGGTATATTTGTTGGATGGCTTGTGATTGGATAGGGAATGTCCTATTTTATTTTCAGTTGTAAATGTAATATTCGAATTTGGCCTATTGTTAACCCTAGTAGACTAACAATCCTTAGGAACACGGGAATGTGCCTTACCTATAAACCTAATCTATACACCTGGACTTGGTTTGCAAAAATATTCTCTTTGTCTTGGTTGAGTTGAAAATTTATTATTTAGCTATAAACCATGCAAGAATTTTACAGATTTTTTTGTTTGAGTTGTAGTATACCATGCGTTGGTGAGCTTTGTAGATCACAATATCTTCTTTACTTATACAATGTATTGTTCCCAATGTTTTGCTAACTAATTCAGTACAGATGGGGGGCTTTGTAATATATTTATCAAGCACTTCTACAACCTATCTGGGGATAGGCATTCTTTATGTATATTCTTCATTTAAAGGTATTCCCAGAATAAAAAATTATCACTTCTCTACAGGATAGGTTGTCTGATTGCTGGGACCCCCACCAATCACGAGAATGGGGGTACCAATCACCCATTTTTTCTCACTGCACCCCCTGCAGTAAGGAGGAGCTTGAATGGAGCGGTAGAGGATGACGGAAATGGACGATTGCTGTACTCAGCTGTTTCCGTTATTCCCATACACTTTGAATGGAGCAGCAGAATGGGTGCTTGACTGCTGCTCCATTTAATGACCTCCTCACTGCGGTCGAGCAGAAGGTAGGAACAGGGGGTTCAATACCTTATTCTTGCGATCGGTGGGGGTCCCAGCGATCAGAAAATAATCACCTATCCTATGGATAGATGAACATTATTTTATTTTGGTTCCACCTCTTTAATCATAAAGTAAATATAAGTCCAGATCATGTAGAGATCTCCATACTAGTTTTATAAAATGTTGGATTCACAGATTTTTTTTTTTTTTACAGTTACAAACATCTGAGATAAGCCTTTCTTTTCAGAATTTACAAATGTAAATGTTTTATCTATCCTCCACTGTCTAGATGACTGTTATTGATATAATTATCTTGCGTTTATTTTGTATTTTGTATTTTTGTTTGAAATAAAATGTATTTGATTTTACTTTTTACCTTGTTGTACTTTGTAAAACGAAGTCTGCCACTTGAGAGTTTGTCATAAAGTGTTATTCTCTACCGTTTCCATCAGGTTGGGTGACATACAGCATATTTTTTCTCATATAATTTTCTCACTATTGATTTTATTTGTAGTTCCACCCACAAATATTCAACATCTTTACAGTTTACATCTGTGATTTCCTCTTTCATACATTTACTTTTAAGCTAGCCATACGTATTTAAAAAAAATGCCAACCTTGTGGGGTTGTCTCATGGAACAGTGTAGAGAGTGACCCAGGAATATTGTCTTCGAGAAAAAACATCCAGTGAAAGGCTGAAAGTTGGATGCTAACAATTTATCGGCAAAAAGGGTCTGAGGAGGAGGTCATGAAAAGTTCTGAGAAACGGTACAAAAAAATGCAGTTGTATACAACGCTGGTGCTCTATCTAATGTGTCTGAAAACACAACTCATCGTTCCTTAGCACATATGGGCTATAACAGCAGATGACCATTTCGAGTGCCATTGCTGTCTAAGGAAAACAGAAAGGCAAGATACCAGTGAGCAAAAGAGCGCAAAAATTGCATTCCTAAGCAGGGGAAAAACATTGCCTGGTCACATGAATCCAAATTTCTGTTGCACCATGCAGATGGAAGGGTCAGAATCCGGGGAACCCATGGTCTTCACCCTTTAACGTAGCAAATGGTCAGGGCAGGCAGCAAAGGTTTGTCACGGTAAATGTAGCAAATGGGCAGGCGGCAGAGATTTGTCACCGTAAACGTAGCAAATGGTCAGGGCAGGTGGCAGACTAGGGTGATCAAAAAACAGGCAAAGGTTAATACATGGGAATCAGAAACAAGATAGCAGGGAAACACTTGGAACACTAGGGCAGGGCCACACCCTCCATGAAGATGAGCATCAAGCGGCAGCCTGCTGCCTCTCTGAGGGGGCGGCGGTGCAACTGAAACCAGCCGCCACCACCCCCTCCTGCACTATAACTACCTGCGTCTATAGGACAGAGATGCAATTACATGCATAAGCGCTGAATGGCGAGGCACAGAACGTGTCCAGCTATTCAGCGCCTTTCAATGACGTAAGCATCGTCGCTTGTGTTGTTGAATGACATGGCAAGGTAGCCTGCCAATCAGCGCCTTTCACGTTGAAAGGCGCTGATTGGACGGGCAGAATGACTTGCCCTGCCACTAAGTGCCTTTTAACGATGCAAGCGGCGCGATGACATCGTTCAGCCCCAGCAGACCTGCTCAGAAGAGAGCAGGACTGCATTGCAAGGGGACGGCACAGGAATGGGTTTAGGTGAGTATGCAAAGTTGTTTTTTTTCTTATGTTAAAAGTGTGAGGGGCTATATGTGGAGCACTATCTACAGGGGTGGGGGCTATATGTGGAGCACTATCTAAATGAGGGGGCTATATGTGGAGCACTAGCTACAAGGATGGCTATATGTGGGGCACTATCTAAAAGGGGCGATATGTGGAGCACTATCTACTGGGGGGCTCTATGTGGGGCAGGGGCACTATCTACAGGTGGGGGCTATTTGTGTGGCATTATCTATGGGGGAGGCTATATATGGGGCACTAGCTAGAGGGGCTATATGTGGGACACTATCTACAGGGGGCTATATGTGGGGCACTATCTCCAGGGGGCCATATGTGGGGCACTATCTACAGGGGGGCTATATGTGGGGCACTATCTACCGGGGGCGGTATGTGGGGCGGGATCTATGTAGGGCACTATCAATGGGGGGCACTATCTAAAGGGGCTCTATGGGGGCAGTATCTATAGGAGGCTCTGCAGGGGGCACTATGTATGTGGGACACTGTCTACAGGGGGCCCTATGTGGGGCACTTTCTACAGGGGGCTCTATGTGGGGCACTTTCTACAGAAGGCTCTATGGGGGTACTTGTCTACAAGGGGGCTCTGTGGAGCACTATATACAGCGCGCTCTATTGGGGTCACACACTACAGGGGCACTGTGTGTGTGTGTGTGTGTGTGTGGGACACAGTGTGTGGTGCTATTATAATCAGGGACACAGTGTATGGTTCTATTATAATTAGAGGTACAGTGTATATCGCTATTATATTTAGGGGCGCTGTGTGTGGCACCATGAGAATTTTATCTTCGTTTATAGGTGCAGAAATGTTGGAAAAGTGAGAAGCTGAAGACGTCTGAGCGGAAAACTGCAGAAATTGGCCAGGGCCGGAGAAGTCTTCAAAGAGGTCTGGACCGGATGGAGACGTCACCTGTGAGTCACTTAATGTAAATGTTTATTTTGCCTCTAATCAGTATTGTAGTCACTGTATGATCTGCAGTGAGATAATGGGTGGTATGTTTTTTTTGTGAGGCTGCTAGTGATGTAGAACAGCCATGGGGTTGTCAATCAAGATCTGGGGGGGCCATTTAAAATTTCGCCTCACGTAGCAGAAAAGCTAGAATTGGCCCTGCACTAGGGAATCAAATTTCTCTGGCAATGAGTCCAGAGAGGGAAGGTCTTTTATAACAGGGACTGTTGACCTTTCAAGAAACTGTTGGTCAGCACATGGGTGCACTAAGTCCCAGAGTTTTGGCAGAGATTGTAAAGGGACTAAGGTAGTAACTGACAAAACATGTGTGAAATGTAAAGGGGTAAATTCGTCTTACCCATAAAATGATTAGAAGAGAGACCCTGGGGAAAATCAGGGTTATCAGTCACTGGGCAAATAGGGCCATTCAAATTCAGCAAACTATAGGCTTTGCGTATATATTTCAAAGTTATAAGAGTGTGATATGTGCTGTAGGACATGGATTGCAAAGAAAGGTCAGCTACACAGCTTGACCATGGAAGTGTGGACAGAGCTTTTTGGCAGATTGTCTGTGCAATTTGTATCCACAGTTCATGTTTGTGGCCATGAATGAAGTCCAGTACACGGGAGTGGACAGAAGCTAAATAATATTTTTTACAATCAGTAAGGCCTAAGCCACGCCTAGATTTAGATCTAGTAAGAATGTCCCACCGTAGGCGAGAGTGTTTACCAGGCCAGACGAAGTCATGGAAAAGACGTCCAAGGGAAAGCCAGAATGAAGCAGGGATAGATATTGGTATAGTCTGAGAGGTATAACATCCTCGGAAGTACGTTAATTTTTAATATGTTAACGCGACCAAACCACGAGAAGTCACCCGCATTCCAGAATTCCAAGTCCCTGCGAATTTGGGTTAACAGCGGGTGAAAATTGAGATCAAACAACTTATTTAAGTCCATATGTATTCGCAGTCCCAGATAACGAATACCTGCGGATGGCCAAGCAAATGGGTAATTCGCCTGGATAAGAGTTTGGTGCTCTACGGGGGAGAAACAATAAGTGCCTCAGATTTGGCAGCGTTAACCTTAAAATTCGACCAAGTACCAAAATGATCTAGTTCCGCCATTAATGAGGGTAGAGATGTATGTGGTTGGGTGATATAGAGCTGTAGGTCGTCTGCAAATGCCGAACATTTATACTCAGCATGTTCAATGGTAATTCCTTTAATATCGGGATTGTTACGGATAGAATTTAAAAGATATTCCATCACCATAATGTATAACAGGTGGGACAGTGGGCATCCTTGTCTCGTACCATTAGTGATCGAGAAGGGGGGGGAGAGAGCACCATTGATTTTCAGTTTGGCCGAAGGGTTACAATATAGGGCCATAATTTTGGCTATAAAGGACTCCCCAAGCCCTAACGTTCGTAAAGAGTAGTATATTGCCGACCAGGAGACCTGGTCGAAGGCCTTCTCCGCATCGAGAGACAGGATCATTAGAGGTACACCATTGGATTGGGCATATTGAATGATGTCCAGTGTTTTCAAGGTGTTGTCGCGGGCCTCACTCCCCGTGACGAACCCCACCTGGTCAAGGTGTATTCGATCAGAAACTATGGGCTGGAGCCGGTTAGCTAAAATTTTTGCGTATAGTTTTAGATTTACATTCAATAGAGATATAGGACGGTAGCTCAAGCACAGATGAGGGTCCTTTCCCGGTTTAGGGAGGACCGCGACATAAGCCGCCATGGTTTGTGGGGGAAATGGAGAGGCGTCGGAGACATCATTGAAAGTCTGAAGGAGTAAGGGGGAGAGAAGGGTTGAAAATGTTTTGTAAAATTTGGCGGTGAAGGGGTAAGGAGCGTATAGCCAATAGTAGTTCCTCCTCCGAGCAGGGTTCATCTAAAGAGGAAACTGAGACAGGTGTACATGTAGGAGGGGTGGAAGATGTACATTGAGGTGTACTGGAATTCATGGTAGGCCTCCTATATGGCTGGGAATGTTAACCATGGAGATTATAGAGTTTTGAATAGTAGTTATGGAACTCTTCCGTAATTTCTACAGTCATGTATAGGGCCAGAGATTTTTGATAATGGGTATATATGATTGTCATTTTTGGGCCCCAAGAGCATTGGCCAACATGCGTCCAGTTTTATTCCCATACTCCCAGAATTTTCTGTGGCAGACTTGCAGGAGACGCTTATAAGCCTGTTCAAGCAGTTGTCGAGCGTCCTGTCGAGCTACCATAAGGTCTCACAATATGGACGAGGAGAGGGTGTGCTTGTGGGCCAACTCCAAGAAGTCCATTTTATGCAGTGCTTGTGTCAGCGCAAGGGCCTGTTCTCGTTTTATGCGGGAGTCATGTTTGATGAGAAGTCCACGGAGCACACATTTTAACGTTTCCCATTTCATGGGAGTAGAGGTGGGGTCTTCCGCATAATCCCCAACAAGGTGTCCTATTGAGTCAACTGTATCTTTCATGCAAACGGCATCCAGCAATAAAGATTCATTCAGCTTCCATGTCCAAACTGGCTTGGACAATGAAGGAACAGTCAGCGAGCAGAATATCGGAGCAAGGTTTGACCATAAAATGTTGCCGATATCTGTGGCTGGGGACCACGAAAGTTCCTCATGTTGTACCAAGATGTAGTCTTTACGACTATATGAGGTGTGGGGGGCCGAGTAGAAAGTGTAATCCTTGCAGGACGGATGGGTGAGACGCCATGCGTCACACAATTGTAGCTTTTGGAAAGCCCTCCGCACAGATTTAATAACAGAGTAGGAAAGCGTAGCGCGCCCCGTGGAGTTATCTAAAGTAGGGTCAAGCATCAAGTTGAGGTCACCACATAGGAGAACCGTTCCCTTAACCAGCGGCGTGACTTTATCAACCAAGTCGATAAGAAATTGTGCCTGGCATTGGTTGGGAACATAAACATTGATAACAGTGAAAATTCTATTCTCTATTTTAAGGACAAGAACAAGATATATGGCCTCTGGGTCTACCACGCATTCCAGGACTTGATGTGGCAGGGATTTATGGACAACAATAGCCACCCCTCTACTCTTAGAAAAGGCATTGTTACTGAGATGCCAGTGGGTGTAATATATTTTTTTAAGTGTCCAAACAGACGTTTCTGACCACATATCAGGTATTGCCGTACTCAGGAGAAATTGCTTTGCAAATATTGGAGTGCTTTTTCTCCTTTATTCCTTGTAAAAATTTGAAATTCTATGTTTTTTCAGAAAAAAAGTTAATTTTCATCTTCACAGACTAATTCCAATAAATTCAGCAAAAAAACCTGTGGGGTCAAAATGCTATCTATACCCCTAGAAAAATCTTTGAGGGGTGTAGTTTCCAAAATGGGGTCACTTCTGGGAGGTTTCCACTGCTATGGTCCCTCCAGTGCGTTGCAACGCGACATGGCACTGAACACCATTCCAGCAAAATCTGCGCTCCAAAATCCAAATGGCGCTTCTTCCCTTCGGAGTCCTGCCGTGGGTCTAAACAGCAGTTTATGACCACATATGGAGGATTGCCGTAATCTGGAGAAATTGGTTTACAAATGTTGGGGTGCTTTTCTCCTTTATTCCTTGTAAGAATTAGAAAATTCTATGTTTTTTTCAGAAAAAAAATAAATGTATTTTTACAGACTAATTCAAATAAATTTAGCAAAACAACCGTAGGGTCAAAATGCAAACGATACACCTAGATAAATTCCTTGAGGGGTCTAGTTTCCAAAATGTCACTTTTGGGGAGTTTCCACTGTTTTGGCACCACAAGACCTCTTCAAACCTGACATGGTGCCTAAAATATAATCTAAAACAAAGCAGACCCCATAATCCACTAGGTGCTCTTTTGATTCTGAGGCCAGTGTTTCGGACCATTAGGGCACTAGGACCACATGTGGGATATTTGTAAAATCTGCAGAATCTGGGCAATAAATATTGAGTTGCGTTTCTCTGGTAAAAACTTCTGTGTTACAGAAAAAAATGTCCCATTTTGGAAACTAGACCACTCAAGGAATTTATCTAGGGATATAGTTAGCATTTTGACCACACTGGTATTTTTGCTATATTTATTGGAGTTAGTCTGTGAAAATGAAAATCTACTTTTTTTCTGAAAAACATAGAAATTTTTAATTTTTACAAGGAATAAAGAAGAAAATGCACCCCAACATTTGTAAAGCATCTTCTCCCGATTACAGAAATACCCCCATATGTGGTAATAAACTGCTGTTTGGATCCACAGCAGGGCTCAGAAGGGAAGGAGCCCCATTTGGATTTTGGAGCGCAGATGTTTCTGGATGTTTTCAGTGCCATGTCGCGTTTGCAACGCCCTGGAGGGACCAAAACAGTGGAAGCACCCCAAAAGTGACCCCATTTTGGAAACTACACCTCTCAAGGAATTTTTCTAGGGGTATAGTGAGCATTTAGACCACACAGTTTTTTTGCAGAATTTAGTGGACTTAGACCGTGAAAATGAATATCAACATTTTTGTCCACTAAAATGTTGAATTTTTCATTTTCACAAGGGACAAAGGAGAAAAAGCCACCCAAAATTTGTAACGCAATCTCTCCCGAGTTCGGCAAAACCCCACTTGTGGTAATAATTGTTTTTTTTAATAGAAATTAATTAACTTTTGCAGGACTGAGCCTTTTTTGCTTTTCCATTTTAGTTTTTCACTTCCAGCCTTCCAAACGCCATAACTTTTTTCTTTTTCCATCAATAGAGCGGTGTGAGGGCTTATTTTTTTGCAGGAAGAGTTGTAGTTTCTATTGACACCATTTAAAGTACCATATAATGTACTGGGAAACAGAAAATAAAATTATTTGCGGGGTTAAATTGGAAAAAACTGAGATTCCTCCATTGTTTTTTTGGGTTTAGTTTTTACTGCTTTCACCGTGCAGTAAAAACGACAACTTAAATTTATTCTGCGGGTCAATATGATTATGGTGATACCAAATGTATATAGTTTTTTATATATTTTACTACTTTTACGAAGAAAAAACTATTTGTTAAAAAAAAAAAATTGTTTAGTATCAACACATTCTGAGAGCCACCATAACTTTTTTATTTTTTAGTCGATTGAGTGGTGTGAGGGCTTATTTTTGGTTTGACGAGCTGTAGGTTTTTTTTGGTACCATTTTTTTGGTGCATACAATTTTTTGTTCACTTTTTATTACATTTTATTTAGAGCTACGGTGACCAAAAAACTGTGATTTTGGCGTTTTAAATTCTTTAATTTCTTATGGCGTTCATTATGCGCTAAAAATTACTGTTTTACTTTATTTTGCGGGTGGATACGATTATGGCGATACCATATGTTTATACGTTTTTTATCTTTTGCAGCATTTGCACAATAAAATCACTTGTTCATAAAATAATTAATTTTCTGTGTCACCATATTCTGGGAGCCGTAACTTTTTTATATTTCAGTCAAAAAAGCTGTGTAAGAGCTTGTTTTTTGTGAGACCGGTTGTAGTTTTTATTGGTACTATTTTGGCATACATGCAGCTTTTTGGTCACTTTTTATTGTATATTTTGTGAGGGGTGGTGACCAAAAAATAGTGATTCTGGCATTGTTTTTCGTTTATTTTTTCTTGTAGTGTTCACCGTGCGGGAAAAATAACTTTATTGTTTTGGTCGTTACGAACGCGGTGGTACCAAAATATGTCTACTATTTTTTTAACGATTTCATTGTTTTCCTATAATAAGAAACTTATTATAGGAAAAAAAATCTTTTATTTTTACACTTTTGTAAAACATTTTTATTAACTTTTTTTAACATATTTGTTTTACTTTTTACATTTTCTTTTTTGACCTGCAGCTCTGATCGCTGCTAGAATATGTTACACTACCTAGGCAGTGTAATGTATTCCAACTGTCAGTGTGACGTCACAGTCACTCTGACAGTAAGTCTACGAGGACCAGCTAGAGGCTGGTCCTCGTAGGCTTCCATACATGGCAGACCCGGAGGTCGTTATCTGGCCTCCGGATGCCATCACAAGCATCAGCAACCCCCACAATTGCATGGTGGCTGCTGATGTGATATAAACCCCCTAAATGCGGCGATCGTAATCAAGTGCCGCATTTGAGGGGTTTATTGCCGAAATCAGCGGCGATGAGCCAATGATCGGCAACAGTGGAATGTCATCTGTTTTTGGACAGCTAACCTCCCAGTTCCCGATGCACACTGTCACCGACACGGTCACCGACAGTGTGCATCGGGAACGAAACAGTGACTTCCTGTCACTCTGACAGGAAGTCTATCAGGAGGCTGGTCCTGATAGGCTTCCATACATACAGACACGGAGGCCATTACTTGGCCTCCGGTCACCATGCTAGCCATCTGCAAACCTCACTATTTCATTGTGAGGTCTGCTGATGTGCTAGAAAACCCTAAAATATGGCGAATGCAATTGAGCGCCACATTTAAGGGGTTAATTACTGAAATCAACGGAAATGAGCCGCTGATCGGCTTCCAAATCCTCCTTCCAAATCCTCCTATGTATTCTTCTTATCTCTTCTTCTTATCTCGCTAGCTCTTATTCTTCAAGCATTCCTCCTCTTCATATTTATCCTCCCACCTGTTCCTATTACAACATCCCTACCTACTACCTCCTCCGGCCCCTCTTCCTGCCCAGATTTTCCCCGCTATTCTCCTGGTCCATCTTTTGGGTGAGGGTGTGGTTGATGTGTTAAGCGCTATTGTTGATTAGTAGGGGATCGGAGTGATTTTGTCCGAGGGGATGTTTTGTTTCTGAGAAATATAGAAATTGTATTATTTTTTAGAAGACAAACATAAAAGTTTGTAAAGATTTATTTGTTTTACTCTCTCTTTCTTTTGTCTTTTGACTTTGTAGCATGTTCGATAAGAGGTTGTGTCACCACAGACAATGTTGGAATATCTACAGGATATAGCATAAAGGTCTGACAAAAACGGGTCTCACCTCTGGAAACAACACCTATCTCCCAAACCCAGTACCGGCTGTTGACGCAGCCTCTCAACACTGCATCCAGGTGGACACTAGATGCACCACTGGACAGGAAGTTAAAAACAGGGAATCTAAGGGGAAATATTGAATGTCTTCTGCTCTACCTGCTTTACAGGTACTGTAGAAAAGCTGGAGAATGGTTCAAGGAAGAATATAGGGGGTGGGTGGAGGGGGCTCCAAGGGTTTGCTCTTCAAACAAACCCAAATTGAATATCATAGACATTTTTTCACACATTTAATCAAAATGATAATATACATTTGTTATTTTTTCAAGTAAACAGAATAAAAAACTTGATGTCTTGTGCTCACAGGAGGATGCTACAAAAGAAGACATTTTTTTCGAGGGAAGGATTGAATTCAGAGAAGACCAATTACTGGTGCGCAGGCTGAACGCCACCAACACAGGAATATTGCCAGGGCACGGGCACCTTCGGAACTCAAATCAGCAAAGATTTCTCTAACTCGGACACCACAACTGGATGGATTACTAGAACCCTAGTTGATGCCACTGTTAACATAGGACATGTGTGACTCTCCTTCTACATCTTGACGGTAGTCTTGAAGGTAGCTGTGGTGAACACAACATGCCTTGATGTCGGCATCAACTGGTTTTTCTTCCAATTGGATGGCTGAGGTAAAGACCCTCCACTGATTTACCATGATCCCAAAGGTGCTCTCCACGAAACGTCGTGCCCTGCTCAGCCTACAATTAAAAATCCTCCTCCGGCCATTTAGTCCCCTTCGTGGGTATGGGCGCAGCAGCTTAGGGCCCAGTGAAAATGCCTCATCCGATAGATACCATCACGAAGGGGACTGGATGCGTGGTTCCCGGAAGAGTTGTCAGAGCCAGTAGAGATACGTCATCTTAGAGAATTTGTAGCCCAATCTGTGAGGCTCGCAGCACCCGTGTTTCCCCAGTTCTGCCATAAGCACCAACATCAATAGCAACAAATTTGTAATGTGCATCAGCCACCGCCATCAGGACCACAGAAAAATACTTCTTGTAATTAAACATGCGCGATGCTGAGTGCGGTGGCTGCTGAACCCTTACATGCTTCCCATCGACTGCGCCTATGCAGTTAGGGAAATTGGTTACAGTTTGAAAGCCCGCTGCTACCTGTAACCAAATCTCAGGAGTAGGGCAAGGCATCATAATTGGCTGCAAGTTTTCCCAGATAACGTGGCATGTGCACCTCACAATTTCGGAGAAGGTTGATTTTCCAACCCGAAATTTGAGGTGCAGGGATGCGAAAGTCTTGCCTGTAAAAATCTGAAAACAAAGAAAAAAATTATGGTTTTAGTTACATGACACAGCACTATTTGATAATAACAACATGTAGGGGGACTAGATTACATATGTTTCTTTAAAAAAAATTATTTGGGTAATATCCTAAGCTACTAGATAGGGACATTGTTTTTACAAAAGATGATCCATAAAAATGTGGCCACTTACCGCAAGGTGATGAGCAACCTTTCCTCAGCAGCAATTGCCCTCCTCATCACGGTATCCTGCTTTGTAAACTCAGCCCTGACAATGTCTAGCAGCCTATCAAAAGCTTCAATGGTAAGCCGGCAGAATGAAGCAGACATCTGGATACCTATGAAAAATGAGGATTAAAAAAAACAAGGTCTGGTTAAAGACTCTGTCACCAGTTTATCAATTCACTATCTCCTAACTAATCTAATAGGCGCTTTGCTGCTGATAACTACAGTGTGATTTGTTTTTTGAAAAAGTTTATTATTTGCAAAGTTATGAGTATTTTTCTAAATATGTAAATGAGAATTTATTAGACAACTGGTTGGTTACAGTAGCGATTCTCCTGAGGTGGAGCTACCTCACAGTCTCTGACCTCTCCCATCAGCAAGAAGCTGCTTCATACGGTGTGAAACTAAAGCTGGAGGGAAGGGGGATCACTTCAAACAGTCATAACTCGGGCTGTGGACCACCTACAACTAGTGGCATATGAAAGAGGAGATTCTAATCTTTCATATGGCACCAGTATCGCAGTTGTAGCTGTGACACAACCGGAGATATCGCCCGTTGAATACACAGTCGGGAATGGAAGCAGTATACTATATGATCACACTGTGTTGCTGGGCAGTGAAGGGGGAGAAGCTGCATGCTGATTGGACAGCGTCGTACAGAAAACATTACACCGCCCAGAGTGAAAAGAAAGAGTCACCTCCCATTTGGCTATTAGAGCCACATTAGCATATTTAGAAACATGCTCATAACTTTTCAAATAATAAACGTTTTTTTAAAACAAATCACACTGTAGTTATCAGCATCAAAGCGCCTATTAGATTAGTTAGGAGATAGGGAATTATTAAACTGGTGACAGTGTCCCTTTAACCATGCTAATTTCAGTAACAGGGGGGAATTTATAGACAGCATTTGTTGTGCAATAATTTATAACTTAGTCCCTTTATATTAAAATGCAAGTTTTTGATACTCTACACCCTATCCTCGCATGGTCCAGCCAGATGAGCACAGGCTAATTCAAGTATACATTATACATGTTAGATAACGTTAATCAACATAACCAGGGGGTCAGTGAAATGTAAAATATTTCAGATTATATTCTTTGTTTTACTTTCACTGAAGCATCAAAACTTTCCATGCCAAAATGTACTACTTGGTTTGATATTGTCCACTACTTGGTTTTATATTGTCCGTGACAACAGGTAGCAGGTCACCTGAGAACCCTCCCTGCTACAAAGTGCTAGTGATAGTATAATATATACATCAGACCCAAGAAGAGTTTTCGCTTTTCCCAAATTATGAATTATGAAACTCGACACTTCTAGGAAATTATACTTTGGAAAACAGCATTGCATTGCGCAATACAAAACGCAAGAAAAAGTTGCAAAAAAACATTTCATTAAACTGTACTTTGTGGCTTTATAAAATCCCATTCACAACAGTGTGAAATCTGAATGCTGCAGTAATATTCTCTGTGCTTGAACCTTTACTATATCTGAAACAGGTAGTTACAGCCGAAGTCAGCCATTACAGATATGGAGAGCTGTTTTTGGAAACCCAGTCACGCAGCCTGCATACAAAGACAATTCTCTGTGATGGCTGTATCCACCCAGGAATGAGCTATAATTATTAACTGAGGAATATCCTCAGCAATGCTCCAACCATGACATGGTGTTTTCTCTAAAGCATGTACAATGTTCAATTTGTGTATGGAATCATTCTGCCACCTAGTGTATACATATTTCTTCTGCGGCCTTCTGACCACTATTGGTGAAAAATAAAAATTGCCGGGAATGGCGGGTCTAGAAATCTGACCAGCATTCTACTGCTTGTATTAGTGGAACCACCTTTACCTTAAATATATATATATATATATATATATATATATATATATATATATTTATTTTTTTTTATTCTTTTTTTACATTGATGTCATTCACTCCTTTGATTTTGATCCTATGATCCCCTTATAATCATATTAATGCCCTCAGGGAGAAAATATTTGCAGTGCATGTAGCACTTTGCTCAGGGTCGTACATGGAAATGGAGCCCCATAGTAAAACTCAGGTTTAGACCATGCCCCCATTGTTGTAACCCTACCATGAAGCATTAAAATGCGTTCTATCCACAAGGTCCTCTCTTATTAGTGCCAGCCACATAATCACAACAGTACTCAGACTAAAACAATACTAGTTCTACACAGATGGTCTGCACGGCATTATCACACTTCAGACCGGACAAGTGAATACAGTAGTGAACAGATGCAGTCGGAGGCAATCTAAACATCAATTATAACCAGTAACTCACTGTCAACATCTTCTTTAATAGGTAGTAATTAGCTTTCCCTGTCTTCTCTATCTGGCCCAGACTGTCATGATGGCCTCTTGCAGACATCCTTGCCTCCTCTTTATTACAAAACAGTTCCACCCTCTAGCAAAACAAGCTCCGTATCAGTCTACCACCTTTAAAGAGGCTCTGTCACCAGTTTATAACTGCCCTATCTCCTACCTAATCTAATAGGCGCTTTGATGTAGATAAGTACTGTTTTTTTTTTTTTTTCAAAAAAACAAGTTTATTTTTGACCAAATTATTAAGATTTTAAGATTTATGCGAATTTGTTCTTAATGCCCAACTGGGCGTTTTTTTACTTTTAACCAAGTAGGCGTTGTAAAGAAAAGTGTATGACGCTGACCAGTCAGCATTATACACTTCTATTCATTCTAGCCCAGCTTGATCCATACGCTGTGATGTGACTTCATCCCGCGAGTCGTTCACCGGAGCGATGGAAGACTGAACAGACATCGCCTCAAGCCACTGCAGATTCAGATAAACATCCTGGCACAGTTGATGACGATGTCTGTTCACACTTCCGTCTCTCCGGTGAAGGACCTGCGGGAGAAAGGGACATCACAGCGTGATCTCGCGAGATCATGCTGTGCTGTGGATCAAGCTGGCCTGGAATGAAGAGAAGTGTATGATGCCCAGTTGGACATTAAGAACAAATTTTCATAAATCTTAAAATGTTCATAACTTGGTCAAAAATAAACATTTTAACCCGTTAGTGACCGCCAATACGCCTTTTAACGGCGGCCACTAACGGGTTTTATTCTGATGCATATGCCTTTTTACGGCACTGCATCAGGATAAAGTAAACAGAGCAGGGAGCGTCAAATCTCCCTGCTCTCAGCTGCTAGAGGCAGCTGAGGGCTGGGAGCGTCCCTGCTCTGCCGGGTGAGATCGATATTAGTATCGATCTCACCTGTTTAACCCTTCAGATGCGGTGCGCAATAGCGTGCACCGCATCTGAGTGGTTTTGGAGAGAGGGACGGAGCTCCCTCTCTCCCCACCGACACCCGGCGATAAGATCGCCGAGTGTCTGTGTCTCTAATGGCAGCCGGGGGCCTAATAAAGGCCCCCAGGTCTGCCTGGAGCGAATGCCTGCTAGATCATGCCGGAGGCTTGACCTAGCAGATGCCTGTCCGTTTTAAACGGACAGGCAGTAATACACTGCAATACAAAAGTATTGCAGTGTATTATAATAGCGATCGGAGAATCGCATATTATAGTCCCCTAGTGGGACTAGTAAAAAAGTGAAAAAAAAGTTTAATAAAGTTAATTTAAAAAAAAATGTGAAAAAAAATGAAAAACCCAGCTTTTCCCCTTACATAATGCTTTACTATTAAAAAAACAAAATAAAGTAAAAAAGTTACACATATTTGGTATCGCCGCGTCCGTAACAACCCCGACTATAAATCTATTATTTAACCTGCACGGTGAACGCCGTAAAAAAAAATAAAAAACTATGGAAAAATTGCTGTTTTCTGTGAATACTGACTTTAAAAAAATGTGATAAAAAGAGATCAAAAAGTCCCATCTACTCCAAAATGGTACCAATAAAAACGACAAGTCTTCCCGCAAAAACAAAAGCCCTCATACGACCGCATCGGCGAAAAAATAAAAACGTTACTGCTCTTCAAATATGGAGACACAAAAACAAGTCATTTTGAAAAAAAAGCGTTTTTACTGTGTAAAAGTAGTAAAACATACAAAAACTATACAAATTTGGTATCGTTGCAATCGTAACAACCCGCTGAATAAAGTTATGGTGTTATTTATATCACACGGTAAACGCCGTTGATTTAAGACGCGAAAAAGAGTGGCGAAATTTCAGGTTTTTTTCTATTCCCCCCCAAAAAAAAGTTAATAAAAGTTAATCAATAAATAATATGTCCCCAAAAATGGTGCTATTAAAAAGTACAACTTGTCCCGCAAAAAACAAGACCTTATACGGCTATGTCGACGGAAAAATAAAAAGGTTATAGCTCTTGGAATGCGACGATGGAAAAACGTAAAAAATGGCTTTGTCATTAAGGTCTAAAATAGGCTGGTCATTAAGGGGTTAAAAAACAAACAAACAAACAAACAAACAGTAGTTATCTACAGGGTGGGCCATTTATATGGATACACCTAAATAAAATGGGAATGGTTGGTGATATTAACTTCCTGTTTGTGGCACATTAGTATATGGGAGGGGGGAAACTTTTCAAGCTGGGTGTTGACCATGGTGGCCATTTTGAAGTCGGCCATTTTGTATCCAACTTTAGTTTTTTCAATGGGAAGAGGGTCATGTGACACATCAAACTTATCGAGAATTTCACAAGAAAAACAATGGTGTGCTTGGTTTTAACGTTACTTTATTCTTTCATGAGTTATTTACAAGTTTCTGACCACTTATAAAATGTGTTCAAAGTGCTGCCCATTGTGTAGGATTGTCAATGCAACCCTCTTCTCCCACTCTTCACACACTGATAGCAACACCGCAGAAGAAATGCTAGCACAGGCTTCCAGTGTCCGTAGTTTCAGTTGCTGCACATCTCGTATCTTCACAGCATTTTGTTCAGTGATGAGGCAAACTTTTATGTGAATGGTGAAGTTAACAAACAAAACCACCGCTATTGGTCTGACACTAACCCACATTGGATAGATCCCTCCAAGACTGTTGGAACACAAAAATTGATGGTATGGTGTGGTATGTGGGGTACAAAGATAGTGGGGCCATTTTTCATCAATGGAAACCTCAAGGCCATGGGATATCTGAAATTGCTACATGATGATGTGTTTCCCTCTTTATGCACTGAAGCTGGCACGCTCCCTGAGTTTTTCCAGCAAGATGGTGCACCACCACATTATGGGTGTCAGGTCGAAACATTCCTAGATGAACAGTTTCCTGGAAAGTGGATTGGTCATCGTGGGCCAGTTGAATGGCCCCCTAGGTCTCCCAATCTGACCCCCTTAGACTTTTATCTTTGGTGTCATCTGAAGGCAATTGTCTATGCTGTGAAGATACGAGATGTGCAGCATCTGAAACTACGGATACTGGAAACCTGTGCTAGCATTTCTTCTGCGGTGTTGCTATCAGTGTGTGAAGAGTGTAAGAAGAGGGTTGCATTGACAATCCAACACAATGGGCAGCACTTTGAACACATTTTATAAGTGGTCAGAAACTTGTAAATAACTCATTAAAGAATAAAGTAACGTTAAAACCAAGCACACCATTGTTTTTCTTGTGAAATTCTCGATAAGTTTGATGTGTCACATGACCCTCTTCCCATTGAAAAAACTAAAGTTGGATACAAAATGGCCGACTTCAAAGTGGCCGCCATGGTCAACACCCAGCTTGAAAAGTTTCCCCCCTCCCATATACTAATGTGCCACAAACAGGAAGTTAATATCACCAACCATTCCCATTTTATTTAGGTGTATCCATATAATTGGCCCACCCTGTACATTAAAGCGCCTATTAGATTAGGTAGGAGATAGGTCAGTTATAAACTGGTGACAGAGCCTCTTTAACAATGCCTTTCTCCTGCACCATTAAATAGTGCTAGACTGCTACCCCAATACAACACCTGTTGCTACCGTCAATAACATTCATGCTGCTACCCCCCATAATGTGTCTGCTGGCCACAATAGAGCACCTGCTGCTTCCTCCAAAATGCCTTCTACTGCCCTCAATACAAGTGTCTACAATGCTGCTCCCTTATACAGTTCTTACTGCTGTCCCCAAAAGCCAGTTGTACTGTACTCACCTCTTCACCTTCTCGTGATGTCCTTCCGCTCACAGCCTCTTTCTACAAGTGTGTGACTGAGCTATCACATACTGCAGTATTCAGTCGTGTCATGGGTGTAAAACATAATGTTAAGAGAATAAAAGTTCAAAAATAATTTGACAACATATAATAAAATAAGCTGTAGCCAAGTCTTACCAAAAACTACCATTACCCACAAGTTACAAACCTCATCCAGTTACAGTGCCATATTTCTGGGAATTGCAGCTAAAAACAACCTTTTTTAAGAAAGCAATTACAAAATCACTTTCCAGGGTAGCATTAGAAAAGTCTATAATTGATGCGCTTTCTACAGTTCTATTGTTTGAGTTTCTGTTGCTTTAGGACAGCCAGAGTAGCTACATTTACACGATTCTTTCCTGTAAGAACAGAAACGGAAGCCCAACACACCCAATATTAGTCAAATTGAGGTTCATGGCGCAAATGGGTAATAAATATGCCACAGAGCACAGGTGCAAATACATTTATAAATGTTGGCCATAATGTCGTTAAATTCTTCAAGTGAAATCATTGCGTCAAAACTTGTGAAGCTGTGATCCATGTGGTGAACTTCAAGTAATGTACCCAGTGGCGTAACTACCGCTATAGCAGCTGTAGCAGCTGCTACGGGGCCCGCGGCATGAGGGGGCCCGTGTCGCTCGCTGGCACGGGCCCCCACCATGGCCGGAGGCTGCGCTAGCAGCCGCTATGGCTGCTACAGCGCGACGCTACTGAACACTACGGCAGAGCAGGGAGGTATCTCTCCGCTCTGCCATTAAACAAGAGACATGTATCCCCTATCCACAGGATAGGGGATACATGTGTCATCGCTGACAGCGATAAGGATTATGGGGGACTGAAAGCCCCCCAATGTTCTCCATCACAAACCTCGGACTTCCGGGGTCTGTGTCGGCAGCTCCGTAGAAATGAATGGAGCGCCGGTCGCGCTTGTGCGCATGCGTGACCAGCGCTCCTTTCATTTTTATTGAGCTGCGCAGACGCCGGAAGTCAGAGGTTAGTCATGGAGAACTTCAGGGGACCTTCAGTCCCCTGTTCTCCCTATTGCTGCCAGCGATCACACATGTATCCCCTATCCTGTGGATAGGGGATACATGTCTTGTCTTTTCACACTGTAGGTCGCATATTTTGGGGGGGGTTGGGGACGCTGTATGGCGTTCCCTACAGGGGGGGCTGTATGGCGTTCCCTACAGACTCCCCTGTAGGGAACGCTATACAGACCCCCTGTAGATAAAGCCATACAGACCCCCTGTAGATAACGCCATACAGTCCCCCTGTAGGGAACGCCATACAGTCTCTACCAATCGACGTGTCATTTATTTGTATGTAACGCGAGCATAAAAACATTTGTACATTTTACAAGCAATATAGTTCTATACACAACACCAGAACCAAGCTCAGTACATATATACAGCCCCAGAAGCAAGCTCACTACATATATACAACACCAGCACAAATACAGCTCAATTTAGTGCAACCCCTGCCGTATAGGTGTGTACGGCGTAAAACTACAGCTCCCAGCATGGCCCGAACAATGATAAGGATATGCTGGGAGATGCCGTTTCACAAAGAATAAATCCTATCATAATCACACCACCCATCATCTCGCTGCAGATCATACAGTGACTACAGTGCTGATTAGAGGCAGAATGAACATTTACATTAAGTGACTCACCGGTGACGTCTCAGATTCTAGTTCTTTTTCTCCATCCGGTCCAGACCTCTATGGTGGCTTCTCCCGGTCACAGACCATTTCTGCAGTTTGCTGCTCAGATGTCTTCAGCTTCTCACTTTTCCGCACCTATAAATAAATCTAAAGTTCTCATTATACCACACACTACGCCCCTAAATATAATAGCGCCATACACTGCACCTCTAATTATAATAGCACCATACACCGTGTCACACACACACACTGTGCCCCATGTAGATAGTGCCTGCCATAGAGCCCCCTGTAGATAGTGCCTGCCATAGAGCCCCTGTAGATAGTGCCCCCATATAGACCACCCCTGTATATAGTGTCCCACAAATAACTGCCCCTATAGTGCTCTACAGATAGCCCACCCCTGTATATAACCCCCTGTAGATATAGCCCACCCCTGTATATAGTACTCTACAGATAGCCCACCCCTGTATATAGCCCCCCTTGTACATATAGTCCACCCCTGTATATAGTGCTCCACTAGATAGTCCACCCCTGTATATAGTGCTCCACAGATAGCCCACCCCTGTATATACTATATACAAGGGTGGGCTATCTGTGGAGCACTATATACAGGGGTGGACTATATGTACAAGGGGGCTATATACAGGGGTGGGCTTTCTGTGGAGCACTATAGGGGGAGCTATTTGTGGGATACCATATACAGGGGTGGGCTATATCTACAGGGGGACTATATACAGGGGTGGACTATATCTACAGGGGGACTATATACAGGGGTGGGCTATATCTACAGGGGGAGACTATATCTACAGGGGGACTATATCTACAGGGGGACTATATCTACAGGGGTGGGCTATCTACAGGGGGACCATATCTACAGTGGGACCATATCTACAGGGGTGGGCTATATCTACAGGGGTGGGCTATATACTATATAGCCCCCCCTGTAGCTATAGCCCACCCCTGTATATGGTGCTCCATAGATAGCCCACCCCAGTATATAGCCCCCCTGTAGATATAGTCCCCCTGTATATAGCCTACCCCCTGTAGATATAGTCCACCTGTATATAGCCCACCCCCTGTAGATATAGTCCCCCTGTATATAGCCCACCCCCTGTAGATATAGCCCCCCTGTAGATATAGTCCCCCTGTATATAGCCCACCCCCTGTAGATATAGTCCCCCCCTCCCCCGCAGATACAGCCACACACTTTTATTACAATTTAAAAATAAATAAATATTCAAACTCACCTTATTCCCGCTCCCACGCCGTCCGGCAGCCATGGAGACCTGCTCTATTCTACGCAGGTCTCCAGGGGGTTGAACACAGCGTCTATGAAAGGCGCTGATTGGCTGGGCAGGATGACTTTCCCTGTCAGTCAGTCAGCGTCTTTCATCGACGGAAGCTTCACTGGTACAAAAGGTACCAGTTGCTTCATTCGTGGAAAGGCGCTGAATGGCCGGGCACGGAACGTGCCCGGTCATTCATTGCTTCTAATTGTACCTGTGTCCTTGCGACACAGGTACAATTATAGTGCAGGAGGAGGCGGCGCTGGCGCCCCCCTCTGAGCTGCGCCCGGGGCACGTGCCCCTCCTGCCCCCCCCCCTAGCTACGCCCCTGACAAAGGGGGCTGTATGGTGTTATCTATAGGGGGCTATATGGCGCCATCTACAGAGGGGGCTGTATGGCGCTATCTACAGGGGGGGCTGTATGGCGCTATCCACAGGGGGACTGTATGGCGTTATCTACAGGGGGGCTATATGGCGCTATCCACAGGGGGGGCTGTATGGCGTTCTCTACAGGGGGGCTGTATGGCGCTATCCACAGGGGGGCTGTATGGCGCTATCCACAGGGGGGCTGTAAAAAAGGCACTATCTACAAGGGGGGGGGTTGTGTGACACCCAGGGGAGGGGGGGCCCCAGTCAAAAGTTTGCTATGGGGCCCAGTCTTTCCTAGTTACGCCCCTGAATGTACCCATTACTGACATTATCTGTAAGAAATGTAATTAATTTGTATGCTCTGCAATATTTTAGACATATTTATTAAAAGTTAACTTTTAGTGTTATACCAACTTTTCAAACCCTATTTAGCTTTCCCCTTATACTTTGTATCAATTCATTGGTGGTATACACCCGGTATAACAGCTTATACCAAATATAGTTCAAGTATTACTAGTATATCTGTAAGAAATGTAACCTTGTTGTAATGACGGGGTAGGGAGACAGACAGGTGAGCCCTAATCTACCCGCCACAGCAGAGCCAGGAAACAAGATAGAATCACAGGCAAAGACAAGAAGCAAATGAAGGTATACATAGACTGAGGGCGGGAGCTACAACCGTCTGGCCAGGCTGTGATAGGTTCTCCCACTCCTCAGCCTACCAGCCTGAGTGGTAGCAGATCAACTCACTCTATCAGACCTAGGAGCAGATGCAGACTGATTAACCACAGGCGACGACACAGAAGCTGTGTCTGGCAGATCCTTTACACTTGTTCTCCAAACCTGAACCCCATATTTCTCTTGCAAATCCACACTTTTAGGTAACAATTATAGAAATTAAAGGTTAATGTCAGCCCTACCTGCTACATATGCTTCAGCCACCTATCTATCCATGCAGCATAACCTAAAGACCAAGCAATGTCAGTGAACAACTTTAAGATTGTATTGGAGAAGCCCCACTCCCTACCATAACAACCTTTCATTATATTTAGCCAAAAAGGAATCCCAAGCCATCAAGTATTTTTTATTCTCCCTACTCAACGACCGTAATGAAAGAGTGGTCTAACACACATATAGGCTTGGACAAGTTAACCTACTCACAAATTAACTAGCTTGTTTTGGAGAACCCTACTTTCCATTGCCAGACGATCTTGATAGTTGTGGCTGGTCCTTTGTCTTATGTATTGTTATAAGCACCCACTTATTAAATACAAATCACAAATGGAAAGCTGATTCCAGAATCCCTTAATATAAAAGGCTTATAACCAGCCAACCGAACTAGCTGTATAGCTTCATTAATAATGTGCATGATAAACTTGTCAAAGCTTTGGAAATTATACATCTTTCTAAACTTCCCTTCTTCACTCCTGCTCCATAGATGATCAGGGGACTGTTGCCTACACACGCACACAAATGACTCCCAATTGCACGGTCTTTCATTATACAGAACGCCCCCCCCCCTCAAGAAGTGTCTGAAGAATCCACCAGTCTAGATCCAGTAGGTGGCAACTGAAAGGGGTTTGAAATTTTCAAAGTCCATAAGCTGATGACCCAATGGTCCCACTGTAAAGATGGTTGTACCGCCCATACACTGCCTGAATTGCTCATGGTACCTGTGTCAAGTCCGTATATCAGGGTAGCTCCTTTCTCCCTGTTATTTCACACCGAATAACCACCTCTGTAAATTGAAAGCTGAAGGCATGCCCCTCCCTAGAGATGTGGGACTTGCTTAAGTCCCATTGGCTCCTCAGCTGTAAGTTCTCCTGTACATTCTTCTGCACACGCCTCTTTGCATTCCAGGGGGCGGTGTCTTCCATAGGCGTGTTATGCTTGCTCTTTGTGCTCCATGAATCCAATCTCTTTGTGTAATATACTGAATATATATATATATATATATATATGGATAATATTTTTCAAACAATATACATGGTAATGATCCCTGACACCTGAGCAAGACGTAGCCCCATAAACACCTCCCATATAGAATCGTGATAACATCATAAAACAGAATATTATTTGGGGTTTTCTTGCCTTTCACACTACCCATAATTGACAAGGCTTGTACCCATCACCAAAGCTACAAGGAATAAACCTATATCACCCTTTCTCCACATACTCCTACGTGCCATGCTCATTACATTTCACCCAATGCTTAAGTTCTGTAAGGGTAAAATTGTAAATATATCCACATTTTCCCTCTTCTATGTTTTTATTTTTACCTCAGGTTTAAGATCTGCTTCTAATATCCCCTCAACATAAACAAATCTACATTTACCAAGTCAGATACTGGTAAGGACCTTTGCATCTCATCATCTGTGTCCTTTGCTGCTACTCATTGGACCACCATATGATTGTCCCATCTGAAGTCTCCAAACCTTATCTTGATTCTAGTTCCTGTAACGCTGGCAGAGAGTTCTGCTCTTACTTGTGTACCCCGCCGCTGGGTCTCGTACCTTCTCCGCCAGCAGCCTGGTCCTGCTCCACGTCCAGGCTGCCGGCGTCTGCTGTATTCCTCCACTCAAAGCCACAATGTCTATAGTGTGCGCATGGTCCGGCCGCCTCTTAAAGGGCCAGCGCACGAGCACAATTCAAAAATCTCATATTCAATCCATGTTGCTCCAGGACTATTTAAGGCACCTTCACACTACACCAGGTGCCTGAGCAACATTGGAACAAACTAGTGGTGTCCTGCAAAGGTTCCTGTGTGCATCTGATTCAAGTCTGCTATTGCTATCTGTTATCAGCCCGTATCCAGTTATCCGCTACCACCCTGTATCCAGTTATCTGTTATCAGCCTGTATCCCGTTATTCGCTACAAGCCTGTATTAAGTGTTCTGTTATCAGCCTGTGTCCAGCTATCTGCTATCAGCCTGTATCCAGCTGTATGCTGTCAGTCTGACTCCTACTGTCTGTTACATGCCTGAAATGTCCGGTCTGTTACGAACTGTGTCATCTGGTCTGCATCCATCCGTCAAGGTACCATCAGCCAGTGCTTGTACCTGGTCCGCTGGGCCAGCCGCTACTCTCACAGGGACCACCTCAAGAGGTAGCGACCTGGGTGCCTCTCTGCATCGAAGTCCAATTCTCTTTAGGGGGATTAAAGGGTGAAGACCAGGGTGGCTACTTAGATAACACCCCTAGAGGAGCTCCCAAGCCAAACCGGTTGAGTAGCCAAGTGAGTCCACAACCCGTTGGTCGTAAAAGTTCCCATTACCTACGCGGCCCGCATGATGTTACCTCACTCATCCAATTTATAGAACAACTGCGGTATACAGTGGTGGTTGCGCTATCTACAGGGGGGGGGGGCGCTGTGTGGCACAATCTACAGGGGACGCTGTGTGGCACCATCTACAGAGGGTACTGCGGCACTATCTACATAGGGCACTGCGGCATTATCTACAGTGGGGGTGAGGTACTATATACAGAGGGCACTGTTTCATTATCTACAGGGGGTGTGTAGCACTCGAAAGAGTAACAGCGGCATTATCTACAGGGGGGTGTGTGACACTATATACAAAGAGCAGTGTGGCACTATCTACAGAGGGAACTGCGGCATTATCTACAGGGGGTGTGGCCCTATATACAGAGGGCACTGTGGCATTATCTACAGAGGGCAGTGTTTCATTATCTACACATGAAATTCATCTGTTTTAAAAATTTGTCAAAAACGGAACGGATACAAAACAGATGCAAAATGGCTGTCAAAAACGGACCTGGTGTGTGGTGGGTAGGAGATGCTTGGTGGGATTGAGTAGCTGTAAAGGCGCCAAAAACTAGCTACTCCCTGAAGTTTGGCATCTTTGCAGGCTCACAAGGCTGTTTCGAAGATCTGATCTGAGGAGAGGTCAGAGGACAGCAGCTGCATACTGGGCTCTCTCTCTTGGCGCTGCACTGAATATGACACACGTGACATTACAATGTGTGTGTCAGACTTCAGTGTAGCACTGAGGCCGTAGCAGAGAAGGAGAGCCCTGACATGGTACACAAGTATCTAATCTATCATGTATCCAATCTATCACAAGCTATGCACCGCTCGTTACCATTTGTTCTGTGCATTGCCAATTAAAAATCCTTACGTCTACTAAATAATATTTGAGTGCTGGGTCGTCTTCTTTATTGCTATGGATTGGAGCCATACAGGTGGTCTGCAATTACATCATATAATAGAATATTACTCCATAAACCATAAATTATTTACAACACACTTAAATAGTGGAATATAGAAAATGATCTACAAATAAGATAAACTAAGAGCAAAAATAGACTCAGATATCTATAAGAAACCTAGTTAATAACATATTATTAGAAACAAAGTAGCTAAACCTTACCGGATTGCGTAAGATCAATGAATGAATGATAGTAGTCAAAAGAACTCAGCGCAGCGCAGTGCAGTGCGCAGTGCAGTGCTGCGCCGTCCACCTCCAGTCTGGGAAGAAACGCTACTGAAACTAGTTGCACCGAGTTTATAAACCATAAGCTGATCACAGGATCAGCAGCTGATACAAATGTATCATTTCCAACAGGAAGTCCCATGCGAACTGCACAGAATACTACAATGTATCCACTAATGACGGAGACACCTGAAGTGCTCCAGTCACCTTTGTTTGTGGGAAATACGTCCCATAAGTAATAGTATTGTGGCAGAAAATGTGATTGGCAACTAGTATTATAAATATAACAGAAAATTATAGCAAATATTAAAAATAGCTAATATTAGTAACGGAACAAGGAGAACAATAATAAATTATATATTCATATAAATCGATTAGACAGAACAGCAAAACAACATTAGCAATCTTAGTAAATAAAAATGACCGCCGCACAATCCGATAAGGTAGCACATCTATTCTGAAAGTGTTCATTTCATCATCAAATGCAGATGAAAAATAACCTTATCTGCTTTATGTTTTATCATATGTTACAACGTATGGTACTGTCCAAACTTTAATATTTTACATAGTTAGCAACAGTCCCGAATTTCCCGGGACTGTCCCGAATTTACAGAGATAATCCCGGCAAATAACTGTTCCAGACGTGTCCCGGCAACTGGCAACTGCCATATTCAATTGTATCTATTGAATACTATCCGCTCCCTGCTCTGCCATTCACTAGGCTACAGGCCACGTTAGGCCTGCAGCCTATAAGACGCTGTGACAGGATCCCTGCGCATGTCGGTGCGATGACATCACTGTATCACGGCGGCCAACTCAAGGATCCCGTATTGGCTGCAGGACTGAGGAGGCTGTGGAGCTCCGTTCTTCATGGGAAGGTTTTTTTTATTTGTTTGGGTGGCACCTGGGCACTATCTACAGGGGGAGTGTGCACTGGCGTAGCTATAGGGGTCGCAGCGGTCGCAATTGCGACCGGGCCCCGAAGCCAGGGGGGCCCATGGCCCCCCGCACCACATCAATAAAAAGTTACTATAGTAACTCTGGCCGCGGGCCCCTGTTACTATAGTAACATACTTTACTTACCTTCCTGGTTCCGGATCGCAGCGGAGGTTCTGACGTCAAGCGCTGTGCGCAGCGCATGACGTCACAGCGCTATGCGCCGCGCACAGCATCGAGACGACAGAACTCCCGCCGCGGCCGAAGAGGAAGATAAGGTTAGCCCTGACTGGCGGGGTCCGACTCCCGGGACCCGCCAATCAGCTGTTTTGAAGGGGCCGCAGCACTCGTACGAGAGCTGCTCCCCTTCATTCCTGTCACTTCATTCCGGTCACACTGTGAATCCGTGTCGGCGATTCACAGTGTGAGCGAGTAATGAAATGAAGGGGAAGCAGCTCTCGTACGAGTGCTGCGGCCCCTTCAAAACAGCTGATTTGCGGGTCCCGAGAGACACATCAGCTATTGATGGCCTATCCTGAGGATAGGCCATCAATGTTTAGGGACTGCACAACCCCTAAGCCTATGATGTAGCAGGCTTAGGGGGCCCATGAGACAGGATCACAGATTGTGTGATCCTGTCTGCTGGGCCCTGTATCTAAGCCAATCACATGGTAGGCTTAGATACATGGCTCATGCGTTATCCTGGCTGCTGGGCCCTGTATCTAAGCCAATCACATGGTAGGCTTAGATATATGGCCCATGTGCGATCCTGTCTGATGGGCCCTGTATATAAGTCTACCACACTGTAGGTTTAGATACAGGCCCCCAGCACACAGTAATCTTATACTGTATAAGATTACTGTCTGCTGGACCCTGTATCTAAGCCTACGTTGTGGTAGGCTTAGATACAGGGTCCCACAGACAGTATCACACATGGGCCCTGTATCTAAGCCTAACACACGTGTTACTAATCATTTTTTGTGTGTTTTCTTACAGGTTCGGTCGTTGGACTACGTCGGATTCCAGGACTACTTCGATGACAGCTTTTTTTTTTTATTAATAAAATGGTTAACGAGGGTTCTGTGGGTTTATTTTTATTTCAATAAAATATTTTTTCTATGTCTTTGTGTTTTTTTTTAAACTATATTACTACCGCCTTAGTAATGGCCGCCGGCTGATTGACAGTATCCATTGCTAAGGCGGGGCTTAGTCTTAGCCGATGTAGAGGCTAACACTAACCCCCTTTATTACCCCGGTACCCACCGCCACCAGGGGTGCTGGGAAGAGCCGGGTACGATCCAGTACCTGACCATCTGTAGTGATGGTCGGCCACTGGGGTGGCCGCAGGCTGGTATTATCAGGAGGGGAAAGGTCAAAAACAGTGGCCCTTCCTACCCTGGTGATGCTAGGCTGCTGCTGCTTTATTGTATCTGGCTGGTTATGAAAAATGGGGGGACCTCACGTCATTTTAAAATAAAAAATAATTGGAAAGAACGATGTGGGGTCCCCCCCCAATTTTCATAACCAGCCAGATACAACACAGCACTGTTTTTGGCCTTCCCCAGCCTAATACTACCACCCTGCGGCCACCCCGGTGCCTGCCCGGCACTACAGATGGTCGGGTACTCTTTCGTACCCGGCTCTTCCCAGTACTCCTGGTGGCGGTGGGTACCGGGGTAATAATGGGGGTTAGTGTAGCCTCTGCACCGGCTAAAATTAAGCCTCGCCTTAGTAATGGAGGTTGTCAATCAGCCAGCAGCTATTACTAAGGCGGTGATAATAAAGTTTAAAAAGATACAAGCACATAGAAAAAATATTTTATTGAAATAAAAAAACACAACCCTCATTAACCATTTTATTGAGAATAAAAAAACGCTGTCATCGAAGTAGTCCTGGAATCTGAAGTCCAACAACCGAACCTGTCAAAAAACACAAACACACAAAAATAATCAGTAACACGTAAAGAAGCAAATTATTATTCTTACCTATCCTGGGTCCAGCGCTGGAGACGCAATGTCAGCGAGCTGGGCCCTGTATCTAATTCAATCATGTGTGATACTGTCTGCTGAGCTGTGTATCTAATCCAATCATGTGTGATACTGTCTGCTGGGCCCTGTATCTAATCGTATCTTGTGTGATACTGTCTGCTGGGCCCTATATCTAATCCGATCATGTGTGATACTGTCTGTGGAAAAACATGGTGTAAAAGAAAGAAAAAAAATATATAAAGTTCCCCAAAGGTCTTTTTTGACCTTTGACGGACAGACCATAGTAATAAAAAAATAGTAAAGTGCAAAAAAAAATTAAATAATAAAATACACATAAAATACCCACCCCAAAAAAAAAACATTCCCCCTGCCAATCATTGTTGTAACGCTAGCGCTGACCCAATTACCCTAATATAGACATGTAATATATTAAAATTTACGGTAAACAATGACGATTACAAATAAAAGGTCTATTTTAGGGTAAAACTATGTTGTTACCAAAAAAAATAGCTGAAACGTAAAAAAGCTTATTTTTTTACTATTATTTTCAAACTTTATGAATAAAAATTCTAAAATAGCAAAAAAGGTGTGTATAAAAACGATAAAAAACTAAACCTGCATTGTCTACGGAAAAAACGTCGCAAAAATCACGTCGTTAGCCCAACAAACAACAAAGTTATAGCCATTTAACTAACACGTACTAAAAATGGCTAAACAGTGTCTGAAGGCTCAAAATAGCGCGGTCCTGAACTGGGTAAAGTCACCGGCCGATGCTAGGTGGGGGATTATTCAGTAAGGGGGAGGGCTAACTGATGGCAGCTAGCTATATGGGGGGGATAATAGTTTCCCCCCATAGAGCTCTCTTCAGTCAGTTAGACGCTCAACTTGCAGTATAGTAACTACTGAGGACCCTATGGGGGAAGGCGGGATTATTCCTAGAGCCCTCTGCCTGCAGTCAGATGGTTAGACCCCCTTGCAGTATAACTCTTCCTCCCCCCCCCCCCATAGAGCTCTCAGCAGTTATTATATATATTTTTTTATTTTTTTTAATAAAAATGTGTGTTTGGTGCAACTTTGTAATTACGTTTTATTAAAAAATATTTTCACTTTTTGAGATACAGCTGCTTGTATCCTGTATCCGTCAGGTCAGCAGGACTGACGGGATCAGTGAAACGGGCCCTGCGCTAAATTATAATCTTAGATGTGATAGATTTGAGGTGGATCCTGCGTGTCACTGATCCTGTCAGTCCTGCTGACCTGACGGATGTAGGATACAAAGCAGCTGTATCTCAAAAAGTAAAAATATTTTTTAATAAAATCAATCAATCACACTGATACACACACATACATTTTATATATATATATATATATATATATATATATATATATATATATAAAGTTTTTAAATGTGTACATAACCTTGTGGCACTATATACAAGGGGGAGCGCTGTGTGGCACTATATACAAGGGGGAGCGCTGTGTGACACTATATACAAGGGGGAGCGTTGTGTGGCACTATATACAAAGGGGGAGGGCTGTGTAGCACTATATACAAGGGGGGCTGTGTAGTGCTATCCACAGTGGTATGTGTGTGGCGCTCTTTATAAGGGGGGCTTTTTGGTGCTATTTACAAGAGGGGAAGGGCTGTGTGGCGCTCTCTACAGGGGGGCTGTATGGCACTATCTATAGGGGGCTGTGTGTAACTCTCTATGGGGGAGATGTGTGATATATAGAGGGGGCTGTGTATGGCGATATCTATGGTGGTGTGTAATATCTACAGGAGCTGTGTGTGGCACTATGTACAGGGGTCTGTGTGTATGTGGTGTTTTACAGTGTGTGGTATTATTATATTCAGGCGCGCAGTGTTTGGTGCTATTATATTTAGGGGTACAGTATGTGGCACCATGATAACTTTATTTTCGTTTATAGGTGTGGAAATGTTGGAAAACTGAGGAGACGTCTGAGTGGCAAATTCTGCAGAAATGAGTCATGGCTGGGAGAAGTCATGAGCGCTGGACCGGATGGAGAAGAAAAGAGGAAAAAAACTACTAGAATCTGAGACGTCGTCACCTGTGAGTCACTAGATTTATAGAGAATCTGTCACCTCTCCTGACATGTTTATTATAGGAAATCCTTGCATTTCATAAAAAGTCTTTCTGCAGTCCAGGACTGATAGACAATTCCCCTTGTCAGGAGGATGTGTCCCAGCACAGTGTGATACTGTCAGTATGTAGGGACACAGCCCTGTGACAAGGGAAATCGTAACACTGTTAATGCTTGCCCAAAAAAGTAGTGTTAAAAATAGTTACGGCGCGGCAGGGCGGCGGTACGGAAGGGGGGCCCAAGTTTTGGTAACAGCCCAGGGCCCATGGTCTACTTAATCCGCCACTGTATATGGGGCATTATCTACAGCAGGCATTGTGAGTGGCACTATCGACAGGGGGCACTGTGTGTGTGATGCTTTACCTTACACTATTAGGGCATCCGTCATGACCATAGAAATCAATGTACACGCTCTGGTACATGTTTTGACACAGTTTTTGTTTATATCAAAACATGCACGTCAGATGTACAGAAAAAATTAGATGTGAACTACTGATCCTATTACACTAAGGCATTAATGATCTACTAAGGACCTGTAAAATGATCTACCTGACAAGTGCTGTGTAAACAAGCACCGATCAACGAGAGAGCTCAAAATAATTTAAGGTTCTTTTATGGATTTTGAATTAATTTGGGGTTTTGGTCTGTGATCTGAAATACAGCATGGGTCTGGGTTAATTTTGAGGTCTGGTCTGAGGTTTTAATAAATTATAAGGGGTCTTCTTTATTTATAGTGGAGGGTGAACAAAGCTAGCCAATTTCTAGGTGTGCGTTTAAGTGGGGGGTGCCACACTCAGTCTTTGCCCTGGAAAACAAAGCCTAGCTACAACTCTGAGAGGTGGATATACCATATGTTTGACCTGTGCAGCTGCATAGTGGCCCAGCAGATAAAGGGCCACCTGCTATCTCAAAAGCAGCCAGCAGAATCCTAGTTTTTATTTAATTGCATGTGAGAGACTGAACTCATGAATTTCCATATGTTGGATTGTCAGAGAAACATAAGGGGAATTCTCTATGATAAGGGATATGCTCTATGATTTGAGAGTGAGGGATAAGGGGTATGCTCTATCATTTAAGAGTCAGGGGCTTATAAACTGTTCTTGCACAGGGCCCCTCTGCTTCCAATGTCTGTTCCTGCTGGGAATAGTGCCAAAGGGCAGGTGAGCATTTGCTCAAGGTTTCTTGCTGCTTCTTATTGGGTTTCTAGCAGTGATGTAGTGGAGCCAGAGTGCTCTTCATAACCTGGATTATTATTTTTTTCCTAAAAGATACTGCTCGACAGGGCAGTTTCCTTGGAGATCTTCTGGCGCATCTCGCTAGTACTACGTTCATGTGACATCCACTGCTGTAAATCAGCATTGAACAAAAAACATGGTCGGTAAATGCAGCACTAACCACGATCTCATTCGATTTTTAGCTTTGAGTCTGATCACTCTACTAATCGTTGATAAATGATTACCCTATAGGTGAGGGTGAGAGGGGATTATGAGCAGTGAGTAATTAACCAGTTAGAGAAACAGTGATGTTTTAAAAATCAAGTCACAGTTTAACCCCTTTTTATGTATTGGCTTTCCTTGATGTTTTGTTGATAAGAGTATTTTTGTTTAGGGAGAACCTGCAGTATAATAATATACGGCATCCTCCTTTTCTTTTATGCACACAATTTATAATCTTACTGACAATGCAGATTAAAATTGTAATTATTAAAATACATTTTGTAACTTTTTTTATATTGATACATTATTACCAATAAATTATGTATTGTTTATATATCGTATATATCAATGTGCTTTATATTTGACCTAATTCCTCCTGTGCTGGGTACATGTTTTGATGTGGGAGCTGTAATATATAAAACTAGTTACAACATATATGCAGTTAATCCTCTGGGTTTCTATGATCAACGTTAGTTGAAATGAGTACATGAAGTTCTCACAGATTGTAATGTATATGCTGCAGGAACTTGAATTACACGTTACCCATATCAAATTAGAGGAATTATTTTCTGTCTCCTTTTTCTACACATACAGTGCATTTGGAAAGTCTTCAGACCCTTTCAATGTTTTCACATTTTGTTATGTTGAGGCCTTGTGCTAAAAAACTAATTCTAGTTTTCCCCCATACATCTTCACTCAATACCACATGATGACAAAGTGAAAACAGAATTTTAGTAATCTTTCCTAACTTATTGAAAAGGAAAAACTAAAATATTGCATTGACATAAGTATTCAGGACCCTTTATTCAATACTTAGTTGAAGCACCTTTGGCAGCGATAACAACCTCCGTTCTTCTTGGGTAGGATGCCACAAGGTTTGCACACCTGGATTTGCCAATTTCCTGCCATTCTTCTCTGCAGAACCTCTCAAGCTCGGTCAGGTTGGATGGGGACCGTCTGTGGACAGCCATTTTCAGGTCTCTCCAGAGATGTACGATTGGGTTAAAGTCAGGTCTCTGGCAGGGCACACAAGGACATTCACAGAGTTGTCCCTAAACCACTCCTATGATGTCTTTGTTGTGTGCTTAGGGTCATTGTCTTGTTGGATGGTGAACCTTCGGCCCAGTCTGAGGTCCAGAGTGCTCTCAATCATGTTTTCATTAAGAATATCTCTGTACTTTGCTCCATTCATCTTTTCCTTAACTCTGACCAGTCTCCCTGTCCTAGCTGCTGAAAAACACCCTCACAGCATTATGCTGCCACCACCATGGTTCACTGTAGGGATGGTATTGGGCAGGTGATGAGCAGTGCCTGGTTTGCTCCAGACATGACGCTTAAAATTGAGGCCAAAAAGTTAAATCTTGGTTTCATCAGACCACAGAATCTTGTATGTTACAGTCTGAGAGTCCTTCAGGTGCTTTTTTGCAAACTCCAGGCGGCCTTTCATGTGTCTTTTACTAAGGAGAGGCTTCTTTCTGACCACTGCCATAAAGCCTAGATTGATGGAGTGCTGCAGTGATGAGGTTGACCTTCTGGAAATTTCTCCATCTACACACAGGATCTTTGGAGCTCAGACAGAGTGACCATTGGGTTCTTGGTCACCTCTCTTACCAAGGCCCTTCGCCCCTGATTACTCAGTTTGGTGGGGTGGCCTGCTTTAGGAAGAGTCCTGGTTGTTCCAAACTTTTTCCATTGATGGAGGCCACTGTGCTTTTGGGATCTGTCAGTGCAGCAAAATTTTTTTGTACCCTTCTCTTAATCTGTGCCTCCACACAATCCGGTCTCTGAGCTCTACACGCAGTTCTTTCCTCCTCATTGCTTGGTTTTTGCTCTGATATGCATTGTCAGCTGTGAGACCTTATATAGACAGGGGTGTGTATTTCCAAATCATGTCCAATCAAATTAATTTACCACAGGTGGACTCCAATCAAGGTGTAGAAACATTTCAAAGATGATCTAAAGAAATGGGATGCCCCCAGAGCTAAATTTCAATTACCTTAGGAAAGGGTCTTAATACTTATGTACATGCGAAATTTTAGTTTTTAATTTATAATTTCCAAAAATGTCTAAAATTCTATTTTCACTTTGTCATTGTGGGGTATTGATTGCAGAATGATGGGGAACAACTTGATTATTTTATTCTTTTAGCAGTCAACATAACAAAATGTTAAAAAAGTGAAAGGGTCTGAAGACTTTCCTAATGCACTGTATATAAAAAGAAATGTTTCTATTTTAGTTACTTAGCAAAAAATAAATATCTATAGCACTATTGTGCAGTCGACTGCGCTATTGTTTCTACCAAAACAAACAGAAACCTTATGAAACGGAGACAAACGGAAACCATTAGCAACGGAAGCATTACGATTAAAATCAATGGTAATGCTAACGGAAAGCTATGGTTTGCGTTTGCCTCTCCGTTAATGGGCTCCCCTGACGGAAAGGTCTGACAGAACCTATCAACGGAACCTAACGCTGATGTGAATAGGCCCTAAATAAGCAGGAAGTTGAACTAGTCATAGTAGCAGTACTGATTAGTAATGGACTTTATAAAGGTCAGGAACTGAACTGAAGTGAACCCATCATCGTCATTTTTAATCTTAATCCCTTACATCAGCCTAATATTCAGTGTTATAGTTTTTCTTTAATATCTGTAGCGGTATTGTCAGTGCATATTGCAAATATATAATTAGTGATGTTATTTTGAATGCATTAACATTGATCAGGATCTGTAGAAGCAGCACTTGTCCTACCCAGCTTCTTCTCTAGTGTACTTCAAGTTAGTACAGACATAAAAATAGGAATGTAGGAATGCTTAGGGAAAGAAACAGGATTGGTGGTTGTGTATGTCGAGTCATCACAAGTGCTTTATAAAAGGGTTTTCCCACCAGAGACATTGATAGCATATTAATAGGATATGCCATCAATTTCTTATAGGTGGAGAGCAATTCCTAGAAAGAAGAAGCTGCAGATCTAGGTAAAGCATGGCTACTCCTATAGCCATTTCCCTTAAAACAATGCAACTCTTGACCAGGCACCATCTAGTAACTTCAACACAATCCCATTAATTTGAGTAAAAAGTCACAGCCCCTTATTTCTCAGCTTTATTGGGGGTGCTAGCAGTCCAGACCATCACTGATCAACCATTTATGGCAAACAGTAGCGATATTTGGTAAGGAAACCCTTCATATTATTTTAAGTCGTTTTAATATGGAAAAATAGAAGCAAGCTCCAACATGTAAGGTGATTTAATTGAACTGTTTATCCATATCCGTGCAAAACTTCAACTCCTGTGCTGGAGTCTGTTTCAATTAATGAAGTTTTCCCATAATCAATATTTATCACCTGTCCACAGGATAGGTGATAAATATCTGATCGTTGGGGGTCTGACCACTGGAAGCCCCACTGATCACCAGAATGGGCTTACCTTGCCGGCCCTGGGAGAACCATAGAAATGGAGCAGTAGTGCACATGAATACCCTATATTTACTTATTTATATTTTACTTATATTTAATACCCTGCTATAATCCCCACTGTCCCACTGGTAATCTCACTAGTGCCCCACTGGTAATCTGGTAACAGATATCCCCTTAAACCCATATCCTAGCTAGCCTTTACATCCGATATCTTATAGATCAAGCCCTTTTAGCCAGATTCTATATCCCCATTCAAGTCCCCTAAGCCGCACAGTCAGCCCTATAGCTGCAACCACCACTTCTATCCCATAAAATTGATCCCCGTGGTTAAGGGGACAGTTAGAGCCAGATGGGGGAGTGCCATAAGTGAGTGTGTATGTATATGTAGGAACGTAGGGGGCAATAGTATAGTGTAATGGTATTGTACTGAGGTATTATTGATGTGTTATGCCAAGCATAATATTCGTATACTTATTACATGTTGATGGCTATTATGTAGTATAGAAAGATTTCCACATCACTCACTGCACCAGGAACTCCCCACTCAAAAGTAAAAGGGATTCAAATTCCATATCCAGAAATCTTGCCCGGATATTCTTTAAATGGTGAAAAAACTTGAGGACAGCATCCGTGTGGCAAAAAGCTGAAGTGTTTATGAGCACATCTCAGATATACAAAGGCAAAAGCTAAATTTCAACCCCACTGGAGTAATTTTCAAGCATCAAAAAGACTCCAGCGGGGTCAAAATGTAGCTTTTGCCTTTGTATATCTGGGATGTGCTAATAAACACTACAGCTTTTTGCCACACGGATGCTGTCCTCAAGTTTTTTCGATGGTTATTATGTATACATTGATGTGTATGATATTGTAGTAATGTCAAGGGCTTCTTCGAGCACAGCACTCAAAGTAGCGCTGTGCCTGGGGAGTCCTTGGTGAGTCGAAGAGCTCCCTCTGCTCTTCCGCTGTGAACTTATTCTGAAGCAAGGAGCTGATGGTTCCCTGCTTCAGAACTAGTGGCTACTCCTTGAGCAGAAACCCCGTTGCCGATGATCTGGCTGGAGATTACGCTCCTACAGGAAACCCCTAAGGTCACTGTCCATATCCCCAGAGTCAGAAAACGGGGATTCTGCTCAAGGAGTAGCCACTGACGTCACTGTCAATATATGGACAGTGACACCAGGGCTTCCCTCTAGGAGCGGAATCCTCGGCCTATGCTCTGGCTTGGATTCCGCTCCTAGAGGGAATCCCAATGACGCTATCTACAGGGGGAGGGGCTCTGTGGAACTACCTGAGAGGGGGGCTGTGTGCCACTACCTGAAAGGGGGGCTGTGTAGCACTACCTGGAAGAGGTGCTGTGTGCCACTACCTGGGAGGGGAGCTGTGTGGCACAATCTACAGAGGGCACCATCTTCAAGTGGGGTGTGGCACTATCTACATGGACACTGTGGCACTATGAACATGGGCACTATCTTCATGGGCACTGTGTCACTATCTACAAGGGCACTGGCACTAGAGGCAGCTATGGGGGCATTATACTGTATGGGGGAATTTGTTTGGGCATTATACTGAATGGGGGCATCTGCATGGGCATTATACTGCATGGGGGCATCTGTGTTGGCTTTATACTGTATGGGTGAATCTATGGAGCAGTATACTGTATGGTGGCAGCTATGGAGGCATTGTAATGTATGATGGCAGCTATGGGGGCATTATACTGTATGGTGGCAGATATGGGGCATTATACTGTACAGTGGCAGCTATGAGGGCATTGTACTGTGTGGGGCAGCTATTTGGTATTATACTGTGCAGGAGACACTATGGGAGCATGATACTGTGTGGGCTGAACCGGGTGTGTATGGGCGGGGATTGGATGGGATTAGAGACGTGGCTTAAAAGAAAAAAAAATTGACGCGTCGGTGGTCCCTCTTTGTGATACTTGAAAGTTGGGAGGTATGCTACACTGTTTTAAAAAAAAAATAAAAAAATAAAAAAATAAAATAAAAAATAAAATAAAATATATATATATATATATATATATATATATATATGATAATATTTGATGTGATTAGTGTTAGTCAATATATGTGTAATATTTACTATACCATTGTGTTGTGAATCACGGCATAGAGACACAGAGTTAATAAAGGTAACAGCAAGTTTGTAATACAAAGGAAAAATTAGGGAAAACTAGGCAAACCCTAGTGACCCTAGTACAAGGAGTTAGTGATATTAACTGATATTAGTCAGTGAAGACACCACCCTTTTACACAGATGTTGATGTCACAGCATTTGCTGGCTCATGTTTTGCTGACAGAATGAGTGTAAGTAAATATTCCAAGTTCCAGTGTAACTTTCCAGTGAACAATCCAGACAGGCTATTCATTACAAAGAGTGAAATGGCCAGATGGCTGCGAGATTCAAATGAAAGAGATCCCAAATATGTGATTTTATGTTAGCTTAGTAGCTTTAACCCAAAGAGAAATTATATAGGTTTGTCTAACCTATTAAAAATATCTTTGGAAAATTGATCCTGTCACAGCATTTTTTAATTACTAGAAAAGTTAAAAGATATTCAACTTTGCTAAATGCATCATGTTTAAAACACAGATCAGCAACAGACCAAATACTGTCTACCCTGTATGTATCTATGCTACACCCTATGTCCAACAAAACTCATTCCAATTAAAGCAATAACTCACACCTTGTTGAGGAGCCAGGACGTATTTTAGAAATCGTTTAAAAAGGCCTTGATCACACAATGCAGAATTGATGCAGATTTTGCATGTATTTTTTAAGCCCAAACCAGAATTGGATCTAGGAGAGGAGATACGTTAAGGGCTTCTTTTATATATTTCTTCTATTTAGGATCCATTCCTGGTTTTGGCTTAAAAACAGTGGCGGATTAAGTAGACCATAGGCCCAGGGGCGGTTACCAAAACTTGGGCCCCACTTCTCCACCGCCGCCCTGACGCGCCGTAACTATTGTTAACACTACTTTTTTGTGCAAGCATTAACAAATGGGTGTCACTATTCCCCTTGTCAAAGGGCTATGTCCCTACATACTGATAGCTTCCAACCATCGCTGACAGTATCACACTGTGCAGGTACACATCCTCCTGACACGGGGAATGGTAACACCCATTTGTCTATCAGTCCTGGACTGCACAATCTGTGTATTGTGAAATACAAGGATTTCCTATAATAAACATGTCAGGAGAGGTGACAGATTCTCTATAAATCCAGTGACTCACAGGTGACGACTTCTCAGATTCTAGTAGTTTTTTCACTTCTCTATCCCGTCCACACTTCATGACGACTTCTCCCGGCCATGACTAATTTCTGCAGAATTTGCCACTCAGTTGTCTTCGGCTCCTCACTTTTCCAACATTTACACACCTATAAACAAAGATAAAATTATCATTGTGCCACACACTGTGCCCCTAAATATAATAGCACCATACACTGTGCCCCTGAATAAAATTGTGTCAAACACTGTAAAATAAAGCACCACATACACAATGCCCCCTGTACATAGTGCCACACACAGCCCCTGTAGATAGTATCACACCCCCTGTAGATAATGCCCCACACACCCCCTGTAGATAGCGCCATACACAGCCCCCCTGTAGATAGCATCACACACAGCCCCCTGTAGATAGTGCAACAGTCCCCCTGTAGATAGCGCTACACAGCCCCCCTTTAGATAGCACCACACAGACCCCCTGTAGATAGTGCATACAGCCCCCTTTAGATAGTGTCCCACACCCCCCCCTGTAGATAGCGCCACACACAGACCCCTGTAGAATGCAATACACACAGTCCCCTGTAGATAGCGCCACACAACCCTCCCCTCTTGTAAATATTGCCACACAGCCCCCTTATATATAGTGCCACAGAGCCCCCCTTGTATTTAGTGCCACACAGACCCCCCTTGTATATAGTGCCACACAGCCCCCCTTGTATATATTGCCATACAGCCCCCCCTTGTATATAGTACTATACAGCCCTCCTCTTGTATATAGTGCAACACGGCCCCCCTCCACTGTGTATAGTGCCAAACAGCCCCCTTGTATATAGTGCAATACAGCCCTCTCCCTTTTATATGGTGCCACACAGATCCCCCCTTGTATATAGTGCCACAAAGCTCCCCTCCCTTGTATATAGTGCCACACATCCTCCCTTGTATATAGTGCCACCCAGCTCCCCTACCTTTTCTATAGTGCCATATAGTGCCACACAGCTCCCGCCTTGTATATTGAGCTACACAGCAATCCCCCCTGTATATTGCCACATAGCCCCCCAAAAATATTTTACTTACCTTGCCCCGTTCCCACGGCGGATGGAGCACTGCACATCCTCCGGGCGGGACGCTTGCGCAGACCAGTGTGATGAAGTGACGTCATCAGGCCGGTCTGCGCAGGGAGTCTTCCCAGCACCTTATAGGCTGCAGGCCTAACGTAGCCTGCAGTCTATAGTATTCATTTGTATCTGCGTCCTGATGACACACATCCAAGTGAATGTGGCTAACGCTAGCACCGGGGCCCCTCTGGGCATGAGGCGGCCCGTACTGCCCGGCCCATAAAATACAAGCAAAATGTGCAGCAAATTTCCACTGTGTGAACAAGGCCTCAATGTGCCCTCAGTGCTTCAATTGAAAGGGAAAAGAAAAGGAAAGAGTAAATCCCTAATATGACGGTTTGAAACTTGCCCATATAATGACATTTTCTATTTAGCCATGTTTACCTGCATCACACATCATAGGTCCTCGTAATGACACTCAGCCAATTACCATGGAATCATTCTGGGACATCACAGGACACGGAACAAAGCAGCAGGATTTGTTGACCCGTATTGCTGGTTGTCCCATGCATTTTCATTATACAGAGGCTACTATCAAGAGGAGAATCAATCCATTTTGCACAGCTAAGCAAATATTTTCTTTCCATGTGGGTTCATTTTTATTTTTAAAAGCTGGAGCTTTTAATAGTAATTATGAAAGGATGAGTGGGAGTCTTTATTTGGGGGTTACTATAAAGTGTTTTTTCCTTTCTGCAACTAAAAATGTAAAACTGACAGAGCCACGAATGTACACTGACTAAGAGGCCAGACCGGGGTGACCAGAGGGTTATTAGCCCCTTAATTGTCCCAGACCAACAGGAAAGGTGGCAATAACCCCATCCCTAGCCAGCCGAGTTGTTACCATTAACCTCTTAACTACCCTAGGCCACCAAAGATATTGCTGTGCCCAGTCATAGAGATAACTGTGTGGCTGCTCATTAAAAGTGTTCAGATTCCTGCCACAGCAACGGTGCAGAAACCCCTGGCTGTCTTGTTATGTGTTCTGGTATTGCCTGCATTGCACCTCTTATCCAACACCGTACTCTGTTAAAGCAACCTGGGTTCTGTGCAGCCAATTCCAGCCTGCCTTGCGGTGGGCACTGGTGAAAATAATGGAGTAGGCTTAAACTCTCCGATCAGAGTTGTGATGGATTTGAGGTAGCGGATTTACTTGCGCGCTTGTTCCAGACAGTTTCCAGCTGCCTTTGAGGAATCGCTCACATAGCAAATCCATCAACTTTCACTCTGGGAATTGCTCAACTAGGGATTCCATAACATAATCACAAGCCTTTAATAATTATCTTTTTTCACTATGGAATTTGAAAAGTGTCTATGCACGCCCTAGTGGAACCTGATGCACAATCTGACTCAGCTGGTACAAGATCTGGCCGAAAAGGGTTTGTCATCATGAAATTGCGTAGGTCCAAGCAGTCGTTCCAGTCGCAACTCCGGTTGAACCTAAAGTGAACTTACCTGATTGTTTTTAACGTGATCGTAAGTCTTTTATTAACCCCTAGGCGCACCAGGACGCAACAGTACGTCCCTGATGCCAGTGTCTTAGCGCACAAGGACGTACAGTTACTGAGTGGGTCCCGGTGCACACTGTCGGCGACAGTGTGCACAGGGAGCCGGGAGGTCAGCTGTCGCCGACAGCTGACACTCCACTCTTGCCGACCAGCGGTCCTTTGCCGCTGGTTTCGGCGAATTAACCCCTTAAATTCGGCGATCGGGTGCAATCGCAAAATTTTGGGGGTTTCTAACAAATCGGCAGACCCCGGTCCGAAATCCCGGGGTTTGCCGATAGTTAGTATGGCAAACGGAAGCCAAACAATGGCTTCCGTGTCTGCCATGGACGGAAGCCCATCAGGACCAACCTTCGGCTGGTCCTGATAGGCTTCCTGTCAGAGTGACAGGAAGTCACTGTGTCGTTCCCGATGCATGCTGTTGGCAACAGTGTGCATCGGGAACTTAGAGATCAGCTGTCCCCGACAGCTGACACTCCAGTGTTGCCGATCAGTGGCTCATCGCCACTGATTTTGGCAATTAACCCGTTACATGCGGGGCTCGATTGCGATCTCCGCATGTAGGGGGTTTGTAGCACATCAGCAGCCCCCATTCAATCGTGGGGGCTGCTGATGCTTGTGATGGCATCCGGAGGCCAGGCAACGGCCTCCGGGTCTGCCATGTATGGAAGCCTATGAGGATCAGCCTCTGCTGATCCTCGTAGACTAACTGTCAGAGTGACTGTGACGTCACACTGACAGTTGGAATACGTTACACTATCTAGATAGTGTAATGTATTCTAGCAGCGATCAGAGCTGCCGGTCAAAAAAAGAAAGTGTAAAAAGTAAAAGAAAAGTTAATAAACAAAAAAAGAAAGTGTAAAAAGTAAAAAAAAGTTAATAAAAATGTTTTATAAAAGTGTTTTCCTATAATAAGTAATTTATTACAGCGAAAAAATGAAAACGTTTAAAAAAAAGTACACATATTTGGTATCACCGTGTTCGTAACGACCCAAACTATGAAACTATAATGTTAATTTTTCCGCACGGTGAACGCCGCAAACAAAATAAACGGAAAACTATGTCAGCATCGCTATTTTTTGGTCACCACCCCTCCCAAGATATAGAATAAAAAGTGATCAAAGAGCCGCATTTACCCCAAAATAGTACCAATAAAAACTACAACCCCTCCTGCAAAAAACAAGACCTCCCAGAGCTTTTTTGACGAAAAAATAAAAAAGTTAAAAAGTTACGCCTCAGAATAGTGTGTCTCAGAAAATAAATTATTTTATAGAAACGTCATTTTATTGTGCAAACGCTGCAAAACTTTTAAAAAAACGATACACTTATGGTATCGGCATAATCGTATCAACCGGCAGAATAAAGTAAAACGTAATTTATTGCGCACGGTGAGTAATGGCAAACAATGGCTTCCGTATCTGCCATGGACGGAAGCCCATCAGGACCAACATTCGGCTGGTCCTGATAGGCTTCCTGTCAGAGTGACAGGAAGTCACTGTGTCGTTCCCGATGCACGCTGTTGGCGACAGTGTGCATCGGGAACTTAGAGATTAGCTGTCCCCGACAGCTGACACTCCAGTGTTGCCGATCAGCGGCTCATCGCTGCTGATTTTGGCAATTAACCCGTTACATGCGGGGCTCGATTGCGATCTCCGCATGTAGGGGGTTTGTAGCACATCAGCAGCCCCCATTCAATCGTGGGGGCTGCTGATGCTTGTGATGGCATCCGGAGGCCAGGCAACGGCCTCCGGGTCTGCCATGTATGGAAGCCTATGAGGATCAGCCTCTGCTGATCCTCGTAGACTAACTGTCAGAGTGACTGTGACGTCACACTGACAGTTGGAATACGTTACACTACCTAGATAGTGTAATGTATTCTAGCAGCGATCAGAGCTGCAGGTCAAAAAAAGAAAGTGTAAAAAGTAAAAAAAAGTTAATAAAAATGTTTTATAAAAGTGTTTTCCTATAATAAGTAATTTATTATAGGGAAAAAATGAAAACGTTACAAAAAAAGTACACATATTTGGTATCACCGTGTTCGTAATGACCCAAACTATGAAACTATAATGTTAATTTTTCCGCACGGTGAACGCCGCAAACAAAATAAACGGAAAACTATGTCAGCATCGCTATTTTTTGGTCACTACCCCTCCCAAGATATAGAATAAAAAGTGATCAAAAAGTCGCATTTACCCCAAAATAGTACCAATAAAAACTACAACCCGTCCTGCAAAAAACAAGACCTCCCACAGCTTTTTTGACGAAAAAATAAAAAAGTTAAAAAGTTACGGCTCAGAATAGCGTGTCACAGAAAATAAATTATTTTATAGAAGCGTCATTTTATTGTGCAAACGCTGCAAAACTTTAAAAAAAACTATACACATATGGTATCGGCATAATCGTACCGACCGGCAGAATAAAGTAAAACGTAATTTATTGCGCACGGTGAACGCTGTAAGAAATAAAGAATTGAAAGCGCCAAAATCGTTGTTTTTTGGTCACCTTAGCTTTAAAAAAGATCCTGTGGGGTAAAAATGCTCACTATACCCCTAGAAAAATTCCTTGAGGGGTGTAGTTTCCAAAATAGGGTCACTTTTGGGGCGTTTCCACTGTTCTGGTCCCTCCGGGGCGTTGCAAACACGACATGGCACTGAAAACCAATCCAGCAAAATCTGCGCTCCAAAATCCAAAAGGCGCTCCTTCCCTCCTGAGCCTGGCTGTGAGTCCAAACATCAGTTTACGACCACATATGGGGTATTGCCGTAATCGGAAGAAATTGCTTTACAAATGTTGGAGTGCTTTTTCTCCTTTATTCCTTGTAAAAATGAAAAAATTCTATGTTTCCACAGAAAAATAGGTGATTTTCATCTTCACAGACTAGTTCCACTAAATTCTGCAAAAAAACTGTGGGGTCAAAATGCTAACTATACCCCTAGAAAAATGCCTTGAGGGGTGTAGTTTCCAAAATGGGGTGACTTTTGGGGGGTTTCAACTTTTTAGGTACCAGAAGACCTCCTCAAACCTGACATGGTGCCTAAAATATATTCCTAAAAAAGGAGGCCCCAAAATCCACTAGCTGCTCCTTTGCTTCTGAGGCTGGTGCTTCAGTCCATTAGGACACTAGGGCCACATGTGGGATATTTCTAAAATCTGTAGAATCTGGGCAATAAATATTGAGTTGCGTTTCTCTGGTAAAACCTTCTGTGTTACAGATTTTTTTTTAATTACAAATGAATTGCGGCAAAAAAAATGAAATTTTTAAATTTCACCTCTACTTTGCCTTAATTCCTGTGAAACGCCTAAAGGGTTAAAATACTTTCTGAATATGGTTTTGAATACTTTGAGGGGTGCAGTTTTCAAAATGGGGTGATTTATGTGGACTTTCTAATATATAAGGCCCTCAAAACCACTTCAGAACTGAACTGGTCCCTGAAAAAATGGCCTATTGACATTTTCTTGAAAATATGAGAAATTGCTGCTAAAGTTCTAAGCCTTGTAACGTCCTAGAAAAATAAAAGTACGTGAAAAAAAATGATGCAAACATAAAGTAGACATATGGGGGATGTTAACTACTAACTATTTTTTGTGGTATTACTATCTGTTTTACAAGCAAACACATTTAAATTTAGAAAAATGGTAATTATTGCAAATATTTGCTAAAATTTGAAGTTTTTCATAAATAAATATTGAATTTATCGACCAAATTTTTTCACTAACATAAAGTACAATATGTCACGAGAAAACAATCTCAGAATCGCTTGGATAGGTAAAAGCGTTCCGGAGATATTACCACATAAATTGACACATGTCAGATTTGAAAAAATCATCTGTGTCCACAAGGCCAAAACAGGCTGTGTCCTAAAGGGGTTAATTTTCGGGAGAGTTTTAAGTTGTATTTTTGACTAAGACATTTTTTCTCTCGTACTGAGCAGCAGCGGGTTGGTCTCGTCATGTCAATTTGAGGCCCTAGGTTTAATATATGGAGAACCAGATATCACTGCAGTGGCTGAGGCCAATCTGTTATCACTCCAGCAGGGACGGTGTCCAGTCGAAGATTATTGCTCGGAATTCCGTCGGTGGTCCGTCTCTTTAAAGTGGAATGACGAAGCACTCCGATGTCAATTCGGCCGAGTCCTTTCTGAAACCTTGAAAGATCTCCTAATAAATTAACCTCCACCCTTGACTTTAGAGGATACCATGACTCTTATTGTGCGTCTTGTCCAACGAATACGAGAGCGCAAAAATGAAAGATCAGCAATGGCCTCCCCTCTCCCCTGCGCTGAGGTCCCTTTATCTGATGCGCAAGAGCCCAAGCAGTTGGGCTCCACTATGTCTTCTCAAGAATGGAGACATTTTCGGAAACTCAGAGTGCTGTGTTTCTATTGCGAAAACGCTGGTCTTTCGCTCAAGTACTGTTCCAAACGTATTGAACATCCAGCTCTAGAAAACTTCAGAGTCTAGATGGTCGCTGGGAATGGCATCTGGGTTTTTCCTACATTTTTAAAAAAAATCTTTTTGCCTGTTAATGTGTGGTTTAAAAATGTTTGTATTTACGATCAAGCTTTTGTAGATTATGGTTCTGCGGCTAATTTCTTGGGTTTTCAGGTTGCAAAAAGATTGGCTATCCCTCTCGTTTAGCTGAGTAACCCGGTCAAAGTATCTGCTATAAATAATACCCCTCTCTCTCGGGGGTCGGTTACGTTCTCTACTGTGCCTGTTCCTTTGGAAGTCGGTGTCCGCAAAGAGGATGAGTGGAAGACAGCATTTAATACTTCAGATGGTCATTATGAGTATTTGGTCATGCCTTTTGGTTTAAGAAATGCTCCAGTGGTTATTCAGAACCTGGTTAATGATATTTTCAGAAATTGTTTTGGGCGCTTTGTGGTTGTGTATCTGGACGATATTCTTGTGTTTTCTTCCAATTGGTCCTCTCATGTTCAACATTTAAGATCTGTCCTTCAAATACTGAGGGAAAATTAACTTTACGCAAAATTTGAAAATTGTCTTTTTGGAGTTCAGGAAGTTAATTTCTTGCGTTATGTTCTTTCTCCTCATGATTTGCATATGGACTCCACTAAGGTTCAGGCGATTCTTTTTTTTTTTTTTTTAAATCAAACAACTGTTTATTGAAAATACACAATATACATCTGTCATCTGCTATAAATCCACTTTCAGCAGAGAAATAAAATTTACATTACACATATCATCTTTTCATATAAATTCTGTGTATACATTACATATGTCCCATATGGTTCTTTAATAACATCCCCACCCCCCAACCTTAACTCCCTTCCACACCCCTTCCCCCCGTGCGCGTCCATGTCTCTATCCCTTGATATATCTCACTCCACTTTTATTGACCTCCCAATCCATAGTATTGTGCCCATTTACCCCATTGCTTATCATATTTATGAATCGCTCCACGTTTCATATATATTCTTCGCTCCAAAGCCACCGTATAAGTAACATAACTCACTGGTTCAGAAACCTCCGGGGGATCCCCCTGCAGCCAGTATTTAGCAATCAATTTTCTTGCGTGATATAGTACTTTTTTAATGGATAGCAATTCAGCCCTATCTTCTTCCACCCCTCCCATGCAGCCCAACAGGTATATCTTAGGATCCAGTGGGAATTCCCTGGCATATATCCGAGACACCATTTCTTTAATCTCTCCCCAGTATCCGTGCAACCTTGGACAACTCCAGAACATGTGTTTCAGATCTGCCCCATCCAATAAACATCTTTGACATTCCATTGTAGATCTAAGCCGCATTTGCCAGAGCACCTTAGGTGTTCTATACACTCTGTGTAGGAGAAAAAGCTGCGACCTCCTATGCGCCACACTAAGGGAGAGGACTTTCGGTGACTCTAATATTTCCCCCCACTCGTCCTCTGTCAATGTCCCCACATCTCTTTCCCATTTTGTTTTAACTTCTGCCATCGGATCTCCTAGAAATTTGAGAAGCAGCGTGCCATATACTAGAGATATAAGCCCTTTTGTGTCTCTTGCCCCCAGTATCTGTTCCACCACTCCCATACTGGAACAACCCATATCCAGCACCCTTGCCTGTGCTTGTGCCGCATGCCGCAGTTGAAGGTATTGATAAAATAACCTATGGGGGAGGCCAAACTCTTCCTGAAGCTGTGAGAAAGGTTTAAAAATTCCCTCATCATATAGCTGACTCACCAGTCGAACTCCATTTTGCTCCCACTCCTGAAATCCCTCCAGTGTGCTAACCTCCCCAAGGTATGGATTGTTCCAGATGGGCATGTAATTAGAGCACCCCGTAACTCCCAGTAAGTCCTTACATTCCCACCAAACCTTATGAAGCAATAACAAGGTAGGTTTTCCTCTCGCCTCCCTCTTCAATTTATGGGATTCCAAGGCCTCTAGCATACTCATGCGTTGCCCCAGGTAGAATAGCAGCTTCCCCCTGGAATCCCAATCCTCTCTATCTTTCCATCCTGCAAAGTGCTGCAACTGCGCCGCCAAGTAATAAACCCACGCATTTGGGATAGCCAACCCACCTTGCTCCTTTGGTAACTGCAATTTTTCCATTTTAATTCGAGGAATCCCCCTTTTCCACACCAAGTCCCTGAACAGGTTATGAATCCTCCTGAACCAATACTTAGGTAACCACATTTGAGCGTTGTGTATCACATAAAGGATTTGGGGCATTAAAATCATTTTAATTAAGTTCGCCCGTCCCAGTGCTGAGAGCGGTAACTTCAACCAAATTTTTGATCTATCTTGGATCTTTTCCAATAGGGGCTTCACATTTAGGGCAACAAAGTCCTGCACCTTTGCCGAAACTGTAATCCCCAGGTACTTAAATTCCTTCACACAGGGTATATTCACCCCTCTCACTACCACCGGCAGACTCAAAGGGGTAAGCGGCAGTAGCACTGACTTACTCCAGTTGATTCTCAACCCCGAGAATTTACCAAAGGTTTCCAGCACATTCATAACTGCCGGCAACGACCGATCTAGTCCCCTTAAAAATAACAAAACATCATCCGCATATAAGGCTATACGCTCCTCCAAGTCCCCATATCTAAATCCTTCAATATCCGGATGCTGTCTCACAACGTTCGCTAAGGGCTCAATTGCTAAAGCAAATAACAACGGGGATAACGGGCATCCCTGACGCGTCCCCCTTTCCAGAGCAAAGATCTCAGACATCCTTCCATTAGCTCGAATTCTTGCCATTGGCTGTTTGTATAACAGTCGTACCCAGGTAATAAAGTTGTTCCCAAACCCCATGCGTTTCATCACCGCCCACATATATCCCCACTCTACACTATCAAAAGCTTTAGCGGCATCTAGGGATAACACTGCTCTAGACCGAGCATCCTCAGTATCTGCCTGAATATTCAGGAACAGGCTTCTCAGATTAACTGCCGTAGATTTTGATGGCATAAACCCTGACTGGTCTGGGCCAACAATGGTGGTCACTACTTTCGTTAGCCTATTGGCAAGAATTTTTGCAAGAATTTTAACATCTGAGGTCAACAGTGAGATTGGCCGATAAGATTCAGGCATAGTCTTGTCTTTCCCCTACTTAGGAATAACTACTATGGCAGCCTCAGACATTGACCGGGGCAGACACCCCCTCTCAAAACCATCCTGAAACACTGTCAATAACTCTGGCAGAGGTACATCACCGCAGGTTTTATACAGCTCCACTGGTATGCCATCCAGCCCTGGCGCCTTTTCATTTGCCATTGAACTCACCGCTTGTTGTATTTCCTCCAGGGCTAGTGGTGCCTCCAGCCCCTCCCTATCTTCTGCCTTCAGCGTGGCCCACGTCATACCCTCTAAATAGTCTGCCAATAGCGCTCCCGTATAGTCAACTTTAGAGCTATATAGTTCAGTATAGTAAGATTTCAACACCTTCAGCACAGTTCCTGTGTCTTTAGCCACCCCCCCTTTCCCGTCCTGTAAGCAATGAACAAACGCACTATCTTGTGCAGGCCTAGCTATAGTGGCCAACAATCTACCTGTCATTTCCCCCTCCTCATAATATTTCTGTTGCATAAAAAGTCGTTTATTAGCCGCCTGTTCCATCACATGGTCCCTCAATAGTTTCTGGGCATTCTTCCACTGAGCAAGCGTATCTGCCGTGCAGTGTGTAACATGACTCTCTTCTGTTAGTGTTACCCTATTTGACAATTCCACACCCATTTGTTTAGTCCTATTCTTAATGGCCGTAATCTCTCGTCAGGCGATTCTTTATTGGGTCAAACCCACTTCACTAAAAGCTCTGTAGAGGTTCTTGGGTTTTGCTAATTATTACTGAAACTGTATTCATGATTTTTCCTCCATTGCCAAACCTTTGACGGATCTTAAGAAAGTGGGTTCTGACCTTGTAAAATGGAAACCTAGTGCGGTCTCTGCCTTTGAAACCTTGAAACAGTGTTTTATAGAAGCCCCTTTACTTGTTCAACCTGACCTTTCTAGCCCCTTTATTGTTGGAGTTGATGCCTCAGAAATAGGTGTGGAGGCTGTATTGTCTCAAGGATATTCTCTATTGACTAATTTGCATCCCTGTGCTTTTTTTTTCTCGCAAATTTTCTGTCACTTTCTAGAGGGGGTTAAACATCAAATTACTGTACTGACTGACCATAAATACCTGACTATTTTAGAATCAGCCAAAAGACTTAATCCCAGACAGACTAGGTGGGCCTTGTTCTTTACCAGATTTGACTTTATTGTAACCTACAGACCCGGGTCTAAAAATGTCAGGGCTGATGCATTATCTAGAAATTTCTGTTCCCCACAAGTCCCCAACATTCAGCATGAACCTATTTTATCTAAGGGGATAGTGGTTTCTGCACTATCGCCTGACCATGCAACTGAGATTAAAGAATGTCAGCCACTCGCTCCGCAAACCATTCCTGCTGGGAGATTTTTATACACAGAAAAAGCGGAGTACGAAGCCATATATATATATATATATATATATATATATATATATATATATATATACATACAGTGAAGGAAATAAGTATTTGATCCCTTGCTGATTTTGTAAGTTTGCCCACTGTCAAAGACATGAACAGTCTAGAATTTTTAGGCTAGGTTAATTTTACCAGTGAGAGATAGATTATATTTAAAAAAAAACTGAAAATCACATAGTCAAAATTATATATATTTATTTGCATTGTGCACAGAGAAATAAGTATTTGATCCCCTACCAACCATTAAGAGTTCAGCCTCCTCCAGACCAGTTACACGCTCCAAATCAACTTGGTGCCTGCATTAAAGACAGCTGTCTTAAATGGTCACCTGTATAAAAGACTCCTGTCCACAGACTCAATTAATCAGCCTGACTCTAACCTCTACAACATGGGCAAGACCAAAGAGCTTTCTAAGGATGTCAGGGACAAGATCATAGACCTGCACAAGGCTGGAATGGGCTACAAAACCATAAGTAAGACGCTGGGTGAGAAGGAGACAACTGTTGGTGCAATAGTATGAAAATGGAAGACATACAAAATGACTGTCAATCGACATCGATCTGGGGCTCCATGCAAAATCTCACCTCATGGGGTATCCTTGATCCTGAGGAAGGTGACAGCTCAGCCAAAAACTACACGGGGGAACTTGTTAATGATCTCAAGGCAGCTGGGACCACAGTCACCAAGAAAACCATTGGTAACACATTACGCCGTAATGGATTAAAATCCTGCAGGGCCCGCAAGGTCCCCCTGCTCAAGAAGGCACATGTACAGGCACGTCTGAAGTTTGCAAATGAACATCTGGATGATTCGGAGAGTGATTGGGAGAAGGTGCTGTGGTCAGATGAGACTAAAATTGAGCTCTTTGGCATTAACTCAACTCGCCGTGTTTGGAGGAAGAGAAATGCTGCCTATGACCCAAAGAACACCGTCCCCACTGTCAAGCATGGAGGTGGAAACATTATGTTTTGGGGGTGTTTCTCTGCTAAGGGCACAGGAGTACTTCACCACATCAATGGGAGAATGGATGGAGCTATGTACCGTCAAATCCTGATTGACAACCTCCTTCCCTCCACCAGGACATTAAAAATGGCTCGTGGCTGAGTCTTCCAGCACGACAATGACCCGAAACATACAGCCAAGGCAACAAAGGAGTGGCTCAAAAAGAAGCACATTAAGGTCGTGGAGTGGCCTAGCCAGTCTCCAGACCTTAATCCCATCGAAAACTTATGGAGGCAGCTGAAGATCCGAGTTGCCAAGTGACAGCCTCGAAATCGTAATGATTTACAGATGATCTGCAAAGAGGAGTGGAAATTTTTATTATTTACAAAAATAAGACAAACATGTAAAAAGGTACACAATGAAATAGAAAGACTCCATAATGTTACATGATACAGGGAAACAGACTATACATACATATACAGCAATAAGGTATTGCACTGTAGTCCTTACACTGAGGATATATGAAATGGGTAGTATATTATCCTATAGGTGGCTAATCCCTCATGTAAAAACCCATCAAATGATGGACATAGTAGTCCTGGGAAGAGTTTAGGGAAAGCCTATATATAAGAAAAAGTGGATGGAAGCTTACCCATGTCAATGGTCATGGAAGCCTGAATACGTTGTATTGAACCCCTGCTGGGAGATTGTTTGTTCCTCCTTGGTTCAGATTTAATTTGCTCAATGAGTTTCATGATTCTGTTTTTTTGCGGCCATCCAGGGATAACTGGTACTAAAAAAATTGGTCTCGCGGCACTACTGGTGGCCATCTTTGTCTCGTGATGTGAGTTCCTATGTCTCTGGTTGTGATGTCTGCGCTCGCGCTAAGACTCCTCAAACTCGTACTGTGGGTGAACTACTTCCATTGTCTATTCCGCAGAAACTTTGGTCTCATCTGTCTATGGATTTTATCACCAATTTGCCTCCTTCTGAAGGGAAAACTGTCATTTAGGTTGTGGTGGACCGCTTCAGTAAGATGTGTCATTTCATTCCTTTGCTTCAACTTCCTGATTCTAAAACTCTGTTTAAATTATTTATTGATCAGGTAGTCCGTCTGCATGGTGTTCCGGAAAATATTGTCTCTGATAGAGGTTTACAATTTGTGGCGAACTTCTGGAGAGCTTTCTGTAAGAAACTTTGTGTACAGTTATCTTTCTCTTCTGCTTTTCACCCTGAGACTAATGGTCAATCCGAGGGCGTTAATCAAACCTTGGAGCAATATCTTAGGTGTTATGTTGCGGATAACCAGGCTGAATGGGTCTTGTATCTTCCATTACCGAAATTTGCTATAAATATTCGCCACCATGTTTCTCCTGATGCCTCGCCATTTTTCTGTAATTATGGTTTTCATCCTCGATTTGGTTGATTTTCCGCCTCTTCTAGTGATAACCCTGAGGTGGAAGTTGAATCAAATAAACTGTGCACAGTTTGGGCTCAGTTTCAATTGAACCAGAAGAACTTCCAAGTTCTACAAAAGAAAAATGCTGTCAAAAAACGTACGTTGGGTCCAGTGTTTAGTGTGGGTCAAAAGGTGTGGCTTTCTACTAAGAATCTGCGACTGAAAGTACCGTCTCGTAAGTTTGCTCCTAGGTTTATTGATCCATATGAAATTGTTGAAGTTATTAACCCTGTCTTTTTGTCTGGCCCTTCCTCCGTCTTTTACAATTTATGAAGTTTTTCACAAATCTCTCCTTAAATTTTTTTTTCTACCATCTAATCCACTCAACAAACCTCCCCCTCCAGTTCAGGTAGAAGGAGATATGGAGTTTGAGGTTCAGAGGATTGTGGATTCCAGAAGGGTTAGGGATACTCTCCAGTACTTGGTGCACTGAGGGGGTATGGGCAAGAAGAATGAACTTGGGTTCCTGCCTATTCGGTATATGCCAATCATTTAGTTAAAGTCTTTTATTTAAAGTTTCATTTGAAACCCAGGCTGAGATTTAAGGGTACGGTGGGTCCTCGTAGAAAGAGGGGTACTGTTAGGAAACATCTGTCCCTTTAAGATTGCAATGACTACTAGTCTAGCTTCTGGGCAGTTCTGGTTTATGTTGCAGAACCTATTTCACTTCTCTGTCTTTCTTCCTATCAGATTGAAGGGTGGAGTATTTAAATCTGAGTTAGTTCTGTCTTCTTTGCTTGTGATTCTCCTTGTTTGCATGTGTTTGATCAAGCTTCTGAATATACCCTGTACCTTTCACTATTTGGACTTTTGGAACTGGACCTCAGCTTGTCTCTGGATTTCCCCTTTGCTTACAGATTTGGACATTCTGCTCCCGGCTGGTTTTGTCCTCAGCAATTCCTGATATCCTCTAGCTTTGTGATTTGGGCTTTTTGTTTTCTCTCTGGCTGCCTTGTTATCTGTTCTGGTATTGCCTGCATTCCACCTCTTGTCCAACACCGTACGCTGTTAAAGCAACCTGGGTTTTGTGCAGCCAATTCCAACCTGCCTTGCGGTGGGCTCTGTTGAAGACCATGGTGTAGCCTCAAACTCTGCCGATCAGAGTTGTGATGGATTTGAGGTAGCGGATTTAATTGCACGATTGCACGAGACAGTTTCCAGCTGCCTTTGGGGAATCACTCACATAGCAATTCCATCAACTTTTACTCCGGGAATTGCTCAACTAGTGATTCCATAACAGCTACACAGTGTAGCAAGTCTCACTACAGAGTCTGTCCAATGCAAATGAGATTCCACTGCATAACTATGGAGTGGGCATAGGCAGCGGCTTACAGAAGGACACTGAGTTTTTAGAAGCAGTGATTTAAAATATTATTAGAAAAGCCCCCCGATATGTTTCACCACATCAGTGGCATCTTCAGTGGTATTGGGGCTCCATAGTTATGCAGTGGAATCTCATTTGCATTGCACAGACTCTGTAGTGAGACCTTACGATGTGAGCGACACATTGTCAAACGACACTAGATACATGATTATTTGGACAATTAGTCCGCATTTTTAACTGGTTCCCGACCGCTGGCTGTATTTTTACGGCCAGCGGTCAGGGTCCTTAAAACCCGAGCCATAGACTTTTTACGGCTCAGGTTTTAACTTGCTGCCTGCGCGATCGGGCAGCTGAATGTCGGGTCTCCGGCTATCAGTGACTGCCGGGGACCCTGAGGAGAAGATAGAAGCAGCTTTCGCTGCTTCTGTCTTCTCCGATGTCTTTTTACACAGCGCTCAATGAACGCTGTGTATAGGAATAGAGACAGCAGCAGCGGCGCTGTCTCTATTCCTCCCGGTGATCATGTGACTGGTCACATGATCGCCGGGTGCCGTTAGTGGCAGACTGCTGCTGGGTCTTACAAGACCCAGCACAGCCCTATTAGTGACAATCGTCACTATGAGAGGGCTGATTTCCCCTGTAACTGGGGCTGCTGTGCAGCCCCATTTACAGTGGAAAAACATGGTGTAAAAGAAAGAAAAAAAAAAGGTCTTCTTTGACCTTTGGGGGACAGACCATAGTAATAAAAAAATAGCAAAGTAAAGTGTAAAAAAAAATTCAATAATAAATACACGTAAAATACCCACCCCAAAAAAAAATGTTCCCCCCCGCCAATCATTGTTGTAACGCTAGCGCTGACCAAATTACCCTAATATAGACATGTAATACATTGAAATTTACGGTAGACAATGACGATCACAAATAAAAGGTCTATTTTAGGGTAAAACTATGTTATTACCAAAAAAAATAGCTGAAACGTAAAAAAGCTTATTTTTTTACTATTATTTTCAAACTTTATGAATAAAAATTCTAAAATAGCAAAAAAGGTGTGTATAAAAACGATAAAAAATTAAACCTGCATTGCCTACGGAAAAAACGTCGCAAAAACCACGTCGTTAGCCAAACAAATAAAAAAGTTATAGCCATTTAACTAACACGTGCTAAAAATGGCTAAACGATGTCTGGTCCTGAAGGCGCAAAATGGCCCGATCCTGAACTGGTTAAACCACTATGTGTGTTTGTTTTTTCTCTAATACTATTAAAAGTTATGTTTTATGATTATTTACAAATATATGTTAGGTACCTGCGAAACAAGGGTTAATTCATTTGCCATTGGAAATTTGGTGTTTTCCCTGTAGATAGTGTCCCTCAAAGCGCCCCCTGTAGATAGTGTCACTCACAGTGACCCCTGTAGATAGTGTCATACACAGTACCCCCATAGATAGTGTCATACACAGCGTCACCTGTCGAGAGTGTCACACGCAGTGCCCCCTGTAGAGAGTGTTACTCACAGTTCACCCTGCAGAGCATGTCACACACAGTGCTCTCGTAGATAGTGTTCATATTCAGTAATAGTGCCCCTCAAATAAATAATTACAATTATACTCACCTACAGGGGCATAGCTAGGAAAGACTGGGCCCCATAGCAAACTTTTGAGGCCTGCTCAGTCACGTTAGGCATGAAGCCGAGGAGATACTGAGACGTAACCCTTGCATAGGTCAGTGCGATGCAGTGATGTCATCGTCACTGTCCTATCCCATCCTGTCACAGCAACTTATAGGCTGCAGGCTTGACATGGCTTGTAGCCTAATGAATGGTTGAGCAGGCAGCTGACAGCTTCCTGCGCCATTATAGTATTCAGTTGTATCTGCATCCTGTGGACGCAGATACGAATGAATGTAGCATTTGCACCTGGCACCAGGCGAAAGATCCTGGGCTTATGTTCCTGAGGACGCAGATACAATTGAAAGATGTATTCCCATGCAATTGTGTGGTGGTAAAGTGCCACTGCTGTGCTGTAAAGATTATTTTTATTTATATTTATTAAATAATGTTCAGCCCATTCATGTTAATGCATTGCATGAAATTAATCTTATGCTTATAAAAGGAAAGCAATTATAGTTTACAGAAAAAGACTCAGGGCTCATGCAAATTGGCAATACTGCGTGCAGAGATCCTCTATGGCACTCTATGGGGCAGATTTATTAAGACTGGCATATGAAATGCATTTCCGTTCCGTGTGCAGGAGGCACGCAGGAGTTAAGTGCAGGGAATTTATTAAGAGACGCACAGTTCTTAATAAATTTGTAACATCTGCGGTACGTGCGCCAGAAAGGGAAATCTAATGACAGCTACGTAGATTTCTCCCATACTTCATGACAGTTCTTGCTATTAATTACAGTATATGTGTTGGGAAGCAGGTGGTCCCGCCCCTTTCCACTAATCTACTGGGTGCCGTGGGCGATGTAAATGCTTCAAAAGTTGCCTATATTGTGTAAAATGTGGCTTTTGATGCAATTGTGTATTTTTTACGCTAGAAAACTGGCATAGAGAATTTAATAATATCCCACATGTGTCATTCGATGTGTCACTGTATGGCGCCACCATGTGGAACTGTATTCTCCCTTAGACTCTGCTAATCTGTAACACACAGATCCATAATACAGCCATGTGCATAACCCCTTAGGGAGAACCTGTCACTGGTTTGTTCGGACACTAAACCACCAGCATGTATAGTGTCCTAAACATGCCCCTTTTAAAACTGTCTGTTTTAGCATTGTCTAAAACTGTATGCCAATTGCTAAAACAAACATTTTTGAGAAGGGCATGTTTAGGATGCCATTCCCCAGTAGTTTAACAACATGCTGCTGATTTTAGTACCCTAAAATCTAGAGACAGGTTCCCTTAAAGCCACATTGTTCTGTGTGAACCCTACTCACTTTGTAAGGGGGCTTCGTAATCATGCCTGCTCATTTACCTCTCATGTGCATCCCATGCGTGCAACTATATTGGAGAACGTTGCTAAGTAGACCTGTGGACATGTCCATTTTTTATGTGCCCAAGAATATGTTGCATTACTTTTCCAACTGAAAATCAAAAAATATTTCATAATTCGGCACATTGTAGGTCCCATTAATGCTGGATTAATGGAATTTTACAATATATGTAAACAACATAATATATATAACTCCCACAATTAATGTTTCTTATAGTAACCTCATATGCTTATGCCAAGACATTTCTTTCAATTCTAAATCCAAAGTTTCCATGACACAGTCATAAGTGTGCATTCCTCAGTGCTTATCCACCAGATTTCAGACTGGGTTCTTAAACACACACTGACCTTTACATTCCGTTTACCATTCTATGTCTGCTCTGGGTTGCTGTACTACAATATTATATATATATATGTATGTATATATATATATATACAGTATATATAAACAAAAAAAAAGTTGCAAAACTCTATGAGGATGTGTGATGGGTGCCAGCAACTGCAACCTGATCCAAGGTTGTAAACACTGCAAATAAATTAAAAGAAGTTACAGCACTCCAGCGAAAATCCAGTGAAAGTTTATTAGCCCATATTAGTGCAACTTTTCAGTTCCACAATGGAACTTTTACAGAGTAAACTTTAACAAAGTTTGTTTTTTTAAAACACAATTTATCATTTTAAGCATAGCTAACTTTTCAGGTGACTTTTCAGAACAAGTTGTCATATTTCTGTGCATGAGGAATAACACCATTTCTGGCCATTATATGACTTGTATATGGCATTTTTTTAGCCATTTTCCCCTCTGTAGGCTCTTTCTCTCTAAGACGGGTTTCATACGGACGTATTAGTTCTGTAAAATACGGTTCGTATGTCGGCAGTATTTCCTGCACCAAACACAGTTCAAGGAGGCGGGCTCCTAGCATCATAGTTATCTATGCTGCCAGGTGTCCCTGCCCTCCCCCCCCCCCATGGAAATACTGTCCCGTACTGAAAACATGATTACCGGCCTAATTCTCAGTTTTCTTTAAGCTAGTGGACGGAGCCTAACTGATATCATGTCGACTACACACTGCGCATAGAGAATAGGAGACCCCATGGACGAATACGCCATTCAGTTACGCACACTGGCGAGAGAGCTTTCTTGGAACAATGAGGCCTTGGTGGCTACTGTAACATCCATGGCCGCGGACCGTCGGGTTTACTCACCCCCCCCCCCGGCGGCCTCAGCCATGGATCTGTGAGCGCTGGCTCGCATCTCCTTCCCAGGAGACGCCAGCGCTCACTTCGGCTCTGTGTCCCTCACTTCCCTTGTGTCCCGTAGGGTGGGCGCGCATGATCGTGCCCAGCCTTAAAGGCCCAGCGTGCGTACATGGGAAATCGTCATCGTCAACTAAACCATGATTCACTGGACTATAAGAAGTGCCCGGCCCATTTGCTTATTGCCTGAGCATTGTTAGAATTCCCATGTCAGTCTTGCAAATGGTCCCTTAGTGTTATCCTGTTCCTGTTGTTCCCCATGCCCTGCTACCTGTATCCAGTGCTGTGTCCTTGTTCCTGAGCCTGTTAGTGTTGGAGTTGTGTCCTATTGCATCTGCCACGTCCAGTGTCTTCTGCCACGTCCAGTGTCTTCTGCCACGTCCAGTGTCTTCTGCCATGTCCAGTGTCATCTGTCCCGTCCAGTGTTATCCGCCACGTCTGGCGTAAACTTCTGTCATCCGCCGCCCACCTCCATCCATGCTAAAGCCTCGGCCACTGTCTGGATTATTCAGGTACCCTAGTGTGGGACTTTGTGTTTCTTAGGTGCTCTGTTGTTTGGCCAGCTGCCTCCCTGCTACCGCGATGTGGCCTAGTGGATACACATACCCACAGACCAAGACAGTATGCTCAGGCCTTGATGACACAAGCCATGCAGGCCGAGATGCAAGACTTTCAGTCACGGCAAGACCAACTCCTCCTGTCGGTGAACGCCATTGCACATCGGCTGGTTTATCAAGCAACAGTCGTCACCGCACCTATTCCTGCTGTTCCTCCTGCTACACCTCCTGTCTGCACCAGTGCCTATACCCTATGCTTCCTGCCGCTACCTCTTTGCTATGACGGAGACACGAGGGCCTGCAGGGGATTTCTGAATCAGTGTCAGATCCACTTCAGACTACATGCCAGAGCTTTCTCTTCTGATGATGCCAGGATCGCTTTCATAATCTCTCTCCTTACTGGCAAAGCCCTGGCATGGGCAAATCCTCAGTGGGTACATCAGGGACCAGAGACCTGTGACTTGCAGTGCTTTCTACGGACTTTCCGTTTGATTTTTGAGGAACCTAGGAGAGTTTCTTTTTCTGCTGCATCCCTGCTGACCCTACACCAGGGAGACCTTTCTGTGGGCGAGTATGCCAATCAGTTCCGTACCCTGGCTGCTGAACTAACCTGGAACAACGAGGCTTTCGTGGCCACATTCTGGCAGGGACTGTCTTCTGGGATTAAAGACGAGCCGGCCGCTCGTGATCTGCCACCTACCCTGGATGATCTTATCCTACTAACCACCCGGGTTGATTTGAGGATCCGAGAGCATTCCCAATAGGTTCCCCGGGAGAGAGGACTTGTTAGGCTGGCTTCTACTTTCCAGCAATCCCTACTGTCCTCTTCAGTCATCCCACCAGAGGAGCCTATGCAAATGGCCGAGCAAAATTGTCTACCCAGGAGAAACAACGCAGACGCACTTCAGGACTTTGTATTGCGGCCTCGGAGGCCATGTTGTGCGTTTGTGTCCGCAGAGGCCAGAGAGACTCCAGTGCCTAGGGTTGGTTGGAGAGACATCCCTGGGCAGATTGGTACCAAATAAAAAATGTAATTCCAAGCTGACCATTCCTGTGACCATAGTATCCGGCTAGAAGACACACCGGGTTTCTGCCTATCTGGACTCCGGGTCCGCGGAAAACTTCATCCAAAAGGATCTAGTGGATCATATCTAGTTGCCCACAGTTGTGGGATATCTGGAGACATCTTTGGCTGTTGCCTCGGTGAATGGACTGCCTCCGATTTGTATCTAAGACCATGCCACTGAAGCTCCAAGTTGGAGCCCTTCATTCGGAACTAATTTCTTGTTTTGCCCAAAGCCATCAATCCTGTTCTGCTGGGCCTGCCTTGGCTTCAACTACATGCCCCAGTCCTGGACTGGAATTCCAGAGAGGTTCTCCAATGGGGTTCCAAATGCATCAGTCGCTGTCTGTTGCAGATCCATCCTGTCCAGCCAACTCTGCCTCAGTCATTGGCAGGATTACCCCCTCATTTTGCTCAGTTTGCGGATGTCTTCAGCAAGAGGGAGGCTGAGACGCTGCCTCCACATTGGACTTATGACTGCTCCATTGAACTGGTTCCTAATGCCTCTCTCCCTCGTAGATGTGTATAGCCTCTCTCCTTGCCAGAGACCCTATCCATGTCGGACTATACCTACCCTGGATGACCTCATTCTTTTAGCCACCCGGATTGACATGAGGATCTGGGAGCGATCCCAAGATGTTCATCGGGAGAGAAGATTCCCTAGACTGGCTCCTACTTTCCAGCAAACCCTGTCGCCCTCACCAATGGTTCCACCAGAGGAGCCTATGCAAGTGGACAAGCTCAAATTGTCAAACCAGGAGAAACAACACAGATGCACTTCGGGACTTTGTCTGTATTGCGGCCTCAGAGACCATGTTGTGTGTTTGTGCCCTCAAAAGCCCAAAAACTCCAATGCCTATGATTGGTTGGGGAGACAGCCCTAGGCGATACAACGCTGGATAAAAAAACTCTCCTCAAAACGATCCCTCCCCGTGACCATGGTGTCCAGCGAGAAGACACATCGGGTCCCTGCCTATCTGGACTTTGGATTCGCAGCTAATTTTATCCGAAAAGACCTAGTGGATCTTCTCCAGTTGCCCACAGACCCCCTGGAGATGTCTTTGGCTGTTGCCTCAGTAAATGGACTGCCTCTGCCCGATCCAGTCGTATCGGTGATCAAACTACTCAAGCTCCAGGTTGGAGCCCTTCATTCAGAGCTAATTTATTTTCTTGTCCTGCCCAAAGCCGTCAACGCTGTGCTGCTGGGCCTGCCTTGGCTTCGACTATCATCCCCAGTCCAATGGTCAAGTCGAGAGGATCAACTATCTACGACATTTCATCTCCAGACACCATGATGACTGGGTGCAGCTACTTCCTTGGGCCAAGTTCTCTTATAACAACCATACAAGTGACTCCACTGCTGCCACAACGTTCTTCATTGTTTACGGCCACCATCCACAAATTCCTCTCCCAGTGTCAGCTACGTCCCAGGTGCCCGCAGTGGACTCTGCATTCAGGGACTTCCTGTGGATCTGGCAGAAAACCCGATCCCCTATTCTTCTGGCGTCGACCGCATAAAGTGAAAGCCAGACATGAGGAGAAGAGAGCCGCCTCAGTTTCTTCCTGGTACCAAGGTCTGGCTGTCCTCTTCCGGCTGAAGATGCTGTCATGCAAGTTTGCTCCCAGGTTCCTTGGACCCTTTCAGATCCTACAACAGATCAACCCTTTCTCCTATCAGCTTCGGCTACCCCCCAACCTCAGTATCCCCAACTCCTTTCATGTTTCGCTCCTGAAGCCTGTGGTCCTGAACCACTACACCAAGACTCCTAGTCCTGCAGTTGCCCCCAGCGGTTCATTAGAGGTATTCGAGGTCAAGGAGATCTTGGACTTCAAGAGGATAAGAGAAAAAGTCTTTTATTTGGTGGATTGGAAGGGGTTTGGTCCAGAAGAGAGGTCCTGTGACCCAGAAGAGACTCTCAATGCTCCTACCCTCATTAAGAAGTTTCTCTCTTGCTCTGGCCCCAAGAAGAGGGGGCGTAAAAGGGGGGATACCCCCCGACGGCCATGGACGAGTGAGTGCTGGGCTGCATCTCCCTTCAGGAGAGACGTTGGCACTCACTTCCACATTACTGTACTGGCTCCTGTAGGGTGCGCGCGCACGCTCGCGCCTAGCCTTAAAGGGCCAGTACACGCACATGTCAGAAATCTGTAATTAACCCATAATTCCCCTGGACTATAAAAATGGCTCTGCTCTTTCATTCATTGCCTGGACGTTTTTGTGTTTACCCGTGTCAGTCTTGCAAATGGTCCCTTAGTGTTTTCCTGTTCCCCGTGTTCCTGTGCTCTGCTACCTGTATCCTGTGCTATACCTGGTTTCGTGTCCTTGAAGAGTTGAAGTCATGTGCTGCTTGCGTCCATGCCTGCTGTGTAACACTGCGTCTTGTGTCCGCTGCCAAGGTCCCATCTGAGCCTAGCCGTTACTACTGTCTGAACTACGACAGGCACGGCTGCCAATGGGGCAGTACTAGCAGTACTCCTGTCAGGGGCCCGGCCACGTGGATGAAGAAAAGGGGCCCACTGGGCTGTCGTCGCCCCCCCTCGGACTATCGGCCCCCCCGCGCGGGCCCCCTCGCAACGCTCACGGTCCCCCCTCGCAACGCACGCGGGCCCCGAGCAACGCACGCGGGCCACCCTAGCAACGGTCGTGACCCCCCATAGCAACGGTCGCAGCACCCCCTGCATACCTGTTGTAGCTTCACAAACTGGACGGGGAAGATGCAGCATGTGCAGAAGCTCCGTGTGGAGATCCCGCCCCCCAGCCAGCTCCTCTACACTGCAGACCGGACCTGGAGGCTGGTGAGTGTTTTCCCCTATTCATCCTGCTTCACATTCCTCCTGACCCCATTTGTAGAATGTTAAAATGTTTTGTTTTTTTTTTGTTTGTTTTTTTGTTTTCCTAGCGTTTTTTTGCAGCGATTTTCGCAATTGCAGCAAAAATGGCGCAGTTTTGCAGCGATTATATAAAAATTGCGGCAAAACTGTGTGATTTGTGCCGCGATTATGAAAATTGCATAAAAAAAGGATACAAAACATGAAAAAATAGTGCTGTTAGGCTATACTCTCAAGGTATGTGCACACAACCTCTTTTCAGACGTAATAGAGGCGTTTTACGCCTCAAATTATGCCTGAAAAGACGGCTCCAATACGTCGGCAAACATCTGCCCATTGCTTGCAATGGGTCTTACGATGTTCTGTACCCACGAGCTATCATTTTATGCGTCGCTGTCAAAAGACGGTGCGTAAAATTCCGGCCGCGTCAAAGAAGTGCAGGACACTTCTTGGGACGTAATTGGAGAAGTTTTTCATTGACTCCAATGAAAACTAGCTCCAATTACGTCCGTAAAAGACGCAGCGAAAAATGCGTGCACTTGTAAAAATGTCTGAAATTCAGGAGCTGTTTTCTCCTGAAAACAGCTCCGTAATTTCAGACGTATTTGGCATTGTCGTGTGAACATACCCTCACAGTGCGGTCAAATCAAGTTTTTGCTGTGATTTTGCAAAAAATTGTGGCAAAAAAATGTGATTTGACCGCACTGTGTAACTAGACTAAGGGCAGATTCAGACGAACGTTGCGTTTTTGCGCGCGCAAACAACGCGGCGTTTTGCGCGCGCAAAAACCACTTGACAGCTGCGTGTGTCATCCGTGTATGATGCGCGGCTGCGTGATTTTCGCGCAGCCGCCATCATAGAGATGAGGCTAGTCGACGCCCGTCACTGTCCAAGGTGCTGAAAGAACTAACTGATCGGCAGTAACTCTTTCAGCACCCTCGACAGTGAATGCCGAACACAATATCGAGAAACCTGTTAAAAAAAAAGAAAAAGTTTGTACTTACCGAGAACTTCCCTCCCGGCCGTTGCCTTGGTGACGCGTCCTTGGTGACGCGCCTCACTTGACATCGGGCCCCACCTCCCTCGATGACGTGGCAGTCCATGTGACCGCTGCAGCCTGTGCTTGGCCTGTGATTGGTTGGAGCTGTCACTTGGACTGAATTGTCATCCCGGGAGGTCAGACTGGAGGAAGAAGCCGGGAGTTATCGGTAAGTCAGAACTTCGTTTTTTTTTTACAGGTTCATGTATATTGGGATCGGAAGTCACTGTCCATGGTGCTGAAACAGTTTAACACTTTCAGCACCCTGGACAGTGACTATCTCCTGACGTCGCGTGCCGAAATTTTTTTTGCCGGGTTCGGCCAAAACTAGTTCGGCCGAACCCGGTGAAGTTCGGTTCGGTTGTCCGGGTTCGCTCATCTCAAAGACACTCCGTTTGGATGTTTGGAAACAGAAAACCACGTGGTGCTTTTCTGTTTACATTCATCCTTTTGACAGCTGGTGCGCTGTTTCAGTCAGTTCGCACGGAAGTGCTTCCGTGCGACCTGCGTGGTTTTCACGCACCCATTGACTTCAATGGGTGCGTGATGCGCGAAATACGCGGAGATATTGAGCATGTCGCGCTTGTTGCGCAGCTGACAAACGCTGCGCAAAAAGCACGGACTGTCTGTACTGCCCCATAGACTTGTATTGGTCTGTGCGTGGCGCGTGAAAACCACGCGGCCCGCACGGACCCAATACACGTTCGTGTGAATCCCCCCTAAGGCCTTATTCAGACAGCCATGTTTGGTCCGTGATATACGGAGTGTGTATCGGCCGTATTTCCCAGGCTGACAACAATTCATGGAGTCGGACTCCTAGCATCACATTTATCAATGCTGCTGGGAGTCCCTGCCTCTCTGGGAATACTGCCCCATACTGTAATGATGCTTTCAGTGCGGGACCGGGGACAGTATTCCCATAATCATAGATAACTGTGATGCTAGAAACCCGGCTCCCTGAACTGTGGTCGTTCCGGGAAGTACACGGTCCGTATATCACAAACCGAATGAACATGGACGTCTGAATAAGGCCACATAATTGTCTCCTATTTTTGGTGCGGATTGCGCACTGAAAATTCACTACAAATTACAATATAAGGCGATATTCAGACCAACGTGTGTGAAATCAGAAGTGAAGAATGGCCATTTTTCACGGCCGATTTGCACCCATGCCGGACCCGTTTTCACAGATCTCTCATGGACTTGAGTCTATTGAGGGATCCGTGAAAACGCACAAAAATAGGACATGTCCTATTTTTTTATAGGCCCTTCACATGGTCCGTTAAAACAACGACCATGTGAATAACCCCATAGAAATACATGCAGCCATGTGACGGCCATTAAAAAAAAATGTCCTTCACATGGACGATTAACACGTTAGTCTGAATAAGCCCTAACTCATGTGAATGGGATTTGTCAAAACCCCATGCACGTGCAGCAGAAAAAAAATCTGCATGGAATTTAGAACGTGCTGCTGATTAGCACAATATCACGTAACTGTACATTATATGGGCTAGGTATGTATGGGAAGTATAGAGCGAGCTGACGGGGTGGGCTCGCTCCATACACAGCGGGTGATGGCTGTGTTACGCAGCCGACACCTCACTGCAACGGGCGGAATCAAAGATCACTTTTATTCCGCCCGTTTAACACCTTAAATCACGACCGCGGCATTTAAAGTGTTAGAATCAGGGGGCGCCCCCTGAAACAAGGCATTGCGCCAAAATATGGCGTAATTGCTGTTTTTCGCCCATTTCGACCCACAAATATTTTGTTTTCAGCTTCCCAGTACATTATGCGGTACAATAAATGGTGCCATGAAAAACTACAACTTGTCCCGCAAAAAAACAAGCCCTCATATGGCTATATAGATGGAATAATAAAAAAATTATAGCTTTTGGAAGGTGGAGAGGAAAAAACAAAAGTTAAAATCCGAAAAATAGCTGAGGAGGGAAGGGGTTAAATCAGCTGCATGCCTATTAGGCCTCATTTACACGAGCGTAATATACGCGCGTGCGACGCACGTGCTTTTCACGCGTGTCGTACGCACCTATATTAGTCTATGGGGCAGTGTAGACGATGCGTGAATTTTGCGCAGCGCGAGTGCGTTGCGTAAAACTCACGACATGTTCTATAATCGTGCGTTTTTCGCGCATCACGCACCCATTGAACTCAATGCGTGAAAACTTCCGTGCGAACTGCGTGATTCGCGAAAGAGCTGTCAAAAGGATGAATGTAAACAGAAAAGCACCACGTGCTTTTCTGTTTACAAACATCCAAACGGAGTATCAAATTAGAGATGAGCGCACCGAACTTCACCGGGTTCGGCCGAACTCGTTTTGACCGAACCCGGCAAAAAATGTTCGGGTACGCGACGGCAGGAGACAGTCACTGTCCACGGTGCTGAAAGAGTTAAACTGGTTCAGCACCATGGACAGTGACTTCCGATCACAATATACATGTACGTGTAAAAAAAACAAGAGGTTCTGACTTACCGATAACTCCCCGGCTTCTTCCTCCAGTCCGACCTCCCGGGATGACAATTCAGTCCAAGTGACAGCTGCAGCCAATCACAGGCCAAGCACAGCCTGCAGCCAATCACAGGCTGCAGCGGTCTCATGGACTGCCGCGTCATCCTGGGAGGTGGGGCCGGATGACAAGAGAGGGACGCGTCACCAAGGCAACGGCCGGGAGACCGGACTGGAGGAAGCAGGAAGTTCATGGTAAGTATGAACGTCTTTTTTTGATTCACAGGTTGGTGTATATTGTGATCGGAACTCACTGTCGAGGGTGCTGAAAGAGTTACTGGCGATCAGTTAGCTCTTTCAGCACCTTGGACAGTGACGGGCGTCGACTAGCCTCATCTCTATGATGGCGGCTGCGCGAAAATCACGCAGCCGCGCATCATACACGGATGACACACGGAGCTGTCAAATGCTTTTGCGTGCGCAAAACGCAGCGTTTTTTGCGCGCGCAAAACGCACACGCTCGTGTAAATCAGGCCTTAGGCTATGTTCGCACGCTAAGGCTGGGTTCACACGACCTATTTTCAGATGTAAACGAGGCGTATTATGCCTCGTTTTACGTCTGAAAATAGGGCTGCAATACGTCGGCAAACATCTGCCCATTCATTTGAATGGGTTTGCCGACGTACTGTGCAGACAACCTGTAATTTACGCGTCGTCGTTTGACAGCTGTCAAACGACGACGCGTAAATGGACTGCCTCGGCAAAGAAGTGCAGGGCACTTCTTTGCCACGAAATTTGAGCTGTTCTTCATTGAACTCAATGAAGCACAGCTCAAGATTTACAAGTGTCTCAGACGCCTCGCAAAATGCGAGGAGGAGCATTTACGTGTGAAACGAGGCAGCTGTTTTCTCTTGAAAACAGTTTGTCTTTTCACACGTAAATGACAGCTAGCATGTGCACATACCCTTAGCAAAAACCGCCTGAAAATACGGAGCTGTATTCAAGGGAAAATAGCTCCTGATTTTCAGAAGTTTTTAAGCAAACTCGCGTTTTTCACGCCCATTTTTGGAGATGTTTTTCTATAGAGTCAATGAAAAACGGCTCCAGAAATGACTGAAGAAGTGACATGCACTTCATTTTTGCGGCCGTTTTTTTAAGCCGCCGTTTTTCAAAATGGCCTGTCGGAACATAACACCGTTTTTCCCATTGAAATCAATGGGCAGATGTTTGGAGGCGTTCTACTTCTGATGTTTCGGCTGTTTTTTGGCCGTTTACAGCCAGAAAAATGTCCGTAAATAAGCCGTGTGAACATATCCTAATGTTGCAGAATTGTAACGTATTTCATCCTTTACAATGTAAAGGGTTAATCTGTAAATCCCCAGCAAATTCTGTAACGCACACATTGAGGAATTTGGTGCACAAAATCCGCATCAAAACCCAGGTAATTGCGCAGGTAAAATCTGCACCTGAGGCCGGATTCACACGAGCGTGTGCGTTTTGCGCAAAAGGCACTTAACAGCTCCGTGTGTCAGCCCTGTATGATGCGCGGCTGCGTGCTTTTCGCGCAGCCGCCATCATTATGACACTCCGTTTGGATGTTTGTAAACTGAAAAGCACGTGGTGCTTTTCGGTTTTCATTCATAGTTTTACTGCTGTTGCGCGAATAACGCTTGTCCCACGAAAGTGCTTTCGTGTGGTGCGCGTGATTTTCACGCACCCATTGATTTCAATGGGTGCGTGATGCACAAAATACGCATAAAGAACGGACATGTCGTGAATTTTACGCAGCGATCTCCTTCAGAGTTTCTCTGCCTCCCATTGATGTCAATGGGAGGTCAGAGACGGAAATGCCTGAAGAAAGGGCATGTCGCTTATTTTTCTCGCGAGCGTTTTTTTCTGCAGTTTCCAACGTGGTTTCCACTGCAAAAATTTTGGCAAAAAACTCTGTGTGAACAGGGCCTTATTCTTGTGCAGATCTACTACACGCTTGTCGCACATCTGCATCAGAAATCAAAGGGAAATCCTCCGATTTTTGCTGTGGAAAAACACATTGAACTTTAATGGCAACGTAAGAACGGAGAATTAGTGCTCCTTACATCCTCACAAGTGCTTCCCCCTCCCTTAAGGCCCCCTTCACATCATGTTGTTGTCCTAAGTTTATCGTGTAGTCAGGAAATCTCCTAACGTACAGTATAAACAACGTAGACGATAATTCACAGGGCTCCATTATGTCCTTTTAGCCTACGTCTGGCTGGTGAACGTCGATATACCTTATTTTTGAAGGATGGAATAGCAGAGTAGACTTTGCTATTCCGGAGTCCCCAGGCAGCATCACGAGTGCTCTACCTGTGGACTTTGTCCCTGGGAAAGTTCCTGACATCACTGTCCATATATATAAAGTGACGTCAGGGTATTCTCCAGGGCTGGAATCCCTGGCCAGAGTGTTGCCGACGCTCCGGCCGTGTACTCAGGCTTTGCAAAGCTTCGGACGTCACTTTACGTATATGGACATCAGGAACAGCGCTATAGTCCCTGGGCAGAGCGCTAGTAGAAGGCTCCAGCCCTGTTCATGGACAGTGACTTCAGTAGTTTCCCCATGGCCATTCCCCGGCGATGTATGCCATACAGCCGGATACGTTTTGGCTAAATAGATCAAAATCCTGAGCATTAAACGGTCACTGACTGCTCCATGGTTTCCTTCACTGTAAGGGTATGTTCATACGCTGAGACAAAATCGTCTCAAAATACGGAGCTGTTTTCAAGGGAAAACAGCTCCTGATTTTCAGACGTTTTTTAAGCCACTCACGATTTTCGTTGCATTTTTCACAGCCGTTTTTGGAGCTTTTTTTGATAGAGTCAATGAAAAACGGCTATAAAATCGTCCCAAGTAGTGACCTGCATTTCTTTTTCGCGGCCGTTTTTTTACACATAAAAAACGCTGTGAAAAACGCTGTGTCGGAACTGACCGCCGTTTTCCCATTGAAATCAATGGGCAGATGTTTGGAGGCGTTCTGCTTCCGTTTTTTTGCCCGTTTTTCGGGCGTTTACGGCCCGAAAAATGGTCGAAAACACTCTGTGTGAACATACCCTTATTGACATCAGCACCAAAATCAGTTAATGCGTATAACGTACAAACTTAAAGTGCCACAATTTCCATTGCCCACCCCCGGTAATGGAGGGGGGGACCCAGATACCTTGGCTGTATGGGGCCCAGAAATTCCTGTTGGCTGCCCTGACCACAGGTACCCTTGTGCTCGGACTATAGACTTTGTCGTGGTACCCTGTTTGGCCAGCTGCTATCCCGCTATGGCAGTATGGCCCAGTGGGTCCACAAACCCACAGATTGTGACAATATATATATATATATATATATATACATACATATACATATAAGCCGCAGCAGCATTGGGAAAATTATATAGCAGCAAACACTGCATCGCTACGTTCTGATAGTGATGGATAATTTTCAAATGGTGAGTCACATGTTGATAATATATTTCAGCTGATAATGATCAGGTATATATATTGGAATTATTGATATATTGTAATATCTAAGAGTATTTTATATGTACAAACAATTTTATGTATTTATATATAACGACTCATGGTTTTGTATTATTTTTTATGTATGAATGCACTTTTGTATAAAATGTATATTATAAATTTTGCAATATATGAATTGCACTAATCAGTATCACTGCCTTTATATACTTGTCTAAAACACTTGTCAAATTGCTTGAGAAAGGCTCTATTGAGTTGAGCTGAAACGTTGCAGAGGTGAATAAGGTCCACTTGCTTTAGCACTAAATCCGCTGGAGTGCTGCCATTTTCTGCTTTTTTGTATCACAAATGGATATTGGATCAGTATTCAATGGTGTGTGTGTGTGTGTGTGTGTGTGTGTGTGTGTGTGTGTGTGTGTGTGTGTGTGTGTGTGTGTGTTTGTGTGTGTGTGTGTGTGTACCAAAACAGCAGCATCACGTTTTTACTAGAACACGATGTGCAGCCACATACACAGACATTAACGTTAATCAAGTGTCCTGATAATTAATATACATGACCTCCAGCCTGGGCGTCATGTGTATTCAGAATCCTGACACTTCTGAATCTTTTCTGTGAGATTCCAGCAAGCCACGCGTAATCTCGCGAGATTACAAGGTAAACGAGATTTCGTTTCCCTTGCTGGAAATCTCACAGAAAACATTCAGAAGTGTCAGGATTCTGAATACACATGACGTCCAGGCTGGAGGTCATGTGTATTCATTATCGGGACACCTGATTAACGTTAATGTCTGTGTATGTGGCTGCACATCATTCTAGTAAGAACGTGATGCTGCTGTGTAAATGAATGGAGAGGAGTGCATGACGCTGACTGGTCACTGATTCGTCAGCATCATACACTTCTATTCACAACGCCCAGTTAGTAAAACAAGTAAACACGCACAGTTAAAAACACAATACACGCCCAGTTGGACATACGATAAAAAAACACGCCCAGTTGTCCATTTAAAACCTAATTTGCATATATATAAAATAGCTCATAACTTGGCCAAAAATTAACGTTTTTAAAAAAAACAAAAAACGTTACTGTTATCTACATTGCAGCGCCGATCACATGCAATAGGCGATAGGGATTTGAGAATCTGGTGACAGAGCCTCTTTAAAACCACATATTTTCTTGTATAAGTGCTGCAATTTATATATATATATATATATATATATATATATATATATATATATATATAGGTAGAGATAAGCAGCACTCTGCGACAGATTCCACAGCGGTAATGGGTGCAAGCAGGTAGTCCAGATCCGTGGATTATAAGACATAAACAAAATAAATATATATATATATCTGCACAATTATTAGGCAAATGAGTATTTTGACCATATCATCATTTTTATGTATATTTTCCAACTACACGCTATATAAACTTAACTGCCTATTGGATGAAGTATATCAGGTGATGTGTATTTGTGTAATGAGGGAGGGAGTGGCCTAAGGAGATGAGGACTTTATATCACGGTTTGCATAATTATTAGGCAGCTTGTTTGTCTCTGGCAAAATGGGGCAAAAAAAAGACTCTGAAAAGTCAAAAAAATGTTAAAATGTCTTTAAGAGGGATGCAGCACTCTTGAAATTGCTAAGATATTCGGGCGCAAGAAACGTGTAGAAAAAAAAACAAATGGCAAATTAACTGCCAAAGATTTGAGAAGAATCAAACGTGAAGCGACCAGGAACCCTTTATCCTCCAGCGCTGTCATATTCCAGAACTGCAGCCTCCCCTGAGTGCCCAGAAGTACAGTGCTCAGAGACATGGCCAAGGAAAGGAAGCCTGAAATCCGACCACCACTGAACGAGACACATAAGTTGAAACGTCAAGACTGGGCCAAGAAATAGCTGAAGACAGATTTTTCAAAGCTTTTATGAGATGAGAGTTACTCTTGACAGACCAGATGTATGGGCCCGTGGCTGGATGAGTAACGGGCACAGAGCTATATTTGGACTCAGATGCCAGCAAGGTGGAGGTGGAGTACTGCTATGGGCTGGTATTATTAAAGATGAGCTAGTTGGACATTTTTGTGTTGAAGATTAACTAAAAATCAACTCCCAAACCTACTGACAGTTTTTAGAAGACACTTTCATCAAGCAGTATTACAGGAAAAAGTGGTTGCTGCTGCACAAAAAGTTGTTCGTCAACAGATTAAGAAACTGACAGACTCCATGGATGGAAGGCTTATGACTGTTTTGAAAAGAAGGGGGGATATATCGGTCACTGATTTTATTTTGGAAATGTCAGAAGTGATTATTTGTAAATTTTGAGTTGTTTGTTTATTATTCTCACTTTAAAAGATGAAAATAAACAAGGGACCATGGAAAATGCTCCTTTCATTTAGTTACATAATAATTCTGCACACTAAGGCTATGTTCACACGGAGTATTGTGCCGAGTTTTTTGACGCGGAAACCGCGTCGCAAAACTCGCCAAAAACGGCCCTAAAATGCCTCCCCTATCTTCGGGCGTTTACGCCTCTGACCTCCCATTGACTTCAATGGGAGGCAGAGAAAGCGTATTTCGCGGTGTTTTATGCCCGCGGCGCTCAATGGCCGCGGGCGAAAAACGGCGCGAAAATCGCCGTGAAAATCGGCGTGCAGGGAGAGGAAAATCTGGCTCAAACTTCCAAACGCAATTTTGAGGCAGATATTCCTCCTGCAAAATACTCTGTGTGAACATAACCTAAGGCTGGGTTCTCACCGAGTTTTTTGCAGACAGAAAATCTGCCTCAAAACTTGGAATGGCTTAGCCCGCCTTTCGACAACCTTTGTACGCAATCTGTTATCTTTCCAAATATTTTCAGTATCTTGATTGAAGACAAAACAATCTTTGTGGGCCAATATCCATGTCTCTATCACGGCAGGTTAACATCCCTGTGGAGGAGGTGATGTATTGGTACCTAGATATCTAATTGTGGGGCTGAACATTCTTCCATTTCCCCTCTACCTAACATTCAACCCATCATCTTATGAAACATACCAGTTCTAAGGTTGAGGTGGCAATTACCTACAAGGGTGTGTGTGTGTGTGTGTGTGTGTGTCTTACCTGTCCCTAAGGATTCCTACACAATACCCAATCATACATACAAAATGTAAAATAATCAAACATACAAAAATATTCCCCCCAAACCATAGGTATATGTACATATAGAGATTCATGCTCAAACAGCATCTCTCACTACTCCTCCATAAACACGTGAGAGATACACATGCAAATGGGGTGACTACAGGCTGTAAATATATGCCCGCCTCCACGTACATACTCGCTGTGGGACTGACACGTCCTCACTGACTATGCCTATGTTGCGGACACATATCTACACCTAGAATGTCTATATGTACACCTTGAAGTTTTTCTACGACACATTGATTCATATTACATATATATACATATATATATATATATATATATATATATATATAATATATATATATATATATATATATATATACATAAACTTGACAATTACGGGTCGCAGGGCAGTATTGGTGTTATGTCTTTAGTCCAAGTTCATGCGCTTACGCCTGACCTAGTTTACTTGGTCGGCAAGTCCTTTCACCAATCAGTACTATCAGAGGGTGGATGAGCAGGTTGAAGAAGAAAATTGCTTTGGGGTTGTACCCAAACAGGCTCTCGCATCAGGACACCTCTGATTCTCTTTTCAGGGAATGGGATTGAGGCTCGATTCTCAGACTCTTTAAGCTCCTCCACGATATCCTCTTCCTCACTGAGCTCAGGATCATCTGGAGTCTTACACGAGCATCTGAGCGGATATCGAGCCTGTACTACATCGCTACCTGTGATAATACAAAAAGGTAAAAATGGTCCTTGGAGGAGTATTCCTCTTCCGATGCAATTAGTCGCACAGATGGGGTAGTAAACATATTGCACTTGGTACCAACTCCAATACCCTTGACCCATGTACCTTAAGCTAGAAGAGGGTATTGGGTTGACCTTCATCTCATAGGTCCCCTCGGTATCTCAACACTTGTGTCTAAGCACCTGGTCCTAACTACCTTGGCAGAGGATCGCATCCTCCTTCTTCGAACATCTATCTGTGCAGACAGATATGGTTGGCTGCCCTTATAGGTTAGGATATCTGAGGGGAGCTGTATATGAAGTACCATTTTGTGGATCTTCACAATTCTCATGTTTGTGGAACTATATCCCTGTCTTACCAAACCCATTATCTTAAAATCAAGATATGGGTGTAATGCCAGGGTAACCTCCCCCTGTCAACCTTTCCTAAAGGACCACTCCAGTTAAACCCAAAAGAATCAGCCATATTGTAATTCGCTGTATTTAATTGCACTCGCATTAGGCCTCAGATAAAGTTGTGTTACCTGTCTGAACCCCCCAGGTCTAGGTGCACAGAATAACATAAAACACTACACCGTGAACTTATGTTACCTGTTCGCACTGCTCAACCTGAGTTCACAGTATAATAACAACTTCAACGTTATCCTAATAGAGAGCAATTAAAACATTGGGCGCAAATACACCACTATCCAATGGTTGATTCTCCAGTTGTTTTCCTGGAGTGGTTTTCTAATTATGCATTATAAATACAGGCAACACCCATGTAGCATAACTACATAACTACTGATAACCAGGAATACACCACGATAGAATCTGTGAAGGAGCCACAAAACAAAACACATTGACAACAAAAGAACTGGGAACAAACAACAGACCATAAAGACACAGTACAGACATCAAAGAGATAACACCTAACTGTGAACATGTAAATGATTGCCTACTTAAAATTCACAGCTGAATTCCAAACCAGTTGTGGTTCGTTGTTCAGATCTTTGAACACATGGTTTAGCAAATGTGTGGTGGAGATTCTCATGTAGCCATTTTGTTCCTTCCTAAATCCAAAATTTGATGTAATGTGGCCAATTTCTATCGCTTCATTACTAGGCTTTCCATGGTTGCTCATACCATGGCAGTTTCTAGCAATATGCCCCATCTGACCACATTTAAAACATTTAACAGGACCACATTTCTTAGTACTCAAAGACTGGCAGTACTTCGCAATATGGCCTGAGCCGACACATGCAAAACATTTAACAGTACCTGCTCTGCTGGACTTAGGGCAGTCACCAGTGCATGATCTCTTACATTTCTGCATGGATAGGGACGCACTTCTGATTATCGTACGCTTACATGTTACCTTCAGGTTTCTGGATGGGATCACGATTTGGGACATCTGATCCATCACTCTTTCTACTCCCCCCTTTTTGCCTTGTAGAGGGTAAACTTACAGCAGAATCAGGCCTTGAAAAAGACAAGGCCGGTAACATTTTTGAGAAATCTTTTATGATGTTTTGCATACTGGCAACCAATTGTTGTCTAGCAGCAAGCTCAGCATTCAACTTGGCAATGATGGCATGCGTAGATGCCGTCTTATCCTTAAACGCATTGATCACAGCATACGACCCAGTCAGCCGTGCATCAATATCATCACCATGATTTTTCAAATCTATCACCTGTGAATCCAGAATGCTAATTTGCTTATCTCTATCAATTTTACATTGGGCATTCTCTGCCAGTTGTGTCTGCAAAGCACAAACCTGCTTCACATTGTTGACACTGACAGTGAAAATTTGGGGAATCGCTCTTCATTTCTGAGTTCTCAGGCTTCCACGTCTCTTCAGAAAACCCATATCAGTTTAGTCAGCATGTGGAGCCTTTTGGAGGTTTTGTTAAAAACACTCCTCTTGCTGATGCGCATCTTATCATGCGCATAAGCCTTGTCCAGCATTGTGGACCACAGCATTCCTGCTGACTCTTATGTAGTGGGTGTTACTGGATTGAATGAACTATGTTTAGCAAGGTGTTTGGGTGTGGAGAAGTCCATACTCACTCTATCAGAAGTCATCCTGGTCAGTGTTGTCCTCCTAGTTCCTTGCTGAATGAAAAAGGTCCTTTTACGCCGGAACGCTTATTCCCGACCAGCTGGATTTTTACACGAAGGACACTGACGTCGATACTACTGAAGACTCTAATGTGTTTGTTTGATCGCCCGACGATTTGTTGCCGTAGAGCAGTAAGCTGCAAAGCAAAATAAAAGACGTTAATACCTCAGAAAAGAAAACAAAAAAACTAAAAATAACTAGGTTCGCTGTTCTCAATTGTATCCTGTATTAAGCCTTAAAGGGAACCTGTCACCAGCATTTCACCTATTGAACTTTACTTGTCCCTCACTGGCCGCTGCTATAAAAAGTTCATTGGCGTTATCCCCTCTCCTAAACTCCTCCTCCGACTGTAAATAACGGTCTGCAAACATTTTGCTCCTTTTATCGTAATAATCCGGTGTCCCTTTGTGCGCACACACCAGAAGAGGATGTCAATGCACAAGCAAGGATTGTGTGTGCTGGGGGAAGGCGAGGAGCTGTCAATCAAAAAGTAAGGAGGTCTAGCAAAACTCTGAAAGACTTGAGGAATGAACATATGACTCTTTTCAAAGGAAGATCTGACTCTTTTCAAACGAAGATTTGACTCTTTTATGCTCATTAGCATACGGTGTGGGAACACTAAAAAACTGAATACTAAAGCTACAGAGCAGATGTAAAGGATCTGCCAGGCACAGCTTCGGGGTTAACTCCCATAATTAATCAGTCAGCACCTGAATCTACATCCCTGAGACTGACTCCAGCTTCCACCACTCAGGCTGGCAGGCTTAGGAGTGGGAGAGCCTATCGCAACCTGGCCAGACTCAGCTAGCTCCCGCCCTCGGTCTATTTAAGCCTGCCCTTCCTGTCCCTCGGTGCTTGTGATTATTTTCGTGTTGTTTCCTGGCCCAGCTACAGCTCCTTCTATTTTGATCCTGCTCCATACAGACCCTGGCTTACTGACTACTCTTCTGCTCTTCGTTTGGTACCTCGCACACTCCTGGCTTGACTCGGCTCGTTCACCACTCTGGTTGCTCACAGTGTTGCCGTGGGTAACTGCCCCTTTCCCTTGCTTGTATTCCCTTGTATGTTTGTCGTGTTTGTCGTGCACTTACTGAGCGCAGGGACCGCCGCCCAGTTGTACCCCGTCGCCTAGGGCGGGTCGTTGCAAGTAGGCAGGGACAGAGTTGCGGGTAGACTAGGGCTCACTTGTCCGTTTTTTTACCCCCCGTCATTACAGCAGAATATGAAGACAATTATAGGTTATATAGAAATGATTTTTCACCCACTACCACCAGGTATTGCTGGTTTAATAGGTGAAATGCTGGTGACAGGTTTCCTTTAAATAAAATTGTGTTACTCGTCCAAAGGTCTGGGCGCACCTGATAACACAACACTTCACCGTGTACGTATGTTATTAGTCCACGCCTCTCCGCCTATCTTAGTTCACATTTTAACACAATTTTATTGTACAAAACACAGAAATAAATTGAAAACAGTTTGGGCCTCGGCTCGCCATATGAAAAAGGGCTCATATATATATATATATATATATATATATATATATATATATATAATATATATGCGCTACACACAGGTGTGTAAAAGGGTTGGCAAAATGGTGTATTTCACCTACTTGTGTCGCCCACCATTGCTACCTCCTTTATATTCAGGGTCACTAGGGTTATGCCTAGTTCCCCTAGCTTTTCCTTATACTAACGTTAATCTCCTTGCTTTGCTGCTACGTAAGTGTATACGACTGAGTAAATAAAATTGCATAGTAAATAAAGGGTAATATTTATTACTAACAATAATCACACTTACATATAAAATACACAGAACACAGTAACTGATCACAGTATAGTATCTGTATACCCCAATACACATAACAAATTAATATATACTGAGTATACTCACACTATACGTAGTATAGTATAAACATGGTATCACAATACTAATTATACCGCCACCCACTTACCTAAACATAAATTGAAGTTACGTTACAACACAATACACATGCACATGCTCACAGTTTCTGTCCCACTCTCACCTAGCAATAACTATCCCTGTACACTAAGGGTTAATGGCAAGGGTTACTTAGGGAACTCAGGGCTACAAGGGTTAACAGGGTATGGGAATGTGTAGGTGAGGAGCTGGAGAGAAAGGGTTACTTAGGGTGTATAGGAGAGAAGATACTTAGCGGTCCATGTGGTCCAATTTAGTGTGTCTTCAGGTAGGCAGGAAAAGAGAGAGACGTTTGGGACCGTTTGTCCTTTTAAACCCTCCCGTGCACATCTGTGTGACATCACATGCTCATGCATGTGCATGGGGGGCATGGGCTTATGGCTACCTCATGCAATACCATTACTTGGTGGGAAAGGGGGGAGAGGGTAGCTCGTGTGAATGCATTGGTTGTGTCTAATGTCTTCTCCCCCAGAGTGCAGAGATACACACCCAACTAATATCTGACATAGAAAACACTTCCCTTTACAGGTACAGAGAAAGAGATAATAATTAGAGAATAAAGTGCCAAACTGTAATGCTAGTCATATAGAAAAAATATAGAAATATGTAGTTTCTACCAAACTTCATATAGAACAGGCTATGTGTGCCCACGATAGGTGTAAAGGATCTGCCAGGCACAACTTCTGTGTATACGCCCATAGGTAATCAGTCTGCACCTGAGTCTATGTCTCTGAGACTGACTCCAGCTTCCACCACTCAGGATGGCAGGCTTAGGAGTGGGAGAGCCTATCGCAGCCTGGCCAGACGGAGCTAGCTCCCGCCCTCTGTCTATTTATACCTGCCTTTCCTGTTCCTCCTTTGCTTGTGATTCTTCTCGTGTGGTTTCCTGGCCCAGCTACAGCTTCTGACTATTTGATCCTGCTCCATACTGACCCTGGCTTTCTGACTACTCTCCTGCTCTGCGTTTGGTACCTCGTGCACTCCTGGTTTGACTCGGCTCGTTCACAACTCTTGTTGCTCACGGTGTTGCCGTGGGCAACTGCCCCATTTCCCTTTGCTTTGTGTTCCTGTCTCTTGCACTTACTGAGCGTAGGGACCGCCGCCCAGTTGTACCCCGTCGCCTAGGGCGGGTCGTTGCAAGTAGGCAGGGACAGAGTAGCGGGTAGATTAGGGCTCACTTGTCCGTTTCCCTACCCCCGTCATTACAATAGGTGAGTCTTCTACATCCAGTGCGAGTTTTCGGTTTACATTTCTAAATAAACAGAGAAACAATAGGGTTAAAATAATCACTCATATGTCAGCAAGCGTCTAAACCTATGAGATAAAATGAGGACCAAGCTCATGGGGAACCACAAGTTCACATGTGTTTGTGTTGTATGTGGCTGGTTATGATAAATTGCGTGGAACCCTACGTCTTTTTAAAAAAATATTTCCAAACAATTTAATAAATAAAAAAAAAATGACGTGGGGTCCCCCCATTTTTCATAACCAGACAGATACAACACAGCAGCAGCAGCCTAGTATTACAAGGGTGGGAAGGGCCACTGTTTTTGGCCCCATAATACCAGCATGCGGCCGCCCCAGCGCCCGACCTTCACAACCAGATGGTTGGGTACTGGATCGTACCTGGCACTTCCTGACACCCCTGGTGGCGGTGGGTACCGGGATAATAATGGTGGTTAGTCTTAGACTCTGCACCAGCTAACACTAAGTGCCACCTTAGTAATGGACGTTGTCAATCAGTCAGCTTCCATTTCTAAAGTGGTAGGAATAAAACTTTCAAGGAAAATACACAGATATAGATACAAAATTTTATTGAAATAAAGCACCCCAACACAAGAAGAAAACGCCGTCATCTAAGTAGTCCTCAAATCCAACGTAGTCCAGCAACCGAACCTGTAAAATAATTGGGCAGCTTTGTTGGGCATTATATTGTATGGGTGGGCATACATACCCCATAGTAGCCTTATGTAATGGGGGACAGCCAGGGGCATAACTAGGAAAGGCTAGGCCCCATAGCAAACTTTTCACTGGAGCCCCCCCTTCGCTGGGTATCACCCCCTTGTAGATAGTGCCTCCCTATAGATTCCACCACACAGCACCCCCTATAGATAGCACCATACACAGCCCCCTGTAGATAACATCTTACAGCCCCAATCCCCCCTGTAGATAACGCCATACAGCCCCCCTGTAGATAACACCATACAGACCCACTGTAGATAACGCCATACAGCCCCCCTGTAGATAACGCCATACAGACAACCCTGTAGATAACGCCATACAGACCCCCTGTAGATAACGCCATACAGACCCCCCTGTAGATAACGCCATACAGCCCCCCTGTAGATAACGCCATACATACCCCCTGTAAATAATGCTATACATACCCCCCTGTAGATAACGCCATAAAGGACCCCCCTGTAGATAACGCCATACAGAACCCCCTGTAGATAACGCCATACATACCCCCTGTAGATAACGCTATACATACCCCCCTGTAGATATCGCTATAAAGGACCCCCCCTGTTGATAACGCCATACATACCCCCCTGTTGATAACGCCATACAGACCCCCCCTGTAGATAACGCCATACGGACCCCCCCCCCCCGTGGATAACGCCATACAGAACCCCCTGTAGATAACGTCATACAGACCCCCCTGTAGATAACGTCATACAGACCCCCTGTAGATAACGCCATACAGAACCCCCCTGTAGATAACGCCATACAGACCCCCTGTAGATAACACCATACAGAACCCCCCTGTAGATAACGCCATACAGAGCCCCCCTGTAGATAACGCCATACAGACCCCCCCATAAAAAAACGACCTATAGTTTGTCCTACTAAAAGAGATGTATCCCCTATTCACATGATAGGGGATACATGTGTGATCGCTGGCAGCAATAAGGAGAACGGGGGACCGAAAGTCCCCCCAAGTCCTCTATGACAAACCTCGAAGTTCCGGAGTCTGTGCAGTTCAATAAAAATGAAAGGTGCGCTGGTCACAATTCATTTCTATAGAGCTGCAGACAGACCCCGGAAGTCCAAGGTCTGTCATGGAGAACTTCGGGGGACTTTTGGTCCCCCGTTCTCCTTATCGCTGGGCGTCCCAGCGATCACACATGCATCCCCTATCCTGTGGATAGGGGATGCATGTCTTTTGTAGGAACAACCCCTACAGTGGCGTCGCGCTGTAGAAGCCATAGCGGCTACTAGCGGAGCCTCCGGCCATGGGGGGGCCCGTGTCGACAGGTGGTACGGCGCCCTCATCCTGCGGGCCCCGTAGCAGCCGCTACGGCTGCTATAGCGGTAGTTACGCCACTGGGGACAGCAGACAGTAATCTTATATAGTATAAGATTTGTGTCTGCTGTGCACCTGTATCTAAGCCTAAATTTTGTTGGCTTAGATACTTGATATAACAGACAGTGTCACCCGTGTGTGTTTGCGTTTTTAGAACATTTTGGTTGCTTGAATAGGTTGAATTTGAGGACTGCTTTAGTAAGGCTATTTTTTTCTAAAGGCAAAGTGTAGAGATCAAATAATTATTTAAAAAAAAAAACGGAGATTTGATACAAATATTTTTAAAGTTTTACTGTATTCTAAAAAAAAAACGTTAAAAAAAGGGACAGCACAAGGAATTATTTCACAAAAGAATGCTTCAGGCCTAATTTATACATTTTAATCAGGTTACGCTGGACCTATTGTACTACATAGTATATTCGGTGGACTACTGCGATGATCTACGATTTTTGTTTAAATAAAATGGTTAGCGAGGATTCTGTGGTGGATTATTTATTACAATAACATTTTTGGGGAATATCTTATGTTTTTTTATACTTTATTAGCGCATACATAATGAGAGTTTTTTTTTACGACGTCCATTAGGCTAGCAGTAAACAACCATTACCCCAGTATCATCCTCCACTACTATTATCGGGAAGAGCCTGGTATAATCCAGTGATAGTGGATCACCGGGGCGGCCGCAGGCTGCTGTTATTAGCCTGGGAATGGACAAAATCAGTGGCCCTTCCCACCCGTGTAATGCCAGGCTGCTGCTGCTGTGTTGTATCTGGCTGGTTATTAAAAATGTCTATTGTTAAATTTGTTAATTTAAAAAAAAAAAAAAAACGACGTGGGGTCCCCCCATTTTCATAACCAGCCAGATACAACACAGCAGCAGCAGCCTAGCTTTACAAGGGTGGGAAGGTCCACTGTTTTTGGCCCTTCCCAGCCTCATAATACCAGCCTGCGGCTGCCCCAGTGCCCGACCATCACAGCAGATGGTCTGGTACTGGATCGTACCAAGCTGTTCCCGACACCCCTGGTGGCTGTGGGTACCGGGGTAATAATGGGTGGTTAGTGCTAGCCTCTTAACCGGCTAACACTAAGACCCGCCTTAATAATGGACGCTGTCAATCAGCCAACTGCCATTATCTAGGCACTAATAAAGTTTAAGAAAAACACAAATACAATTATTTTTATTGAAATAAGAAATCCCCCACAAAACCCTAGTTAACCATTTTATAAAAATTTCGGAGAAAACGTAGATCTACGCAGTAGTCCAACGAATCATAGATGTAGTCCAATCGGTACAGCAAAATCTGCAACAAAATAAAAATAAAGTTTTCAATGTGAACAATACCAATACTTATATTCACACACACATACATATAGACACACACATATATACACAAACACACACACACACACACACAAACACACACATACACACATACACACAAGCACACAAGCACACACACACACACACACACACACACACACACACACACACACACACACATATATATATATATATATATACACACACACATATTACACACACACACACACAGACACACACACACATATACACACGCACATATACACACACGCACATATACACACATACACACACACATATGCACACACATACATATAGCCACACACTTACTGTATATATATATATTAATATATATATATATATATATATATATATATATATATATATATATATATATATATATATATATAAAAAACAAAGAAAAAGCAGCACCGTTCCTTCTGTGTGGGGTGCAAAAAATTCCCGTTCGGACACTCGACCAGTGTCCCAAATGCCAATATGCTCCAAAATACGAGACAGCACTCCAGAATTTGTGAAAAATAGGATCACTTTAATGCGACGTTTCAGCCCTACTCAATGGGGCCTTTCTATATATATATATATATATATATATATATATATATATATATATATATATATACTTACATTGTATATATACATATGTTCATTTTATTGAGTCGTTACGGATGCGGTGAAACAAATCATGTTTTTTGGTTATTATTTTCCAAAAACTAATGTTTTTGTCATGAATAAAAGGGGTTGTTTGTTTTCTTTACTTAATTTTTTTTTTCCTAAAACCTTTATTTGTATGTTATTGTATGGTGTTTTTTTCAACGCATACGCAATAAACCTCTGTGTGGGTACCCCCTGTCCTTATGGTCTCTTGGGCTGTTTGTGTTTATATTGATTTTGTACTCTGCTTTTGCTGCATTCCAACTAAATTATTTTAAATAAAACATAATTTCTTATTAAACAACAGGAACCTAAGTAAACAAAGTTTTTACATTTTTTAAGAATTTTGTTAAACATCTTTTTATTGTATTTATTTTAAAAAAAAACAAGGACAATAGCAATTACACATTGTGGCTCGTAAGACTTTTTACAAAGGAAAAGTTACAATTTATATGTGCAATTCTTACAACAATACAACTTAAGGATAGCCTACATCCGTCCCTTCCCTATCCCTATTCTCGTGTATATCATATTCATCTGTTCAATAGAAAAGGAATAAATTTTTAGGTAGCCCCCAGAACCACCCTTTTGGAGCTAAAATTAAACATCAGCCTTTCACAGGTTTTTATGCATTAGCTGTTCATCTTAGGACCAGAAGAAATAAAAACAATTGGAAAATGAAATCAGTAACTTTATTGGTTGCCATTTGCAACTACTCCTATTTTAATTTGCACTTAGTTTGATATATCTCCCTCGTATGTACAAATGTAGAAGGCTTTAACCAGTGGGTATCTACTTGGGAGTGTGTGGCCTACAAACATTACTCAAAGGGAGCAGCAAAACACATTACAGGAAGTCACAACACCTTCCAGAAGAACATCCAACAAATGTTTTTGTACATACTGAATGGTGGAAGAAGCAACAAATTATCATTTTGAATTGGTACTGATTCCAACCCAACAGTAACAGGATCATGCATGAAAACGTACAATTTGTATCTAAATTAAAGCAGTTCTGCAAATAGATGTGGACTAAAAATGTTGTGAAATACTGCTTTTAGATTATATGAAGCTTGTGGCACGTTTAAAGGGGCAGTTATTTTTTCACATGGGTGATATTATTATTATATGCCTTTGTTCCTTTTGCTTCTCCTACAAGGGAAATCTTTGTGAAATGTGAACAGGGCCACGCCGCCACTATAAGATTACACTTAGGACCTGTTTACATCTGCTTCGGAGGTTGAAGGGGGTTCAGGAGGAGACACATGGTGCTGGTAAGTGTTACATGTCACTCCAGTGCTGTACTTTCAGCTATGCTGTCACTACTGCTTTGTAATCTCCTCCATGTTGATGCAGTATATATATATATTTATATATATATATATATATATATATATATATATATATATATATATATATATATACATATGTGTGTGTGTGTGTGTGTGTGTGTGTGTGTGTGATGGAGATAGGAGAGCAGGATTCTCCTCTTCTATGTGTACAGTGTTATAGAAGACATGATAGCAGTTAGGGCATGACCACACATGGCGGAATTCCTCCGCAACTGTCCGCATCAATGCCGCACCTAATCCGGGTTGCGGATTACGGCTGCGGATCTGCACAAAATGTGCAGAAAATTGATGCGGACTAGCTGCTGCGGACTGCGGGAAAAGTGCTTCCCTTCTCCCTATCAGTGCAGGATAGAGAGAAGGGACAGCACTTTCCCTAGTGAAAGTAAAAGAAATTCATACTTACCGGCCGTTGTCTTTATGACGCGTCCCTCCTTCGGCATCCAGCCCGACCTCCCTGGATGACGCGGCAGTCCATGTGACCGCTGCAGCCTGTGCTTGGCCTGTGATTGGCTGCAGCCGTCACTTACACTGAAACGTCATCCTGGGAGGCCGGACTGGAGACAGAAACAGGGAGTTCTCGGTAAGTACGAACTTCATTTTTTTTTACAGATACATGTATATTGGGATCGGTAGTCACTGTCCCGGGTGCAGAAACAGTTACTGCCGATCGCTTAACTCTTTCAGCACCCTGGACAGTGACTATTTACAGACGTCTCCTAGCAACGCTCCCGTCATTACGGGAGCCCCATTGACTTCCTCAGTCTGGCTGTAGACCTAGAAATACATAGGTCCAGCCAGAATGAAGAAATGTCAAGTAAAAAAAGCAAGACGCATCCGCAGCACACATGACATGTGCATGACAGCTGCGGACTTCATTGCGGAACTTTGAATCTCCATTGAAGTCAATGGAGAAATTCCGCCATGAGTCCGCCACTGCTCCGCAACAGACAGAGCATGCTGCGGACACCAAATTCCGCTCCGCAGCCTATGCTCCGCAGCGGAATTGTACGCATCGTGTAAACGAACACTGCTAAATTAAAGTGAAAGTCAATGTAGAAACGGCTCCGCTGCGGATTAACGCTGCGGAGTGTCCGCAGCGGAATTTAAGTGCAATTCCGCCATGTGTGAACCCGCCCTTAGGCTCCACCCACTAGCTCAGAGACAACAGAAAATGAGAGAGAGCGCCTACAGAGAGGAAAATGGCTAAGTATTGCCACATACAAGAAATAGTGTTATTACTCATGTACACACATGACAGATTGTTCTCAAGAGTCACCTAAAAAGTTAGATAAGCTTTAAAGAGGCTCTGTCACCAGATTTTCAAACCCCTATCTCCTATTGCAGCAGATCGGCGCTGCAATGTAGATAACAGTAACGTTTTTGTTTTTTTTTAAACGAGCATTTTTGGCCAAGTTATGACCATTTTTATATTTATGCAAATGAGCCTTTCTTATGTACAACTGGGCGTGTTTAAAGTTATGTCCAACTGGGCGTATATTGTGTTCGTTACATCTGGGCGTTTTTACTTGTTTTACTAGCTGGGCGTTGTGAATAGAAGTGTATGATGCTGACGAATCAGCATCATCCACTTCTCTTCGTTACCACCCAGCTTCTGGCAGTGCACAGACACACAACGTGTCCTCGCGAGATCACGCTGTGACGTCACTCGCTTCCTCCCACAGGAACTTCATCGCGTTGGATGAGCGAGGACACGCTGTGTGTCTGTGAACTGCCAGAAGCTGGGTGGTAACGAAGAGAAGTGGATGATGCTGATTCGTCAGCATCATACACTTCTATTCACAACGCCCAGCTAGTAAAAATAGTAAAAACGCCCAGATGTAACGAACACAATACACGCCCAGTTGGACATAACTTTAAACACGCCCAGTTGTACATAAGAAAGGCTCATTTGCATAAATATAAAAATGGTCATAACTTGGCCAAAAAAGCTCGTTTTTGAAAAAAAACAAACGTTACTGTTATCTACATTGCAGCGCCGATCACATGCAATAGGAGATAGGGGTTTGAAAATCTGGTGACAGAGCCTCTTTAATAAAATTTGTTCAAAGGCACAATCTTAATCTTGGATCTTAGTATGTCTGTGACCTTGATGTTATGCAAACATAGATAGAAATCTATAAATATAAAAACAGAGAAACTGGTGAGTAAGGCCTCATTCACATATTGCAGAGTTGGTCAGTCTTTTACATCAGTATTTGTTAGCCAAAACCAGGAGTGGGTCCTTAACAAATAAATATAATGGAAAGATTTATACTTCTCTTCTCTACATCCACTTCCGAATTTGGCTTGAAAATACTAATGCAAAATACTGACCTAATCTGTAATGTGTGAATGAGGCCTTAAGGTAAACCCACAAACGTTATATTTTCCGCAGATTATTTCTGGAGCAAATCCGCTGGGAATCCGTGCGAAAATCCGCAAAATAAAGCTACACAGAACCTATCGATTTTAATACAGATTTGCATTTCACTGTCACAAGTCAATGGGGAAAATACCCAAAAATCCACGAACAATTGACAGAATTTTAAAATCCGCACTGCAACTAAAAATAGGTGTGGAAAATTTCCGCAGCTTGAAGATAAGATTTTGTAAGTTCTCTTTCACCTGCCTTGTACTGTAATTGGCTGCGGATTTTACTGCACAAATCTGAAATCAAAATCTGCAGCAAATCCGTCCCGTGTTAATTCACCCTAAATCTGTACTATTGTGTATTTGTAGATTATAAAAATTTTTAAAGAAATCATGCTTACTATCCCTTTTTTTTTAATATAAATTATTTATTAATAGTATGAATTCAATTTAATATGTAAAGCTAATATGCAAAAAATACATAAAGCTATGTTGATTTGCTGCTTATATCTTGCACTTCTTTTCAGGGTATGTTCAGACGGCCTATTTTCAGCCGATTTTCGGGCCGTAAACGCCCTGAAAAACGGGCGAAAAATCGGAAGCAGAACGCCTCCAAACATCTGCCCATTGATTTCAATGGAAAAACGGCATTCTGTTCCGATGGAGCATTTTTCGCAGAGTTTTTTTACGCGTAAAAAACGGCCGCGAAAAAGGAGTGCAGGACACTTCTTGGGACGTTTTTGGAGCCGTTTTCCATAGACTCTATTGAAAAAAGCTCAGAAAACGGCTGTAAAAAACGCAGAGAAAATCGCGAGTGGCACAAAAAATGTCTGAAAATCAGGAGCTGTTTTCTCTTGAAAACAGCTCCGTATTTTGAGAAGTTTTTGACTCTGCGTGTAAACATACCCTTACACTGAAATTCTGACAGAACGTGCAGTAGGCTGGGTTCACACGACCTATTTTCAGGCGTAAACGAGGCGTATTATGCCTCGTTTTACGTCTGAAAATACGGCTACAATACTTCGGCAAACATCTGCCCATTCATTTGAATGGGTTTGCCGACGTACCGTGCCGACGACCAGTAATTTACGCGTCGTCTTTGACAGCTGTCAAACGACGACGCGTAAAATGACTGCCTCGGCAAAGAAGTGCAGGACACTTCTTTGCAACGTAATTTGAGCCGTTTTTCATTGAAGTCAATGAAGAACAGCTCAAGATTACGGGCGTCAAAGACGCCTTGCAAAATGCGAGGAGGAGCTTTTACGTCTGAAACGACGCAGCTGTTTTCTCCTGAAAACAGTCTGTCTTTTCAGACGTAAAAGTAAGCTAGCGTGTGCACATACCCGTAGAATGCATGTAAATGTTCTTACAAAACCCCTTTCACATCCAGTGAGAAAAAACAACAGATTGTTAATATGCTGCAGATTTTTAAAATCCACCGACTGCTCTTTGTCTCGTGGAGTTTTACCAGAGAACTGGCTGTATATTTTATTTATTGCAATATGTGTCCATATCCACTGAAAAATCTGCAGTAAAAAAATCATATCACAGTGCATGTGGCACCTGTAAGAGGAATTGCATTTTTCACTAGAAGATCCTTAGGACGGCTTTATATGAGATCATTTGTACGATCCGAGAAATGATGATTGTTGGTTTTGAGCGGCGCAGCGTATAAATTATTAGAAGATTTCAAGAAATTGGGACTCCTAATAATTGTGCAAGATTTGGTAGATAAGCCATGCATAAAGCTTTAGGCTAGGGCTACATGGTGACTATCGTGCGATTTGTCTGTGACTTGCTGTTGCACATAAGTTGCACGACTATTTTAGGGTGATTTGCGAAAATCCAAAAGACACCCAAAAAAAGAAAAGCCTGCCTTAATCTTTGAGAGATAGGAGAAAGTCAAGCTTTGGTCTTACTTCTGATCTGAAAAATAATTCCTTTCACTGTGAGAAAACGCTTCCAAGGCTATGGGAATGAAAGGATGTTTAGTTGTCAAGATGATGTTAGTGAGAAAAGAATCTAGACAAAAACAAAACAGAACATTTGCACTGACGGCGAAGATGTGGAGCAAGGTTATATGGAATGATTCATCTATATTGGAGATCAGGCAGTATGGACACCGCTGAAGCAATGAATGACTCTATGAACCATGTCTACAACAATCAGTTTGTAAAGGATCAATGCAAGTTTCGGAATGTACATATAACAACACGTGGAGTTAGTGTTTTTTTTTTTGGATGAATGCACATAAGTGGTTAAGTTTAGAGTTTAATGTTTTACGTTAAACGTATACATCATGAACTCTCATGACCCTGTTCATAACATATATTTTAAACGGATACCATTATAGTCTATAGACAACGGATGCCATTATTAGGCATCCATTTAACGTATTTGTCGCCCAAGGACTATAATGGTATCTGTTCACGTATACGTCATGATAGGCTATTGAAATGCCCATGACGTATATGTTTGACATACACCTGTGGTGTATGTCATAGAGTGGCATTCGTCACCCATAGGCTCCCATGTTAAAAATACGAAGTCCGCCCGTTATAAGTTTTTCTTTTGCGTGATTCCTCATGACGTAAACGTATAGTCTACTATGCTATTCCAGTCTCCAAAAAAAGGTATATTAAAATATACCAGGCCAACGGAGGCCAAAACTCTATTGGCCTCCATCGGACTAATGGAGCCCTGTAGAGCCGTATTTGCATGTACGTCGTGAGCTTTCCCGACGTATACGCTAAACGTAGGGCCAAAACCTGATGTGCACAGAGCCCAACAAACAACTTCACAAATGATCAGGGACCTTGTTGCTCAGGAAAAGTGTGGCAGTTCTGAGCAGCTTTTACCCCTTCCTGACATATGACGTATACTTACGTCATAGCCGGGTAGGGGAAGTATGGAACGGGGCTCATGGGCTGAGGCCGCTCCGTTCAATGCGGGTGTCAGTTATATGATACAGCTGACTCTTCACTGTAACGAGTAAGATACCGCTCGAGCAGGATCCCACTGATTTTACCCCTTAGATGCCACGGTTAATATCAACTGCGGCATCTTAGAAAGATGGGGGTGACCCCCTCTGACAGCCCATCAGCCCCCCGGTGTTGCGTTCGGGGGATGCCAGTAGTTGTCATGGCAGCCTGAGGGCCTAATGAGGGTGCTCTTGCGGTAACCTTTGTGCCCCTATTACGCTCCTATTAAGCCCAGAGGCAGGGCTTAATAAAAGCCTGTAAAAATCACAATATACTGCAATACATTAATATTGCAGTATATCGTGCAATCGATCCAATCATCGCTGGTTCAAGTCCCCAAGGGGAACTAATAAAAAAAAGTAAAAAAGAGTAAAATAAAGGTTTTTTTATGTACCAAAAATATATATATATAAAAAATTCTATAAAAAAAAAACCTTTTCCCATTTTACCTCTAAAGCATTGTAAAATAAATAATCGTAGATCGTACACAATATTCCATGTCTAATCTGACTAGTAATTTGTAGACAGGCAAAACTATGTTCTTGTCATGAGCATCTATGCCTCTTTTGATGCATCCCATGATTTTATTTGTCTTGGCAGCAGCTGCCTGACACTGGTTGCTAAAGGTAAATGTACTGTCTGCCAATATCCCCAAATCTTTTTCAGTAACATAATTGTAAAATTTGTTTCCCCTGCCCAAGTGCATAACCTTAAATTTATCGACGTTAAACCTCATTTGCTATTTTTCTGCCCAAACCTCCAGCTTCCCCAAATTTCTCTGTAATATTATATTAGCCTCCTCTGTGTTGTTTACTTCACAGAACTTAGTATCATCTACAAATACTGGAATTCTACTCTGTAAATTCCCAAGGTCATTAATAAACATTTTAAAAAGAAGAGGGCCCAATACTGAACCCTGTGGAACCCCACTGGTATTTGTGATCCACTCTGAGGATGTACCATTAATAACCACTTTTTGTTTTCTAGCCCTAAGCCAGTTGTTATCCCAATTACACTATTTTCCCCCAGTTCCAGCATTTTCATTTTATATACCAACCTTTTATGCGGCACAGTATTAAACGCCTTTAAAAAGTCTAGATACACCACATCGACAGCCTTACCCAGGTCCAGTCTAGAACTTACCTCCTCTTAGAAGTTAATCAGATTAGTTTGATAGGACCGATCCCTCATAAACCCATGCTGATGCTGTGTTAACAGTTTATTTGCATTGAGATATTTGAGAATAGCATCTCTTAGAAAACCCTCAAATATTTTACCAACAATGGAGGTTAAACTTACAGGCCTATAGTTCCGGGCTCACTGTGGAACAGACCCCTGTAATGATCGAATCCTTAAATATCACAAATAAAGATCTGTCTATCACGGTACTTAAAGGGGTTTTCCGAGTTATTTCAAAAATTGGCTACGGTAGGAGGGATGCAAAAATAAAAACATAGAGTCATTGCTCACCTCACAGATCCCCGTCGATCCAGCACCCAGCCGCTTACAATCCTTCCCGCCACTGTGTATTGACATAGCTGCAGCGATGATGTGCTTGTATACCCACCTGATCACTGCAGCCAATCACTGTTCTCAATAGGTATACAGCACAGTGTAACTTGTGAAAAATAATTTTGCTCAGTCCTATATATTAGAATCCTTTGTCCTTTTTGCCACAGATCATTTTTATTATTGCAAATGACCCAATCTGGATTCCCTTAAAATTTTTCAAAACTCTTGATGTCCTGACTCTGATATCATATTTAAAATGAAAGGGAAAACGAGTAAAGGATGCACCTTTCCAGCCTACAATATCCAAAAGAAAAGGGGTGGTCCCGAATATGTTCTATTATCAGGCTGCACAAATTAAATGCTTTGTCAACAGGGAATTTAAACACTTGTCTACCGCTAAATGACGACAAATGTTTCAGAGGTAGGCTGTTATTCATGAGGTGCCGTCCTTGAACGACTTGTCTTTAACCCCCTAACGACCAGGCCTTTATTGGCCTTAAAGAGAATCTGTCACCAGAATGTCCGTATTAACCCGTTAGTGACCGGCCCATCGTGGTTCTACGTCGGTCACTAATGGGCCTTATTCCGATGCCATAGACTTTTTACGTCGCGGCATCGAAATAAGTAAACAGAGCAGGGAGCTGTCAAATCTCCCTGCTCTCAGCTGCCAGAGGCAGCTGAGGGCTGGGAGCGTCCCTGCTCTGCCGGGTGAGATTGATATTAGTATCGATCTCACCCATTTAACCCCTCAGATGCGGTGCACAATAGCGTGCACCGCATCTGAGTTGTTTTGGAGAGAGGGAGGGAGCTCCCTCTCTCCCCCACCGACACCCGGCTATACGATCGCCGAGTGTCTGTGTCTCCAATGGCAGCCGGGGGTCTAATAAAGACCCCCAGGTCTGCCTGGAGTGAATGCCTGCTAGATCATGCAGCAGGCATGACCTAGCAGATGCCTGTCCGTGTTAAACGGACAGGCAGTAATACACTGCAATACAAAAGTATTGCAGTGTATTATAAATGCGATCGCAGAATCGCATATTATAGTCCCCTAGTGGGACTAGTAAAAAAGTGAAAAAAAAGTTTAATAAAGTTCATTAAAAAAAAATGTGAAAAAAAATGAAAAACCCAGCTTTTCCCCTTACAAAATGCTTTACTATTAAAAAAACAAAATAAAGTTAAAAAGTTACACATATTTGGTATCGCCGCGTCCGTAACGACCCTGACTATAAATCTATAACATTATTTAACCTGCATGGTGAACACCGTAAAAAATGTAATAAAAAACTATGGAAAAATTGCTGTTTTCTGTGAATACTGACTTTAAAAAAATGTGATAAAAAGTGATCAAAAAGTCGCATCTACTCCAAAATGGTACCAATAAAAACTACAAGTCTTCCCGCAAAAAAAAGCCCTCAAACACAACCGCATCGGCGAAAAAATAAAAACGTTACGGCTCTTCAAATATCGAGACACAAAGACAAATAATTTTGAAAAAAAAGTGTTTTTACTGTGTAAAAGTAGTAAAACATACAAAAACTATACAAATTTGGTATCGTTGCAATCGTAACAACCCGCTGAATAAAGTTATTGTGTTATTTATATCACATGGTAAACGGCGTAGATTTAAGACGCGAAAAAGAGTGGCGAAATTTCATTTTTTTTTCTATTTCCCCCCAAATAAAAGTTAATCAAAGTTAATCAATAAATAATATGTCCCCCAAAATGGTGCTATTAAAAAATACAGCTTGTCCCGCAAAAAACAAGACCTTATACAGCTATGTCGACGCAAAAATAAAAAGGTTATAGCTCTTGGAATGCGACGATGGAAAAACGTAAAAAATGGCTTGGTCATTAAGGGGTTAAACTAATAACAGTGTATTGTAGAGGAGACTAACCTGTTTATTTTCAATTTCCTTTCTAGAGAAATAAGTTTTATTAAGTTTATACGAGAATTTAGGTGCAACGGGGCATCACCGTTGCACATAAATGCTCTTACGTCGCTCCCCAGTTCAGCTCCCTTCCCTCCCTTCTTACATTGGTTGACAGGGACCAGGCAGTGTAATTGGCACGTTCACGCCTGGCCCCGTACTATCTGTAACGCGCGTGTCCTTGCTCTTTACTCAGCGCATGCGCAGTACGATCTTTCTGCTCGACGTTCTAATTGGCACTACTGCGCATGCGCTGAAGAAAGAGCAGGTACGCTGTGCAGTAGAGCCGATTAGAACATTAAGTAACGAGCAGGGACGCGCATGCGTTACAGACAGTATGGGGCCAGGCGTGAACGCGCCGATTACGCTGCCTGGTCCCTGTCAATCAATGTAAGAAGGGAGTTAGGGGGGTTGACCTGGGGAGCGACATAAGAGCATTTAGGAGCAATGGTGACGCCCTCGTTGCACCTGAATGCTCATTAGCATAAACTTAATAAAATGTACTTCTCTACAAAGGAGGCAGTAAGCAGAAAATAAACGCTAGAAACAGGTTAGTCTCCTCTACAATACCCTGTTACTAGCTTAATACGAACATTCTGGTGACAGACTCCCTTTAATGACCAAGAGTTATTTTTTATTTTTTCACTGTGCATTCCAAGAGTCATAACTTTTTTATTTTTCCGTCGACATAGCTGTATAAGGGCTTGTTTTTTGCGTGGTGAGTTGTATTTTTCAATTGCACCATTTTTGGGGGCATGTAAAATATTGAATAATTTTTATTTTTTTTAATTCTTTTATTTTCATTTTTCAAACACCATGAAGATAGTGACAGCACAGACATCGGTACACAGGCCAGTAAGTATGGAAACAATAAGTGCAATGCAAGAGATACAATACACAGCTCTGGCCTTCGTCTGCATCAATCCGGAAGAAACAGCAAATTTTATACATCCCGAACCAGCAGCCATGCATAAAACCAAATAAGGACAGACTAGAAATATAGAAGAACAGGAAAGAAGGGTGGATAGAGAGAAAGGAAAAGGGAGGTAGGGGAGGAAGCTGACCTCACACACATAAATCTAGGAAGCGCATCAGGAGGACATAATGGTCCTATACTCCACGGATGATTGGAATCGAATCCACTCACGCCACGTTTGGATAAATTTGGCATGAGCCCCTCTCATTGATGCCGTGAGGTCCTCCATTCTAATGATCTCCTGAATCTTGCCGAACCACATGCTCACTGTAGGCGGACAGGTTTGTCTCCATAACACGGGGACACAAGCCCTAGCAGCGTTCACCAAGTGGCGAACCACCGAGCGTTGGTACGTAGATAAGGGGACCTCGCACAAATGGAGCAGGAACAGAGCCAGAGAACGCTGAAGGGGAAAGTCCGTAAATTTAGAAGAAATGCGCCACACCTCAGACCAAAAGTCTGACAGCTGCAGGCACTCCCAAAAGATATGCAAAATCGTGCCCACCTGGCCCCCACATCTCCAACATAACGGAGAGACCGCCGGAATCATTGCATGCAATCTGGAAGGCACCTTATGCCAACAGGATCTTAAAACCTGCTTCTTGAAATCGGCTGGCCATGGATGATTTTTGTGACATGGTAAACAGACGGTCCGTCTGTTCTGCAGTGAATGTAAGACCTAAGTCCCTCTCCCAGCAACTCAAATATGAAGGTGTGGGGAGAGTAGAGGGGGAGATCAGCAGCGCATAGAGCCTAGACAATGAGTGGCGCACCGAGGTCGTGCCCCTGCATAGTCGTTCGAAAGGTGTGCAGTCTCGCGAATATGCCTGAGGGTTAGATAGGGATGTAATGAAATGTCTTAATTGGGTGACCTGCAAGGCGGTAAAGGAGATGGGTTCTGACAAGGATGACAGCTGTGAACCGGTCATCCAAGCCGAATCCTGTATAAAATTATCCACATAGCCCTTGCCCGCCCTCAACCAGTGTCGGAAGGGGCCCCCCTCCTGTCCCGGTGGGAATGCCGGGTTGCCCAAGATAGGGAACAAGGGCGATGGGGACGGAGAGATCTCCTTTCCGAGGGAAGAGCCGGGACGTGATCGCCAGGGTGGGTCCTATTGTCGGATGCATTCGAGCCGAGAGGGGAACATGTGAGCCTAACCAAGGCAGAGCCTGCAACGGGACCTCAAAAAGGGACTGTTCCATAGACACCCACTGTTTGACCCCCGTGTGCCTGAACCAGTCCAATATTCGTGTCAAATGAGAGGCCTGGTGATAGGAGACAAAATCTGGGAGACCAATGCCACCATCACACTTGGCACGAAAAAGCAGGGACCGCGCGTTGCGCGCTGGCTTCCCCACCCATATAAATCTGTGGAGTAGGAACAACAGGGCTTGGAAGAAGGGACGGGGGACATGTACCGGCAAGGCCTGTAATAGATACAAAATCCGGGGCAGAATGTTCATCTTAAAGATGGCACATCTACCAAACCAAGTGAAGGTGCCCGACGTCCAGGACTCTAAATCGCTCTTCACCCGTTGAAGAAGCGGAGGGTAATTCACCGCGTAAAGGCGAGATATGTCTCCGGTCAGCCGGACCCCCAGGTATTTAAGGGAATCCCTGGCCCACTCAAAAGAGAAGGACTCCGACAGCTCATCCACCAGGGACTGCGGCAATGAGATGTTGAGAGCCTCCGATTTCTGGTAATTGATCTTAAAGTTAGAAAGTTTCGAGTATCTACTCAGCTCCGCCAACAGGTTGGGTAAGGAGATTCTGGGGGTAGTGAGAAAAAAGAGCAGGTCATCCGCACAGGCGGCCACCTTATGGCACTGTCCTCCCAAAGAAACACCCGCTATGTCCGGATTGGAGCGAATGTGGCACAAAAAAGGCTCCAAACACAAAATGAAAATTAAGGGATGCAAGGGACAACCCTGCCTCGTGCCGTTGGAGATAGCGAGCGAGGAGGAGAAATGGCCGTTCACCTTAACCTGTGCCGTGGGTGAGGAGTAGAGACTCGAAATCCACTGCATCATATGGGAACCCAGCCCCACATGCCGCAGTGTAGCCAACATAAAATCCCAGTTGACCCTGTCGAAGGCCTTCTCCGCATCCGTAGAGAGGAAGCATGTGGGCAGGGACGTGACGGCCGACTGATACATCAAATTGATAGCCCGCGTACTGTCACGTCATGTAATAGCGGAGTCATCCTGTGTGCCAGAATTTTTGCAAACAGCTTCAAATCGACATTCAACAATGATATGGGACGATAATTCTGACACAAGGATGGGTCCTTCCCTTCTTTGGGTATCACCGTGATATGTGCTCTCAACGTGTCCTTAGGAAGGGCCCTCCCCTCTGTGAGCGAATTGAATGCATGTAGAAAATGAGGTGAAAGCAATTCCGAACAGGCCTTATAATAAGGCAGTGAGAACCCGTCCGGGCCCGGCGCCTTTCCCGAAGGCGAGTCTTTCAGTGCCCATGACCACTCCTCCGGGGAAATAGGAGCCTCCAGTGCGGCAGTAGCCCCCTGGGGGATACATTTCATCCCTGAGGACTAGAGATATGACTCAATCCTCTCCATGTGACCCCCTCCACCCGAAGGGGGGGCGCCCAGGAAGGTTATAAAGAGAGTGATAATAGGCCCGAAAGGTCTCCGAGATGTAATGTGGAAGCTGCCTGTGCCGACCCTGAGGGGCCTGTACCCGAGGGACATAGGTGCGCATACGTGACTTCCTCAACGCCCTAGCCAGAGACCTGCCCGGTTTGAATAATTTTTATTACGTTTATTTTAGAATTGAATTGAATTGAAAATAAACACCTATTCCAGCATTGTTTTTTGTGTTTTAAATTTACGCTGTTCACTATGCGATGTAAATAACATGGTACCTTTATTTTATGGGTCGGCTCGATTACGGCAATACTAAATATGTAAAGGTTTCATATGTTTTCCTATGTTTGCACAATAAAAGCCCTTTAAAAAAAAAAAATTACCTGTTTTTGCATCGCCGCATTCCACGAGCCGTAACTTTTTTATTTTTACATTGATGTAGCCATATGTGGGCTTGTTTTTTTTATGGGACAAGGTGTAGTTTTCATTGGTACTATTTTGGGGTACATGGGACTTATTGGTTAACTTTTATTTTTATTTTTATGGGAGGGAATGGAAAAAAAAAGTAATTTGTGCCATTTTTTTGGACACTGTTATCCCAGCGGTTTCATAAATGTGTTAACTTCATTGTTTGAGTTGTTACAATCGCGGTGATACCATATATGTGTATGTTTTATTTATTGTTTTTAAACTTTTACTAAAAGTGTTTTTATTTTATTTTTACGGTAATCTTTTTTTTCTTAGTCCCACTAGGGGACTTCACTTTGTGATCTTCTGATAGCAGATATAATGCTTTGGTATACTTGGTATACCAAAGCATTATTGCCTGTCAGTGCAAAACTGACAGGCAATCTATTAGGCCATGCCTCTGGTATGGCCTAATAGGCAGTTATTAATGGCAGACCTGGGGGCCTTTGTTAGGTCCCCGGCTTCCATGGAAACCAATTGGTGCCCTGAGATTGCATCGATGGGGTGCCGATGGGGTGACAGAGGGATCTCCCTCTGTCAAGCACCTTAGATGCCGCGGTCGCTATTGACCGCGGCATCTAAAGGGTTAAACTGCAGTTGCAGCAGAGGCCTTTCTGTGTATAATAGCTGTGCTCCCGACAGTGATCTTGTGGTTACAGTAGCATTACCCACGAGATCCGAGTGACGCATATGTCCATCACGATGTGGGAACTAGAACCTGCTTGTGGCGAATATATCCTTCACTTATCGTTAAGGGGTTAAACACATGCATGCACCCGTTGGCACTACAGATCCCTGAGACAGCGCTGTTACTATACAGCAGCAGTTACAGTGAAGACCCTGAAGTACTGCTACTCCAATAACCCCCTAGATGCCGTGGTCAATAGCGGCCGTGACATCTAAGGGGTTACACAGAGGGATTGCGGGGCACCGAGGGGTTGAAAAGACAGTCGGGGGCCCAACAAAGGCCCCCCCCAGGCTGCCATAGCTATATGCCTATTAAGGGCCTGTTCACATCATCCTTGTCTTTCTGTTGAGGGGTTCCGTCTGAGGTTGCCGTCGGAGGAACCCCTCAGCAGAATGGCAAACGAAAACCACAGCTTCCGTTTGCATCACCATTGATCTCAATGGTGACGGAAACTTTGCTAATGGTTTCCGTTTGTTACGGTTGTGACAGGGTTCCGTTGTTTTTGATGGAATCAATAGCGTAGTCGACTGCGCTATTGATTCCGTCAAAACAACACTGATGTGAACACAGTCTTAGGCCCCATGCACACGAACGTAAAAACACCCGTAATTACGGGCCATAATTACGGCCCGTAATTACGGGCCCATAGACTTCTATTGGCCACGGGTACCTCCCCGTATGCTTACGGGAAGGTGCCCGTGCCGTTAAAAAATATAGAACATGCCCTATTTCAGGCCGTAATAACGGCACGGGCAGGCCCATAGAAGTCTATGGGGCTCCCGTAATTACGGGTGACTACGCGTGTGCACCCGTAATTACGGGAGCGTTGCTAGGCGACGTCAGGGGATAGTCACTGTCCAGGGTGTTGAAAGAGTTAACTGATCGGCAGTAACTCTTTCAGCACCCTGAACAGTGACTACCGATCAAAATATAGATCAAACTGTAAAAAAAATAGAAGTTCATACTTACCCAGAACTCCCTGCTTCTTCCTCCAGTCCGGCCTCCCGGGATGACTATTCAGCCCATGTGACCACTGCTGCCAATCACAGGCCAATCACAGGCTGCAGCGGTCACATGGACTGCCGCGTCATCCAGGGAGGTCGGACTGGATGTCAAGAGAGGGACGCGTCACCAAGGCAACGGCTGGGTAAGTATGAATTTCTTTAACTTTTTCTGCGGAAAGGGCTGTGCCTTCTCTCTATCCTGCACTGATAGAGAGAAGGGCTGCCGATTACTGCAGTGCAATTTTGCAGTGAAAACGTGCCCGTAAATACGGGTGGAATACTGGTGAAACCGGACCCGTATTTATGGGCACGGGTCCGTAAATACTGGTGCAATACGGGTCGAATACGTGTGACCAAGGACCAGTGGCGGATCCTCATATGGGCGGTTCGGGCGGCCGCCCGGGGCCCAAAGGCTCCCAGGGGGCCCATAGCCTCCCAAACCGCACACGTTAAATAAAAACTATCCAGGGCTGCTGCCGGCCGCATTCTAGCGGTCATCAGTCCCACGTGTTGATGAAGAGGAAGAGGGGGGATGTGTAGGGGGAGTCAATTGCGGCCAGGCAGGGGACAGGGGCACAGCACATCAGCTGTATAGAGCAGACTGTCAGAGATTGTGATTGGCAGGTGCTGGAGTCTCCCTGACAGTCTGCTCCTCTGTGCAGCTGTACACTGTCCCTCCTGTCTAATCCTCCAGCAGCTGCCTGATAACGGCAAAACTGCAACTAGAAGGTGAAGGACCTGTGGTGACGTCAGTCACATGATTAAGGTCCTGAAGGCTGCCAGAGCACAAGCACCGCAGAGGAAGAGGATCTGGTAAGTGTGTGTGTGTGTGTGTGTGTGTGTGTATATGGGGAACATAATGTAAGTCTATATAGTGTGCGCTGTGTATATAGTCTATATATTGTGTGCTGTGTCTATAGAGTTTATAGTGTCTACAATGTAAGTCTATATAGTGTGAGCATGTAGTGTGTGTGGTTTGAATATATAGTGTGTGGTGTTAGTGTGAATTGTATATAGGGTGTTTAGTTTCACATTTTTTGTGTGTGAAATTATTTCCCACCCATAGAGCCCTCTCCAATGAGTCAGATGCTCAGAACCCCCCCCCCCCCTTGCAGTATAATCTCCCCCATAGAGCAATCAGTAGTTATTATACTGCAAGGGGGGGTCAGAGCGTCTGATTCACTGCTGAGGGTTCTATAGGGGAAAAACTCCTTCCCCCCCAGAGCCATAAGTGTCAGATGCTCAGACCCTCCCATAGAGCACTCAGCAGTCAGTCAGATGCACTGGGGAGGGGTGTCTGACTGCTTAAAGGGTAACTAACTAAACTTTTTTTTTAAATTACATGTCATAGTGACATGTCAAATGTTCTAATCGGTGGGGGTCCGGCCACTGAGACCCCACCAATCGCTGAAACAAAGTGTCAGAAGCGCTCAGGTGAGTGCTGTGCCACTTTGTTTCTGATCGTCTTTCCTCTGATAGCTGAGCATGCGGTGTATGGGCACAACAGAAAGTCTATGAGTCCATACACCGCGCCGAGGAAAGACAATCAGAAATTAAGTGGAACAGCGCTTACCCGAGCACTCCTGCTGCTTTGTTTTAGTGATCGATGGTGGTCTCAATGCTGGGACCCCCATCGATCAAACCTTCTGACATATCACTCTCACTATGACACGCCAAATGTTTTTTTAAATTTTAGTTACCCATTGGAGACTTAATTTATTGGTTTGTGTTAATGTATGGGCCTGGGGTCTTAATTTGCTTAGGGGTCTCTGGAGTATAAAACAATTTAGGGTTTCATTTCTGAATTTTTATTTTCTATAGACGCTGAAAATGGCTACAGAATCAAGGGGAAAAGATTTCTCATCAGGAAACTCTGCAGTCATCAGGAGAAGTCGCCATAACGGTCTGTGTCAGATAGAGAATAAAAGAGAACGACCCATCAGTGAAAACATCACCTGTGAGTCATTGCATTTATAGATCTGTCACCTCTCCTGACATGTCTGTTATCGGAAATCCTTGTATTCCACATAAAGTCTTTGTGTGCCCAGGACTAATAGACAAATGCATGTTACCATTCCCCTGGTCAGGAGGATGTGTCCCTACACAGTGTGATACTGTCAGCGATGGTTGGAGACTGTCAGTATGTATTGACAAGGGGAATCGTAGCACTCATTTGTCAATGCTCACACATAAAGGTGGTGTTTAATATATACACGGCGTGGCAGGGCGGTGGTGGAGAAGGGGGCCCAAGCTTGTGGAACAGCCCAGGGCCCATGGTCTACTTAATCCGCCACTGCCAAGGACCCGTATTTACACCAGTATTTACGTGAGGAAAAGAATACGTTCGTGTGCATGAGGCCTAAGCCATCCTAGAGTCATGGCTTAAGAGATGATTGCTTGTCAGTTTGTAACTGTCAGGCAATAATGCTATGGTATACTAAGTATAGCAAAGCATTATGAAAGCAATCGCATTGTAAATATCCCCTAGGGGGACAAAATAAAAAAATTACATTTAAATAAAGATTACAAAAAGTAAAAATAAATGAAAACATTTAATTCCTTACAAAGTATTTTTGTGTTCTATAGGTGGTAAAAAAAAAAAGACACATATATGGTATCGCTGCAATCGTAACTACCCATGTAATAAAGTAAACAAGTTATTTAATCCTTCACAGTGAACAATGTAGGAAAAAACGCAAAGAACTATGACAAATTTACTTATTTCCATTCCCCCCTATAAAAAAATTATACAGCTGGCACCCTCCTGTAACTGCCAGGACCGGAGCTATTCTCCGATCCGGCTGATTAACCCCTCAGACGCTGTGTTCAATAGAGCGCAGCATCTGATAGGTTTTAACCCGCCCGCAATCGCTGGGTTGCTGTGGCAATCGGAGGCCAAATAATGGCGTCCGAGTCTGCCTTGTACGGGAGCCTGCGGCGTGTCCTCATAGGCTTGCTGTCAGTGAATAACTGACAGCGCTAATACACTGCGTATGTAGTGCAGAGTATTAGAGTAGCGATCGGGGCATCAGGCCCTCAAGTGCCCTAGTGGGACAAGTAAAAAAAGTAAAAAAAAGTTAATAAAAATGTCGTAAAATAATAAAAACACACGTTTCAAAAAAAAAAAAAAAAAGCTAAACTGCCTTTTTTCCCATAGTAAGTCTTTTATTATGGGAAAAACCGTAAAAATTAAAAAAACTATACATAATTGGTATCGCCACGTCCGTAACGACAAAAACGACAAAACTATTATGTAATTTATCCCGCACGGTGAATGCCGTAAAAAAAAACATGAAGAACAACGCCAGAATCTTTGTTTTTAGGTCACATCTCCTTCCAAAAAATGCTATAAAAAGTGATCAAAAAGTCACATTAACTTCAAAATAGTACCAATAAAAACGACAACCCATCCCGCAAAACATAATCCCTGACACAGCTTTGTCCACGCAAAAATAAAAAAGTTATGGGTGTTAGAATATGGCGACACAGAAAGCAAATGATTTGATAAAAAAAAGTGATTTTATTGTGCAAAAGCTGCAATACATAAAAAAAACTATATAAATTTGGTATCGCCGTAATCGTATCGACCCGCAGAATAAAGTTAACATGTAATTTAGGGTGCACTGTGGATGCCGAAAAAAAACCAATAAAAAACTATTACAGAATTGCTTGTTTTTGGTAATTTCCTTTACCAAAAAACGAAATAAAAAGTGATCAAAAAGTCGTATGTGTTCCAAAATGGTACCAATAAAATCTACAGCCCGTCTCGCAATAAACAAGCCCGCACACCGCTCAATCAGAAAAATAAAAAAGTTATGGCACTAGTAATGCGGTGATGAAAAAACATCTCAATGCGCAGGCCAGAGGGGAACATTCCTTTAGTTCCAGGGCCCTAGTATTTAGTAACTAGGAAAGGGAAGGGACATAGCACATCCGCTGGAAGCGATGGTGCCCGTATTATACCAGCGCAAAACTTTCCCAGCAAAACAAAGGAGAAAAAGTCCCCAAAAGGTGCAGAGCGTTACAAAAGGGGGATAAGAAAGAAAACTGTTTATCAGTGCGACACTGGCCTGTGCATAACGGATCGTTTCACAGCGTAACACACATCTATGGATAATTGTATTATTTACCGCACGATTATACCCTCTTATACCCTTATACCCTCCGCACAGATTACATATGCCCCCACATTATAAACTGAAATACCAGCAAAACTCAAACAAAACTACTACCAAGCAAAATCCATGCTCAAAATGGCAGTCTTTCCCTTCTTAGCCCTACAGTGTACCCAAATAGCAATTTATGTCCACAAGTAAGGCATTACCATACCCAGGAGAACCCGCTTAACAATTTATGGGGTAAGATTCTCCAGGGGCACAAGCTGGGCACAACATATCGTTCGGTGAATAGGCAGATCAGTGGAAAAATTGCAATTTTCGCTTTGCACCATCCACTACGTATTAATTTCTGAAAAACACGTGTGGAGTTTAAATTCTCACTACATCCCTTGATAAATGCCTTTAGGGGTGTAGTTTCTAGAACGGGGTCACTTTTGTTTGGTACATCAGTGGTTTTGCAAATGCGACATGGCGTCCGCAAACCATTCCAGCAAAATCTACGCTCCAAAAGATAAATACCGCTCCTTTTATTCTGAATGCTGACATATATGTAAACAGCTGATTATAACCACATATGGGGTGTTACCGTACTCGGGAGAAATTTCTTTACAAATGTTGGGGTGCTTTTTCTTCTCTATTCCTTGTAAAAATGAAAAATGTTGATCTAAAACTACATCTTGTTGGAAAAAAAAATATTTTTCATTTTCATGGCTTAATTCTAATTAATTCAGCAAAAAACCTTTGGGATCAAAATGTTCACTATACCCCTAGATGATTCCTCAGGGGGTGCAGTTTCCCAAATGGAATCACTTTTGGGGTGTTTCTACTGTACTAGTACTACAGGGGCTCAGCAAATGTGACATGGCACCCAGAAACCATTCCAAAATCCAAATGGTGCTCCTTCCATTCTGAGCCCTACCGTGTGTCCAAACACACGTTTATGACCACATGTGGGGTATTGTTTTACTCTGGAGAAATTACTTTACAAATGTTGTGGTGCTTTTTCTCCTTCAGTCCTTGTGGAAATGAAAAAAAATTAGCTAAACCTACATTTTCTTTGAAAAAATTTAGATTTTCATTTTTATGGCCTACTTCCAATAAGTTCTGTAAAACACCTGTGGGGTCAAACTGCTCACTGTACCCCTAGATAATTTCCTCAAGGGGTGTAGTTTCCAAAATGGGGTCACTTGTTGGGGGTTTCCACTGTTTTGTCCCTTCAGGGGCTTTGCAAATGTGACATGGCCACCGCAAACCATTTCTGCTAAATTTGAGTTCCAAAAGCCAAATGGCGCTCTTTCCCTTCTCAGCCTCGCCGTGTGTCCAAACAGCCGTTTATTACCACATGTGGGGTATTGTTTTACGCGGGAGACATTTCTTTACAAATTTTATGGTGCTTTTTTTCCTTTAGTCCTTGTGGAAATGAAAAAAAAATTAGCTAAACCTACATTTTATTTGAAAAAATTTAGATTTTCATTTCCACTGCCTACTTCCAAAAATTTCTGCAAAAAACCTGTGGGGTCAAAATGCTCACTATACCCCTAGATAATTTCCTCAAGAGGTATAGTTTCCAAAATGGGGTCACTTGTTGGGGGTTTCCACTGTCTTGTCCCCTCAGGGGCTTTGCAAATGCGACATGGCCACCGCAAATCATTCCTGCTACATTTGAGCTCCAAGAGCCAAATGGCCCTCTTTCCGTTCTCAGCCTTGCCGTGTGTCCATACAGCCGTTCATGACCACATGTGGGGTATTGTTTTACTCGGGAGAAATTGTTCTACAAATGTTGTGGTGCTTTTTGTACTTTAGTTATTTTGGAAATTAAAAAAAATTTGCTAAACCTACATTTTATTTGAAAAAATGTAGATTTTCATGGCCTAGTTCCAAAAACTTTAGCAAAAAAACTGGCTGGTCAAAATGCTTGCTACACCCCTAAATAAATTCCTCGAGGGGTGTAGTTTCCCAAATGGGGTCACTTTTGGGGGGTTTCCACTGTTTTAGTTCCACAAGACCTCTTCAAAGCTGACATGGTGCCTAAAATATATTCTAATAAAAAGGAGGCCTAAAATCCACTAGGTGCTACTTTGCTTCGGAGGTCGGTGCTTTAGTCAAGTAGCACACTAGAGCCACATGTGGGATATTTCCTAAAACTGCAGAAGCTGGGCAATAAATATTGAGTTGCATTTCTCTGGTAAAACCTTCTGTGGTACAAAAAAAATTGGATTCAAAATGAATTTCTGGAAAAAAATAATGAACTTTGTAAATTTCACCTCTACTTTGCCTTAATTCCTGTGAAATGTCTAAAGGGTTAAGAAACTTTCTAAATGCTGTTTTGAATACTTTGAGGGGTGCAGTTTTTAAAATGGGGTGACTTATTGGGGGTTTCTAATATCTAAGGACCTCAAAGCCACTTCGGAACTGAACTGGCCCCTGTAAAAATAGCCTTTTGAAATTTTCTTGAAAATGTGAGAAATTGCTGCTAAAGTTCTAAGCCTTGTAACGGTCCTAGAAAAATAAAAGGACGTTCAAAAAATGATGCCAAACTAAAGTAGACATATGGGGGATGTTAATTAGCAACATTTTTGTGTAGTATAACTGCCTGTCTTACAAGTAGATACATTTAAATTGAAAAAATTCTAATTTTTGCAATTTTTCGCTAAATTTTGGTGTTTTTCACAATTAAATACTGAATGTATTGGGCAAATTTTGTCAGTAACATAAAGTCCATTATGTCACGAGAAAACAATCTCAGAATCGCTTGGATAGGTACAAGCATTCCGGAGTTATTACCACATAAAGTGAAACATGTCAGATTTGAAAAATGAGGCTCTGTCAGGAAGGTCAAACGTGGCCAAAGAGGGAAGGGGTTAAGAGGTTAACATTGTAAACCAGTGGGTTCAACTATAGGTTCAACAACTATATTGCATGGCTGGTAATCTTTATTTATGTGAAATATTGGAAGGATGTATCTTTTTTTTAAATCCATTTAAGAATAAACAGAAAGTTTAGGTAATGGTTAAAAAATATGAACTACCTGGGGATACGCCAGAACAACCCCCTTTTGTGGAAACTTATATTTGATACATCTAAATTGGAAGGAAGTGATTTCTACGTTAAGTGTGGCGTATCCAACGCAGATTCTCCTTTATTATGATTATTAGGTGATAAATCTAGCACAAAAAATTGCCAAATCATTGTGTCAGGCCATAACAAGGGCACTCTTTGTAGCGAAATTATTAATTTTGAGATTATGGATCTCAAATAGACTTCCAATTTGTTTGATGTGGAAAAACATGTTAAACCATATTATATTTAATGGGCTCCGTCACCACATTATAAGTGGCATTTTCTACACAATGTGATCGGCGCTGTAATGTAGATTACAGCAGTGTTTTTTATTTAGAAAAACAATAAATTTTGACGGAGTTATGACCTATTTTAGATTTATGCTAATGACTTTCTTAATAGACAACTGGACGTGTTTTTACTGTTTGACCAATTGGGCGTTGTGGAGAGAAGTGTATGACGCTATGACGCTGACTAATCAGAGTCATACACTTCTCTCCATTCATTTATTCAGCACATAGTGATCCTGCGTTGTTCACTATGTGCAGTCACTTACTCACATATTAACGTTACTGAAGTGTCTTGAGAGTTAATAGACATCACCTCCAGCCACGACACGATGTCTATTCACAATCCCGACACTTCGGTAACGTTTGTGTGGGACTTACAGCACAGCAAGCGTAATCTCGCGAGATCTGTCATTTATAGCGTGATCTCGCGAGATTACGTTTGCTGTGCTGTAAGTCCCACACAAACGTTACCGAAGTGTTGGGATTGTGACTAGACATCGTGTCCTGGCTGGAAGCAATGTCTATTAACTCTTAAGAGACTTCAGTAACGTTAATGTGTGAGTATGTGACTGCACATCATCTAGCAAGATCACTATGTGCTGAATAAATGAATGGAGAGAAGTGTATGACGCTGATTGGTCAGCGTCATACACTTCTTTCCACAACGCCAACTTGGTCAAAAGTAAAACAAGCCCAGTTGTCTATTAGCAAAGTCATTAGCATAAATCTAAAATAGGTCATAACTCTGTCAAAATTGATCATTTTTCTAAATAAAAGACACTGCTGTAATCTACATTACAGCGCCGATCACATTATGTAGAAGATAGGGCACTTATAATTTGGTGACAGAGCCTCTTTAAAGAGAGAAGTACAGGGTAATTTAAAAAGGTTGTTACAAAATTATAGCCTTGGTATTCATAACCGAGATAACTTAACAAAAATTTATTGACATGAAAAGACACACTATCTATCCAAGTTTTATCTATACACTACAAATATTCGGAGTGATTTCCATTGGTGACACGGCAGATGTCTAGGCGGTAGTACAGTTCTTTCCAGACGTCTGCCAGCATATCCTCGGATATGGACTCCACTGTTTCAGTGATGCGTTGTCTCAGGTCATTCAGATCCTGTGCCTGGGGGGGGCAGATACACTGAGTCCTTGATATAGCCCCACAGAAAGAAGTCGCAGGGTGTTAGATCTGGCAATCGTGGAGGCCAGCGGAACATTGGTAAATCGTTGTTTCCGGCGCGGCTTATCCAAAGTTGCAGTAGAGCTTCATTCAGGTATCAGCGAACATCCAAAGGGAAATGTTGAGGTGCACCATCCTGCTAATAGACTACGTTTGGCAGATCTTCCTCTATCTGTGTCATATGCCATTCCTTTATCATGTCCAGGTAGAAGTGGCCAGTGACAGTATTCTTGTCAAAAAAGAAGGGACCGTAGACTTTGTGACTTTGTGCACAGAACACCTTTACTTTGGGTGAGTCCCTCATGAGCTCAATATGGGCACATGGTTTTTCTGAGACCCAAATTCTAACGATGCCACAATTGAGCTTCCCACTGAGGTGAAAGGTAGCATCATCGCTGAACACCAGCCTGTCAGCGAATTCATCCTCTTCCAATCTACCCTGTAAGTCAATGCAAAAGTCGGCTTTTCGGTTTCTCGTCTGGATTTAGCTCCAGAAGAAGATGTAATCTGTTTGGCTTACAAAGGAGACGTTTTTGTAAAATACGCCATTACATGATTTGTGGCACCTGTAGTTACATACTAGTCAGCCTGGTTGACTTTCTAGGACTACGCTCGTACACGGCACAAAGCCTGTTCACTGTCTCTTCCGAAGTCTGACATTTCCCATGACATAAACACCCAGTAGTTTCGAACTGCTTCACCCAACGCGAATTGGAAAGGAAACATTTTGGACTGCTTGTTAGGAAACCATTGCTTTTTTCGATGCCATCCTGTGAGCATAAACACCGGCAGACATGTAACACCAAAAAGGGATACATTTTGGACTGTTATTAAATTTTAAAAATGCATTAAAAAAAATCACACAATGCAGTGTGTTTTTAACCCCTTCCCGACATTTTAACCCCTATCCCTACGCCAAAGCCGGGTAGGGGAAGTATGGAACGGGCTCACAGAGTGAACCCGCTCCATACGATGCGGGTGTCGGCTGTATGTTACAGCCGACACTTCAGACTAACGAGCGATCCCGCTCGTTTAACTCATTAAATCCCGCAGTCAATAGCGACCGCGGCATTTAAATCGTTAGAAAGAGGGGGCAACCCCCTCTAACAGTTCATCGTGCCACCCACAATGCAATCGCGGGGTGGCGATGGTTGCTATGGCTGCCTGGGGGTCTAATGAAGGCCCCCAGGTCCACCATCTTTGTGCTCCTATTAAGCGCTGCCTCCGGCATGGCTTAATATAAGCATGTCAGAATCACGATATACTGCAATACATTAGTATTGCAGTATATAGTGCAAGCGATTTAACGATCGCTGGTTGAAGTCCCCTTAGGGTATGTTCACACGGCCTATTTACGGACGTAATTCGGGCGTTTTGGCCCCGAATTACGTCTGAAAATAGCGCCTCAATAGCGCTGACAAACATCTGCCCATTGAAAGCAATGGGCAGACGTTTGTCTGTTCACACGAGGCGTATATTTACGCGCCGCTGTCAAATGACGGCGCGTAACTAGACGCCCGCGTCAAAGAAGTGACCTGTCACTTCTTTGGCCGTAATTGGAGCCGCTATTCATTGACTCCAATGAATAGCAGCGCTAATTACGGCCGTAATTGACGCGGCGTTCAAGCGCCTGCACATGCCGGTACGGCTGAAATTACGGGGATGTTTTCAGGCTGAAACATCCCCGTAATTTCAGCCGTTACGGACCCCCGCCGTGTGAACATACCCTTAGGCTGGGTTCACACGACCTATTTTCAGACGTAAACGAGGCGTATTATGCCTCGTTTTACGTCTGAAAATAGGGCTGCAATACGTCGGCAAACATCTGCCCATTCATTTGAATGGGTTTGCCGACGTACTGTGCAGACGACCTGTTATTTACGCGTCGTCGTTTGACAGCTGTCAAACGACGACGCGTAAAAATACAGCCTCGTCAAAAGAAGTGCAGGACACTTCTTTGGACGTTTTTGGAGCTGTTTTCTCATAGACTCCAATGAAAACAGCTCCAAAAACGGACGTAAAAAACGCAGCGAAAACGGCGCGAAAAACGCTGCGAAAAATGCGAGTTGGTCAAAAAACGTCTGAAAAGCAGGGTCTGTTTTCCCTTGAAAACAGCTCTGGATTTTCAGAAGTTTTTGGTCACTACGTGTGCACATACCCTTAGGGGACTAATAAAAAAAAAGTATAAATTAGTAAAATAAAATTGTTTTTTTATATAAAAAAGAAATAAATATTTCCCCCCTAGAGCATAGTAAAATTTTTTATAAATAAACATAATTAGTATTTCCGCATCCGTAAAAGTCTGAACTATTACAATATATCATTATTTAACCCGCAAGGTGTACGCCGTAAAAAAAATAAAACCGTAAACGCCAAAATCTCTATTTTGTGGTCACCTCATCTCTTACATAAAATTAAATAAAAAGTGATCAAAAGGTCGCATGTACCCCAAAATTGTATGATTAAACACTATAGCTTATCCCGCAAAACATAAGCCCTCATACCACTTAATCGACGCAAAAATAAAAAAGTTATGGCTCTCAGAATTTGTATTTTTTACACTTAGGTTTTTACTTGTAAAATATAGAAAAAACTATATATATTTGGTATCGCCGTAATCGTGTTCACCCACAGAATAAAGTTAACATGTTGTTTTAATTGCACAGTGAATTCCCTAAAAACGAAGTGCAAAAAACAATGGAGGAATCGCTGTTTTTTTCATTTTCTACCCATATTATTTTTACCGTTTTCTAGTACATTATATGGCACAATAAATGGTGCTACGAAAAACTACAATCCGTCCCGCAAAAAAAACAAGCCCTCATAGGACTATATAGATGGAAAAATAAAAAAGTTATGGCTTTTGGAAGGTGGGGAGGAAAAAACGAAAATTAAAATCTGAAAAATGGCTGCGGCAGGAACGGGTTAAACAGGCTCTTTCTTACTACCGGCTACCATCCATTTACCCATAGCCATATATGTTGCTGTCACTTTGACATTATTAATGCTGTTTACGCATTAACCCCATCAGGACGCAGCCGGTTTTGGCCTTGTGGCACAGCCGATATTTTCAAATCTGACATGTGTTACTTTATATGGTAATAACTTTGGAATGCTTATCCAAGTGATTCTGAGAGTGTTTTCTTGTGACATATTGTACTTTATGTTAGTGAAAAAATTTGGTCGACAAAGTTAATATTTACCTGTGAAAAACACCAAAATTTGGAGAAACTTTGCAAAAAATAGCATATTTCAAAATTTAAATGTATCTGCTTGTAAGACAGAATGTAATACCACACAAAATAGTTACTAGTTAACATTTACCATATGTCTAATTTATGTTTGCATCGGTTTTTGAACATCCTTTTATTTTTCTAGGACGTTACAAGGCTTAGAACTTTAGCAGCAGTTTCTCACATTTTCAAGAAAATTTCAAAAGGCTATTTTCTCAGGGACCAGTTCAGTTCTGAAGTGACTTTGAGGGCCTTATATATTAGAAAGTCCCCATAAATCACCATGTTTTAAAAACAGCACCCCTTAAAGTATTCAAAACAGCATTCTCAAAGTCTCTTAACCCTTTAGGAGTTTCACAGGAATTAAAGCAATGTAGAGGTGAAATTTCATTTTTTTTTTGCCAAAATTTATTTGTAATACATTTTTTTCTGTAACACAGAAGGTTTTACCATACAAACACAACTCAATATTTGTTGCCCAGATTCTGCAGATTCTAGAAATATCCCACATGTGGTCCTATTGTGCTAATAGAATATATTTTAGGCACCATGTCAGGTTTGAAGAGGTCTTGTGGTGCCAAAAAAGAGTAAAATCCCAAAAGTGATCCCATTTTGGAAACTACACGCCTCAAGGAATTTATTTAGGGGTATAGTTTTTAGTTTAGCTTAGTTTTTTTTCTAAATTAATTTGAATTAGTCTGTGAAGATGAAAATCTTGTTTTTCTCTGAAAAAACATGTTGTGTTTGCAACACCCTGGAGGGACCAAAACAGTGGAAATCCCCCAAAAGTGACCCATTTTGAAAACTACACCCCTCATGGAATTATTCAAGTGGTATAGTTAGCATTTTGACCCCAAAGGTTTTTTTGCAGAATTTAGTGGAAATAGACTGTGAAGATGAAAATCTACTTTTTTCTGAAAAAAACATAGACTTTTTTTTACAAGGAATAAACAGAAAAAGCACCCCAACATTTGTAAATAAATTTCTCCCGATTACGTCAATACCTCTTATGTGGTAATAAACAGTTTTTTAGACCCACGACAGGGCTCAGTAGGGAAGGAGCACCATTTGGATTTTGGAGCGCAGATTTTTCAGGAAAGGTTTTCGGTACCATTTCGTGTTGCAACTCCCTGGCTGGACCAAAACAGGGGAAATCCCCCTAAACTGACCCCATTTTGGAAACTACACCCCTCAGGGAATTTTTCAAGTGGCATAGTTAGCATTTTGACCCCACAGGTTTTTTTTTGCAGAATTTAGTGGAAATAGACTTTGAAGATGAAAATCTACTTTCTTTCTGAAAAAACATAAAATGTTTTAATTTTTACAAGGAATACAGGAGAAAAAGCACCCCAACATTTGTAAAGCAATTTCTCCCGATTGCGGCAATACCCCATGTGTAGTAATAAACTGCTGTTTGGACCCACGACAGGGGTCAGAAGTTAAGGAGTGCCATTTGGAGCACAGATTTTGCTGGGATGGTTTTCAGATGCCATGTCAAGTTTACAGAGCTCCTGAGGTACCAGTACGGTGGAAACCCCCATTTTGGAAACTGCACGCCTCAAAGAATTTATTTAGGCATGTGATCACTTTTATGACCCCATAGTATTTGTTGCTGAATTTAGTGGAAATCTGGCATGAAATATAAAATGTTAAATTTTTCACAAATGCGTCATTTTTTTAATTTATATGTTAGCTGCCTTGGGGGAGGGGGGTTTACCCGCCCCCGACTAAAAACACACTGTGAACAGACCCACCAATCACAGCAATCCCTGGCAATGCGTCGCTGCTATTGGTCCATTACTGGTCACATGGAGCATGGGGCAGGGGGTGGTTCTATAGTAACCATTCCCAGACATAATTACAAGTCCCGGGAACGGTTTTTAACACTTTTTATACAGGAACGATGAAATCAGTGGATCTGTACAGATCCACCGATTACATAGATCACCGGCATTGGATCGCTCTTACGGGTCCATTGCCGTGACTGGGGAGTGTTAGCTATCGGGGACAGCTGACCTCCCGGTTCCCGCTGCACACTGTCACCGACAGTGTACACCGGGAACCGCGCAGTAACCGTACGTCCTGGTGCGCTAAGACACTGGCCACCAGGACGTACAGTTGAGTAGTGCTGCGCATAGAGGTTAAGGAGCTTGAAAGGGGTTGTATGCAGTCCTAGAAGACCTCATACATTACTTTTCAGGGCAATCGAGGACTTTTGATTTGCAACAAATTTATTCACTCCCAATAGAATCTGACGGCCAATTTCTCTGAATCCGACACTAAATTAATTTTTGGAAATTCGCTCATTCCTAGTCAGCAGGTATTATTGTGCAAAGTCGCTGGTGACTATTACAGACTACTCCATTCAACACCTGATAATTCAGGTTTAGGTGCAGTGAAGTGCAATTTCTAACTACCCCTAGCAAATCATACAATCTATGAAGCTGACATATGTATTGCGGTTTGACAGGTCCTTTCACTAGAAGAAACTGTGTGGCCATCACTGCATTTCTGTCCCTAACAAACAATATAGTGGCTGGTTATTTTTCACCCTGTAGAACAACTGTTTTGTTTGTGAGGAATCAAAGGTCATTGGTGACCACAGTGTTCCATTCACCCACCGCAACTAAAACAGTTCTCCATTATGAATGCCAAACAGCTGCATAGATTCTGCCTCCTGAGACGCTTCCTGGTGAATATGACATGAGAATGGATTGGAACATTTTACTTAAAGAAGCACTCCACTTTTTTTTTTTGCCCCTTTCATTTGTACATTGGTGTTTCAGTGGGGTGCTGTGTGCAGAAAATTTACAGATCCCTGTATCATGTAGTTTTCGGGCCTGGCGCTGCCCACGTGATCTTCACTCTGACCTGTCTGTGCTCACTGTGCTTTTCCGCAAACCGGAACTCAGGCTCTCAATTCACTCCTATGGGAGCAGACCCTGACAAAATTGTTGGATCCACCTACAAAGTCTATGGCCAGCTACAAATGGGGGCCCATTGAAATCAATGATAAGCCCTTGTAGACAAAATTGATACAGTACGTGGACATCACTGCTTAAAACTAGTTGTAGACTTTTAAGATAATTCCATCCATGATGCGTTTTGGTCATACCTTCCAATATTTCAGATGGAAGAGAACGTACAAGATTCATTGTGTAAAAGAACAACTTTTTTATACATGTCCATGTTGATAGTTTGTTATTTACACATAACCACAAAAAATTTAATATTCATATGTACCAAATATCCAAATAATAAAGATTGAATCAAGGTCTTTGCCAATATACAAATAGAAGCAAGACATAAACTTTTTGGAGCAATACAGTACAGTGAAACTTCTTTAACACGAGCACCCAAAATTGCAGTGAAATTTGGTCCTCCCAAAAAAGAGACCGAAATACATATGGGAAACAGAAACTTTATTGCCAAACTTCATTACAATGGGTCAGCTCTTCTCATACAACACAATACATACCTTAGATATACGTGCCCTAATCACACAAAATTTCCTTTTTGATAGTAGTAACTCAAAAAAGTATGAGATGGATATGAACTGCCCTTCAAAATTATGGTTGCCCTACTAATACACCGTTGCTGAAAAAAAATAGTAAACTCCCTATGTTGTAGCCAATAATATATTCAGCAGTATTAAGGGCCAATTATCGGGCAAACGAGCGTTCTCAGAACACTAGTCTCAGACAATTTTCCTTTGTAAACAGGGCAACGACAGCAAACGCTTGTTTATCGGCTGATTGTATCGTATTATTGTCGGCAGCATATCTTCCTGTGTAGACAGAGAGATGTGCTGCCGACATGATAGAAATGTGTGAGGTCGAGCGATCGTAGTAACGTTCGCTCATCCTCATGCATTGCTCGTTGTGAAAGAAGCAAACAAGCGCCAATCAACGAGCTGTCTCCTTGATTGTTGCTCGTCATGGGCCGTCTAAGAGGACCCCTAGCCACCGTGCATAAAAATCTATTTGTCCTGACAGTCACTGATTGAAATCATACTGAAATCTCGTAGGTCAAAATACTTTCAATAGTAGCCCAATAAAATCCCTGTTAAAACCTCAACACTAATGCTGGTCATACACATTAGATAGCTGTCAGCAAAGCGCTCGTTTGGCTGACAGTTATTCCTCCCGATCCACATGAACGCTCGGATCGGCCGAGCGTGTGTGTATTCTGTATGGGGAGAGGAGTTAGCCGCTGGCAGACACCTCAGGGGTTGGCTTATCTTCCCTGAGAATAAAAGAACTGAGCATGTTGAAATCCAACAGCCATTCCTACTCTGCCCCGACATCTGCTATTGAGTGAGGGTTGGGAGGCCCCGATACATATTACCTGAAATCCGCAGGTTCGTACGACATTAAATAATAAATTTGCTGTTGTGCCTTCTTGACTGTAGCATATACCATTGCAGAGCAGGTCAGCTCGGGGTATAGACAATCAGTCAAAAAAACATTTGGTCTATATAAGGGGTGTTCTTCTTAAAGAGGGGCTGTTTTGGTGAAATTTCCCTATATAACAACACAACATTATTACTCAGTATCAAAGAGGAACAATTCAGAAGCAAACAGGGACAAAGAAAAGGAGGAACAATCCGTCTAAAGGAAGGACACTTGGGAGGTATCATTTTGGAAAAGCACATAAATATTAAATAAAAATAATTATTCTTTTAACAATTTGACATAGCTTTAAAGGGGCGAAATAAATGTTATATTTAGATGTATATAAGTATTTTAAATTGGGTGGAATTGCTTCTTAACATGTCCCACTGGAAATGCTCCTGAAGTAAGGGAGTGAAGGAGGAGCTGCTGTCTCTACAAAACCTCTCATAACAATCACACATGTCTACAGACTCCTCATCTGAACCAGCTCAAAAACGCACACGCTGCTGGAACACTATATTAACGCCACATCTTTCACAGTGTACACGACTGACGCACTGATAAAGGTAAATCTCTTATCAGGATGCACTTCATGTCTGTAAAGGCAGAGCAAACAGACATCAACATTATCAACTGAAATACACAAGTTACAAAACAACTTTGCTCTAGGAATCATGCCCAACTGAATAAGCAAAAGAATCCAGGGTCAAATCTCAAGCTGTACACCACACCAGAGCTGCTGCTTCCAGGGCATGGAGGGTCTGTTTGACTATGTGGGGCATTTTGGAAGGTAAGCATTCTTTACAGTGTTTTTAGTATGTTATTGTGTGCACTGAAAGTGGGGGAAGAACAGAATCTCGGCAAAAAATGTGGAAACTTTTTAAAAGCAGTAGTGTATAATGCTTGATAGAAAGAGCCGATTATAGGACAAGAAGGCAGTGGTGTATTTTCTGTTTATATGAGAAGAGGGGGCTATTGTTAGAGCAGGGATTGAGGCTATAAGTAGTTAGTGACCAGAATAAGTAGTATGAAAAAACTATTTGAAAACAAGCCGCTGTCAATCTAGACGACTGTTAATACAATCACCATATGTAAAGCTGCACAAAGAAAGATTACAAAGCAAATTTACAGAGAAACAACTTTAATATTCCAAAAAGTATTAGTTCTGTTCCCCAATTACATAAAAAAATCTTGTCTTTTTAATATGTTGTGTTTTTTATGTCACTGTATTTAGTGGATGGGTTTGAAATGTTGCACTAGGGTAATAAAGTACCCCTATTTTTCACTTATATCTGCGGAGTGCTGCCTATTTTTTGCTTCTATATTGACGTAACATTGGTCTGTTCCCCAGAGCTTGCACACACACGCTGCCTGTGCTGCTGGACTATTGAAAACACTGTATAAAGATATTTCATTTTACAGTACATGCGGTTCTAAATACCGCAGGCATCTAGTATATTAACCTGTATAACATGCAGGACATACAAAACCTTTTTTTAAAAATCTTGTATTCCCTGTCAGTTTATTATAAAAATATTTATTTGTAATGGTGATCTCTAAAGCCAGATGCACCTAAGTATCCTATTACTGAATTGCAAGGATTTTTATATCAGCAGGCAACATACAAAATCGGCTCAAGCTTGTGCCTTAGTTTGACAGCTGGATGGACTCACCCAGATGCAGATAGCTGTGGGCCAAGACTGGTGCAAATCAATACGACAGGGATTATTCTGTCGGTGCCCAAATAACACATCAGTCTCAGAGTTAAATCCAGGCCCAGATTTTTTGCTGTTAGTTAGTATCTGTAATACAGTATATGCAAGAACTTTTTAACAAACACTTAGAAGGTATAGCCTCAGTTCCAGCCCCATGAGTTCTACTCATTATTGGGCAGCAAAGCCGTAAAGTTTCCAATATTACAGCTTCACACAGCTACAGTATCTGGCCTGCAGACATAGCTAGGTTTTCCTTCACCCGGGCAAAGATTCAGTTCACTGCCATGTATCTTAATACTGGGGCCAAGGAAGTGTGTCCCCCTCCCCCAGCAGCTAGCTATCTGCTAGCGTCCAGGACACATGGCCCCATGGCCATCCCCCTGCCTGCAGAGGTTAGAGATCAGTTACATAGCACTATACAAGTACTAATGAATGATAAACTAAGCACAATAATACAGCGAAACCTCTCCAAATGACCACGAGTTTGAGAAGACCATCTAGACTAGATTTTTCTGTGATGAATTTTCAATTTTCCTATATTTTGTGTATATTGGCCTCTTCTTTGACAGGACCACCTGTCTAAAAGACAATTTTTCACTGCAATTTCACAGTAAATGGTTTAGAAATGGTACTGCTTGTTATACCTGGTATCAGACTTGACATAATAAGTGATATAAACATGGCACTGTTCATCATTGACAGTATGGTTCTAATAACTTTTTTGTCATCGGGTTATCCTGTATATTTTTAGCTTTCGGACAAAACCTTGGTTTTGAACACTTTTTATGAAACATGTTATACCACTTACACTAAACAATGGACATATATTTGCAATATGTTCCTTCTAGATATTTGAACACCTTGTTCTCCGCTATAGTACTAATTGTTAGATAGTTTGAGTATTACTTTTAAAACTATAGTACAATTCTGTTAGTCTAGAACCTGATCACTAAAAGAATGCTCTGCAAGAAAGGGAAGCCCACTTTATCAGGGTGATATTTATTAGACGTGCCACAAAATTTGGTGGAAAAATAAAGGTTGAGAAAAGCATTTTGTAAAGAATGTCTACACAGTTTATTAGTAGTTTTTTTCCACTTACCTATGTATTATTTCTGTTCACAAATTTAAATATTCATGATTATATTTTTACACGTTTACAGCATTTTTATGTTATATCTATCCGGAAAACAATTTCCACCTAAATGTAATAGAAACTATTATTATTTGAGTTTTGTTAAATTAGATATTTACACTAACTGCAAAAAAAGTATTTGGACACCTGACCATCACACCTATATGAGCTTGTTGGGCATCCTACTTTAAAACCTTGGGCGTTAATATGGATTTAGGCCCCTTTTGCAGCTGTAATAACCTCCAATCCTCTGCGAAAACTTTCCACGAGATTGTGTGGTGCGTCTGTGGGAATTTGTGCCCATTTAGCCACAAGAGCATTTGCACGGTCAGGCACTGATTTTTGACTGGAAGGTCTCGGCGTTCCAATTAATCCCGAAGGTGTTCGATGTGGATGAGGTCAGGGCACTGTGTAGGCCACTCGAGTTTCTCCACAGCAGACTTGGTAACCATGTCTTTATTGCCCTCGCTTTGTGCAGACCAGCACAGTCATGATGAAACTTTATGATCTTTCCCGAAAGTGTTGCTACAAAGTTGGAAGCATACAATTGTCTGAATGTCTTTGTATGCTGTAGTATTAACATCACCCTTCACTGAAAATAAGGGACCTAGCCCAAACCCTAAACATCCCTAGACCAAACATCCTTATTCCACCAAATTTTACAGTAGATACTCTTCATTAGCGTTTTTGTGGCATGTGCCAAACCCATATTCATCCATCAGACTGCCAGTTAGTGAAATGTGATTCCTTACTCCAGAGAACGTATTTCCACTGCTCCAAGGTAAAATGGTGGCGTGCTTTACACCACTCCAGCCAACTCTGTAGTGTGAGGCAACAATGCAACAAAGTGTGGCCCTGGGCAAAATTAAATATGGGGCCCCAAATGCTGAAATATTGTACCAACAATACTGTCACATTTGGTCAATTCAGACAGTGGTGAGCAGATAGCTGCAGCTCTGATTTCTAGCGCTTCCAGGGGTGTTGCTAGGATCTTAAAAGATCAGGGGCACAAGCCTTAAGTGACCCCCCCACACACAAATTATTTATATACATATATAGTTTACCACTGTACCAGGATTAAATATCTCCATACAGGTCCTGAAAAAAACGCAGTATACAAAGACCAATATGTGTTTGCTTTGGCCTAATTTGGCTTAAATATGTGTTTACAAGCAGTCACTCTTGCAGCCTGCTCAAGACAGCCAATCAGATGCTCCGTTGCTGATAAGATGTTACTCCTAGATGCTTCCTCTTCACAATAATAACACTTACAAATAATCAGGGCAGATCAGATATTTTACTAACTGACTTGTGGCAAAGGTGGCATCCCCTTCCCGCCGCAACAATTTTTAATTTGAATTTTTTTTCCCACCTTCCAATAGCCATAACTTTTTTATTTTTTCGTCGATATAACCCTATGTTTTGTGGGGTCCTGCATTAGGCCCCTATGCTGCCATGCCAACCATCTGCAGCCCGTGATCGCAGTGCGGGTGGACCGACGGGCTGTTAGAGGGGGTAGCCCCTGTTTTTCTAATGCTTTAAATGCCACGGTCGCAATTAACTGCGGCATCTAATGGGTTAAACTAGCGGAATCGTGCTCAAGCTCGATCCCACTCATTACAGTGAAGTGTTAGCTGTAACATACAGCTGACACCCGCGTTGTATGGAGCGGGCTCAGCCCGTAGGCCCACTCCATACTTCCCCTACCCGGCAATGATGTAGGTATACGTCATACATCAGAAAGAGATTAAAGTCATTGAGCTCTTCAGTACGAATCTATGGAGATTGCATGACTGTGTGCTTGATTTTATGCACCTGTCTGCAATGGCTATATGTCCTTATCACTACAAAGATGAACAAATGGTATCATACATAGATTAATTATTCTATAGCTACCATAGACTTCTGCCTTGATGAAGAGGCAAGGAGCCATGTGAAATATTTCCTGAAAAGATCTTTGAAAATGTTTGGCTTGGTACCCTGTATAGAGATGATTATGTTCGTAATTTATGATGGCTCAGGAGACATACTGCTTCTCTCTATGTAGAATTTATGAGACGAGTTGCTACATTTCAGTTATTAACTACTGTAAAGTATAAATGTAAAACAGGCTATGTTTAGTGGTATAAAACGTGGTACATGCTTGATAGATAATTAATTTGCCATATGCAATATCATGAGTAGTATGTGCCATATACTAGTATATTAATGGATGCCAAATTTTAAGATATAAAGTGGATATTTCAGAAACATTTTTTAAAGAGAAGACTTTAGTCACGCTGGATGAATGAAAGTCGCACCTCTTTTTACAGACACAAACAAGAATAGTAGTAGTGGGAATGAACAAATCTGGTGTTTGGATTAAACCTATTTTTTAAAATATATTAAACAGAGAATATTGTGTTAATTACTGTCACGGCGCGGGGTGTGGACCCACTGGGCCGTACCGCGTAGCGGGGTAGCAGCTGGCCAACAAGGTACAAAACAATGTCTATAGTTCAAAACGGGTACCTGAGGCAATGTAGACAGTGGCAGGATCACGACTTGGCTTTCACAGCAGGAGACGCCGCGGATGCGGCGGGAGACACGACTTGGCTTTCACAGCAGGTGACGCCGCGGATGCGGCGGAAGACACGACTTGGCTTTCACAGCAGGTAACGATAGTACGGGATACAGGGTACAGGCAGCAGGAACGGGCAACACTGGGACCTGGAAAACACTGGGAGACCTTTAGCAAGACATACAAGGGTATACAACAACGCTCAGGCGAGGAACCAATGGGCAGAGCCCCTTTTTATAGTCCAGCAGCCATTTGGGCTGATAACTGGCAGCTGGACGCGTACTGGCCCTTTAAGGCCGTGCACGCGCGGGCGCGCGCGCCCTGCGGGGAACGGCGCGAGGACCCGGAAGACAGTGCCGGCGTCTGCCAGAGGGAGGAGGACGCCGAGCAGAGAGGTGTCCATGGCCTGGATCGTCAGGGGGTGAGTTAGAACGGCGATCCCCGGCCATGGACGTAACAGTATCCCCCCTCTTACGCCCCCTCCTCTTGGGGCCAGAGCGGGAAATAAATTTCTTCACGAGGACAGGGCCATCGATATTCTCCTCTGGCTCCCAAGACCTCTCCTCTGGACCAAATCCCCTCCAATCCACCAAGTAAAATGTCCTGCCTCCTACTTTCTTGGTGGCCAGGATCTCCCTCACTTCGAAAGTTCCGGATGAACTGCCAGGAGCCACTGCGGTACTAGGAGTCCTGGAGTAGCGGTTTAGAACCACGGGTTTTAGCAAGGAGACGTGGAAGGAGTTAGGGATCTTGAGGGTAGGAGGCAGTCGAAGCTTGTACGACACAGGATTGATCTGCAGCAGAATCTCGAAGGGTCCAAGGAACCTAGGGGCAAACTTGCAAGATGGCACCCTCAGCCGGATATTCCTGGAAGAAAACTAGACCTCTGTACCTGGAAGAAACTGGGGAGGTTCTCGTCTTCTAGTGTCTGCCTTTCTCTTCATGCGGTCCACCGCCAGCAGAATAGAAGATCGTGTCTGCTGCCATATTTGCAGAAAGTTCCTGATGGTAGAATCGGCTGCAGGCACCTGAGACATAGTAGAGCCGGGTAGGGGTATTCGAGGATGTTGGCCATAGACTATAAAGAACGGACTGGAAGTGGTGGACTCACTGGTATGGTTATTATAAGAGAACTCCGCCCACGGAAGCAGCTGCACCCAGTCATCATGTCTTCTGGAGACAAAGTGCCGTAGGTAGTTCTCCATAATTTGATTAATCCTCTCAACTTGCCCATTGGACTGAGGGTGATAAGCTGAGGAGAAGTCCAACTTTACCCCGAGTAGGCCGCAGAGTGCTCTCCAGAACTTAGAGGTGAACTGGACCCCTCGATCCGAGACAATATGCAGAGGTAATCCATGCAGACGGAAGATGTGTTGCATGAAGAGGTCAGCCAGTCGAGCGGCAGAAGGCAGGCCAGTCAGGGGAACAAAATGAGCCATCTTTGAAAAACGATCCACCACCACCCAGATCACACTGCATCCAGCAGAGGGAGGCAGATCCGTAACAAAATCCATAGCAATATGCCGCCAGGGGGCCTCGGGCACCGGCAGTGGTTGGAGCAGACCGGCTGGTCTGGAGTGCGCACCCTTGTTGGCTGCACACACCGTACAGGAGGAGACGAAGTCTAAGATGTCTTTGGGCAGAGTGGGCCACCAGAACTGACGGCAAATCAGGTCTCGGGTCTTACGGGCACCCGCATGTCGTGCCAGCTTGGAACAGTGACCCCAGCGAAGGATTCTTCCTCTGTCTGCCAGCCGTACGAAAGTTTTTCCTGGGGGAATGCCTCTAACCTGTAGAGGGTTGACAGAGTAGATGCAGGAGGGATCGATAATATTCTGTGGGGGCTCCACAGTGTCCTCTGTTTCAAAAGACCTGGACAAGGCATCGGCCCTCACATTCTTGTCGGTAGTGGAGTTCGAACCGGAACCGTGCAAAAAACAATGACCATCTGGCTTGACGAGGGTTCAGTCGTTGAGCCGTCTGTAGGTAGGTCAAGTTCTTGTGGTCCGTGAAGACCAGGATAGGATGAGCTGCACCTTCCAGTAGGTGTCTCCATTCCTGCAGAGCCAGCTTGATGGCCAGTAACTCCCGGTCCCCAATCGAGTAGTTGCGCTCTGCAGAAGAAAACAGCTTGCCTTTCGAACCCCTCTGGTACAATAGAGCCCCGGCACCAATAGAGGAGGCGTCCACATCTAACGAAAACTGCAGGGACACATCAGGATGGTGCAGAATGGAGGCAGACGTGAAGGCTTTCTTTAAGGTTTCAAATGCGATCTCTGCCTCTGGAGTCTATACTTTGGCATTCATACCCTTTTTAGTGAGGGTGGAGATGGGAGCTGTCAGAGAAGAGAAGTTGGGGATGAATAGTCTGTAAAAGTTGGCGAATCCCAGGAAGCGTTGTATGGCCCTTAAGCCTTGGGGACGTGGCAACTCCAGGACAGCCTTGACCTTCTCGGGATCCATCTTGAGACCCTGATCAGAGATAATGTAGCCCAGGAAGGGTAGAGACTTTTCTTGGAACACACACTTCTCCAACTTGGCGTAGAGATGATTCTCTCTTAATCCAAGCAACACCTGGCGGACATGGCCCTGATGAGTCACAAGATCTGGGGAAAAAATCAAGATATCATCGAGGTACACCACAACACAGATATAGAAGAGGTCACGAAATATGTCATTCACAAATTCTTGAAATACTGCGGGAGCGTTACACAGGCCGAAGGGCATGACCAAATATTCGTAGTGTCCATCACGTGTGTTAAAGGCAGTCTTCCACTCGTCTCCCTGACGGATCCGGATTAGATTGGAGGCCCCCCGCAGGTCAAGCTTGGAAAAAATGTTTGCCCCCCGTATACGATCAAAGAGCTCAGAAATCAACGGCAAGGGGTACCTGTTCTTCACCGTGATCTGATTGAGACCCCGGTAGTCAATGCAGGGTCGAAATGATCCATCCTTCTTTTTGACAAAGAAAAACCCGGCTCCGGCCGGGGATGAAGACTTTCGTATGAAGCAGCTCTCTAGATTCTCTTTAATGTAGGCCGACATAGACTGGGTCTCTGGCAAGGAAAGAGGGTATACTCTACCGCGAGGAGGAGAAGAGTCATTAACCAAGTAGATGGGACAGTCGTATTCTCGATGTGGTGGCAATATCTCTGCCTCCTTTTTGTTGAAGACATCAGTGAACTGAGAGTAACAAGGAGGTAGCCCAGACAATGACTGAGGCGAAGAAGGCTGGGATGGACAGACATGGCCCAGACAGCGGTGTAGACACTTGGGACCCCACTAAAGAACCACTCCAGAGTTCCAATTCAGGACTGGGGCGTGAAGATGGAGCCAAGGCAAGCCCAGTAGCACGGGGTTGACGGCCTTGGACAGGACATACAGAGAGATCAGCTCGGAATGAAGAGCTCCCACCTGGAGTCTCAACGGCTTGGTCACAGACAAAACTGGGTCAGGCAAAGGCAGTCCATGTACCAAGGCAACGATTAATGGTCTCTCCAGCAAAACAGTAGGCAAATGAAGAAGATCCACAAGGTCCTGACAGATGAAATTGGCTGCGGAGCCAGAGTCCAGGTAGGCAGAGACTGGATGAGGTCTCCCGCCAGCGACAATGGTCACAGGAATGAACAGCTTGGACGAGAATTCTCTATCAAGTGCAGTAGCCCCCAGGGTGGTCTCTCCAACCAATCCCAGACATTGGGGTTTCTTAGGCCTCTGGGGACACAGACGCACGACATGGCCAGCGAGGCCGCAATACAGACAGAGTCCAGAGGTGCGCCTGTGCAGCTTCTCCTGATCAGACAGTTTAAGCCGATCCACCTGCATCGGGACCTCGGGCGCAGCAGAAGAACCGGGCAAGAGGGGTTGCTGGAAGTTGGGCGCCAGTCTAGGAAGCCATCTCTCTTGTATAATCTCTTGGGTTCTCTCTCTGAGCCTTATGTCCACGCAGGTAGCCAGTAGAATCAGATCATCCAGGGCAGCTGGGAGATCTCGAGCAGCCAGTTCGTCTTTGATCTCAGGCGATAGGCCATGCCAGAAGGATGCTACCAAGGCCTCATTGTTCCAAGACAATTCTCCTGCCAGAGTCCGGAACTGGATGGTGTATTCGCCCACGGAGACGTCCTCCTGACGCAGGTTAAAAATAGCAGTGGCAGCCGATGAGGCTCGTCCAGGCTCCTCAAATACGGAACGGAACAACCGCACAAACCCCAGGAAGTCTCTGGTCACGGGTCCCTGCCGTTCCCAGATTGGATTTGCCCACGCCAGGGCCTTGCTGGCGAGCAAGGATACAATAAAGGCGATCCTGGCTCCGTCTGAAGGAAATGCTTGGGCGTGCAGAGTGAAGTGGATTTGACATTGGTTCAGGAACCCCCTGCACGAACTTGCATCTCCATGAAACCGTGGTGGCAATGGCAGCGTGAACCGAGAGTCCGAACTGGAGCTGCCAGGAGGTGTAGCAGGAGGGTCGATCAGAGGAGTTTCACTAGGGGCGATGACGGAAGAAACTAGTGCACCAAGATGCTGCGCCATGGAGTCTACTGCCACAATGACTTGATCCTGTCGCGCTTGCAGATCCTGCAGGTCTGCCTGCATGGCTTGGGAGGATGACAGGTTCTTGACTTGGCCAGTGGGGTCCATGGTCTGAGCGTACTGTCACGGCGCGGGGTGTGGACCCACTGGGCCGTACCGCGTAGCGGGGTAGCAGCTGGCCAACAAGGTACAAAACAATGTCTATAGTTCAAAACGGGTACCTGAGGCAATGTACACAGTGGCAGGATCACGACTTGGCGTTTACAGCAGGAGACGCCGCGGATGCGGCGGGAGACACGACTTGGCTTTCACAGCAGGTGACGCTGCGGATGCGGCGCAAGACACGACTTGACTTTCGCAGCAGGTAACGATAGTACGGGATACAGGGTACAGGCAGCAGGAACGGGCAACACTGGGAACTGGAAAACACTGGGAGACCTTTAACAAGACAGACTAGGGTATACAACAACGCTTAGGCAAGGAACCAGTGGGCAGAGCCCCTTTTTATAGTCCAGCAGACATTTGGGCTGATAACTGATAACTGGCAGCTGGACGCGTACTGGCCCTTTAAGGCCGTGCACGCGCGGGCGCGCGCGCGCGCCCTGCGGGGAACGGCGCAAGGACCCGGAAGGCAGTGCCGGCGTCTGCCAGAAGGAGGAGGACGCCGAGCAGATAGGTGTCCATGGCCGGGATCGTCAGGGGGTGAGTTAGAACGGCGATCCCCGGCCATGGACGTAACAATTACATTACAAGGTGTACAACACGCAGCCTGCAATGCTGTTCTGCATAGCCCCAACCATCAGGATACTTAAGGCCCTTTTACATGGGACAATTATCGGGCAAACGAGCGTTCATCAGCTGATCATATAATTTATGCTGCACAGAATATTATTTATGTTGGCAGCACATCTCCCTGTGAAAACAGGGAGATGTGCTGTTGACCTGATAAAAATGAACGGGGACGAGCGGTCAGAGTAATGACCACTCGCCCCCATAAATAACCAAGCATTGCTCCTTGTGAAATGAGCAAATGAGCGCCAATCAACGAGCTGTCTTCTTGATCGGCACTTGTTTACACGGCCCATATCGGGCCGTGTAATAGGACCCTTAGTTATATGTGTCCTAATGGTTCAGAAAGACACAGCTGTCAAAACATAGCCACATCCTAATAATGCAGATACATAATGTCATTAGACAGCTGCTCTTGTTCCCTCTTCCCTGAACTCATTAGTGATACCAGTGGGAGTCGTGATAAATACATGTGAGTGCTGTCTAGTGGTTGCTCACGTATTTCTTCTATGACAGGGAGAAGAGGAGCAATAAGGAGCATTGTACAGAGTAGGAACAGGGACAGATGGTACACTGTGTGGATGACACTGTTATGGGGGTGTACTCTGTGGCGGGCACTGGTATAGGCTGTGCTATGTAGCTGTCACTGTGTGGCAGGCACTCTAATGGGACGTTGACACTGTGTGTTAAAGGGGTTCCTAGGGGGGGGGCACTGTGTGTTAAAGAGGATTTGCTATCTCAGACATGTCCAGTCATGACATATCAACAGTATATGCTATAAATGTGTGGTAAGTGAGGGTTCTAGGACTCCCACGTGTTGGGAAAAAGGGGGACCCTTACTCGCCTCTTGGGCACTCCAGAGAAGGGGAGATGAGGTGGCTGCACATGCACATGATGTTTCATAACTCCAATAAACTATGGGGGCTCTGTTTGGCTGGCACTTGTGGGGGGCACTCTTTGGCTAGCACTGTGTGACTACATGAGTTCTATTTTAAAGAGGCTCTCTCACCAGATTATAAGTGCCCTATCTCCGACATAATCTGATCGGCGCTGTAATGTAGATAACAGCAGTGGTTTTAATTTTGAAAAACGATCATTTTTGACCAAGTTATGAACAATTTTAGATTTATGCTAATTAGTTTCTAAATAGACAACTGGGAGTGTTTTTACTTTTTACCAACTGGGCTTTTTAAAGAGAAGTGTATGACGCTGACCAATCAGTGACCAATCAGCGTCATACACTTCTTATTGTTCCAGCCCATTGTGCAGTGAAAGAAGCTGGGCTGGAACAATGAGAAGTGTATGACACTGTTTGGTCACTGATTGGTCAGCGTCATACACTCCTCTGTACAACGCCCAGTTGGTAAAAAGTAAAAACACGCCCAGTTGTCTATTAAGAAAGTCATTAGCATAAAGCTAAAATTGTTCATAACTTGGTAAAAAATTATCGTTTTTCAAAATAAAAACCACTGTTGTTATCTACATTACAGCGCCGATCAGATTTTGTAGGAGATAGAGCACTTCTAATTTGGTGACAGAACCTCTTTAAGCAATTTAAAGGTGAAATCCAGGCCAAACGTAACTGTGTTATGCCTAGTGCAGACCATGACTGTTTTTTTTTTCTTCTCTATGAATCCCTGTGTCATATATCCCTTCCTCCACTCCATGCCCTGCACTAGACATAACACAGTGAATCAGTTTTATCCATTAAGGGGGTCAATAATTTTTCCTAATGTCCATTAAGGGGTCAGCAATATTTCTTGATGTCTAATATGGCAGTCACTTTTCATGTCACTAATTTCTGGGGGGAAATGTTTATCCCCTTTCTGTGCATTAGCAGCATTAATTACTAGATTGTCCTCTACAGACATTTATCTATTATAAAACAGTATTTTCATTGATAGTAAACCTTAGGCCGGGTACCCACGGGTTGGATACGCTGCGTAAAAACTATGCAACGTATCCAACCACAAAAAGCCATTTATACTTACCCCCCCCCCCCCCCCACTCTTCTGGTGCGTAGTCTAGCCTCCTAAGATGACTATGCACGCCATGTGAGGCTGCAGCCTTTGATGGTGAGTGTGAAAGAGATAATAGTGGGTGAAGACTGTGAGGAGGTTGAAACCTTGTGGGTGGAATTACAAAGGGAGGTAAACACTGAAAATAATTACTTTTGGTGTAATCTATAGACCCCCCAATATAACTGAGGAGATAGATGGTGAAATATATAAACACATGGAGTGGGCTGCACAGGCGGGTACAGTAGTGATAATGGGAGATTTTAATTACAGGGATATTAATTGGGGTCATGGTTCGGCTTCAACTGCAAAGGGGAGACATTTCCTCAACCTGTTGCAGGAAAATTTTATGGACCAGTTTGTGGAAGACCCGACTAGAGGTGAAGCTCTGTTGGATCTGGTAGTTTCTAATAATCCAGAGCTTGTTGGGAATGTCAATGTTCATGAAAACCTCGGTAACAGTGATCATCATATAGTTATATTTAACCTATACTGTAAAAAACAAACACAGGCTGGGGGGGCAAAAACACTTAATTTTAAGAGGGCCAATTTCCCCAGGATGAGGGCGGCAATTCAGGATATAGACTGGGAAGAACTAATGTCAAATAATGGAACAAATGATAAATGGGAGATTTTCAAATCTACTTTCGGTAATTATAGTGCAAAATGTAGATATGGTCCAAGCTAAATTAAATAAAATAAAGGCCCCGGGAGCAGATGGTTACACCCTAGAGTTCTTAAAGAGCTTTGTTCAGTTATTTCTGTCCCCCTCTTCTATAATATTTAGAGATTCTCTAGTGACTGGTATAGTGCCAAGGGACTGGTGCAGGGCAAATGTGGTGCCTATTTTCAAAAATGGCTCTAGGTCTTCCCCAGGTAATTATAGACCAGTAAGCTTAACATCCATCGTAGGGAAAATGTTTGACGTCTAATGGGTAAATTAAAGAGGCTCTGTCACCAGATTTTGCAACCCCTATCTGCTAATTGCAGCAGATAGGCGCTGCAATGTAGATTACAGTGACGTTTTTATTTTTTAAAAACGAGCATTTTTGGCCGTTATGATTATTTTTGTAGTTATGCAAATGAGGCTTGCAAAAGTCCAAGTGGGTGTGTTTAAAAGTAAAAGTCCAAGTGGGCGTGTATTATGTGCGTACATCGGGGCGTTTTTACTACTTTTACTAGCTGGGCGCTCTGACGAGAAGTATCATCCACTTCTCTTCAGAACGCCCAGCTTCTGGCAGTGCAGATCTGTGACGTCACTCACAGGTCCTGCATCGTGTCGGACACATCGGCACCAGAGGCTTCAGTTGATTCTGCAGCAGCATCGGCGTTAGCAGGTAAGTCGATGTAGCTACTTACCTGCAAACGCCGATGCTGCTGCAGAATCAACTGTAGCCTCTGGTGCCGATGTGTCCTCGCTCGTCTGACACGATGCAGGACCTGTGAGTGACGTCACAGCGTGATCTGGCAGAAGCTGGGCGTTCTGAAGAGAAGTGGATGATACTTCTCATCAGAACGCCCAGCGAGTAAAAGTATTAAAAACGCCCCGATGTACGCACATAATACACGCCCACTTGGACTTTTACTTTTAAACACACCCACTTGGACTTTTGCAAGCCTCATTTGCATAACTACAAAAATGGTCATAACTTGGCCAAAAATGCTCGTTTTTTAAAAATAAAAACGTTACTGTAATCTACATTGCAGCGCCTATCTGCTGCAATAGCAGATAGGGGTTGCAAAATCTGGTGACAGAGCCTCTTTAAGGACTATAGGTTTAGAAAGTATCGTTTGTAATTGGATTGAGAATTGGCTCAAGGACCGTATCCAGAGAGTTGTGGTCAATGATTCCTACTCTGAATGGTCCCCAGTTATAAGTGGTGTACCCCAGGGTTCAGTGCTGGGACCACTATTATTCAACTTATTTATTAATGATATAGAGGATGGGATTAATAGCACTATTTCTATTTTTGCAGATGACACGAAGCTCTGTAGTAATGTTCAGTCTATGGAAGATGTTTGTGAATTGCAAGCGGATTTAAACAAACTAAGTGTTTGGGCGTCCACTTGGCAAATGAAGTTTAATGTAGATAAATGTAAAGTTATGCATCTGGGTACCAACAACCTGCATGCATCATATGTCCTAGGGGGAGCTATACTGGGGAAGTCACTTGTTGAGAAGGATCTGGGTGTACTTGTAAATCATAAACTAAATAACAGCATGCAATGTCAATCAGCTGCTTCAAAGGCCAGCAAGATATTGTCATGTATTAAAAGAGGCATGGACTCACGGGACAGGGATATAATATTACCACTTTACAAAGCATTAGTGAGGCCTCATCTAGAATATGCAGTTCAGTTCTGGGCTCCAGTTCATAGAAAGGATGCCCTGGAGTTGGAAAAAATACAAAGAAGAGCAACGTAGCTAATAAGGGGCATGGAGAATCTCAGTTATAAGGAAAGATTAAAAGAATTAAACCTATTGAGCCTTGAAAAAAGATGACTAAGGGGGGGACATGAATAACTTATATAAATATATTAATGGCACATACAAAAAATATGGTGAAATCCTGTTCCATGTAAAACCCCCCCCCAAAAAACAAGGGGGCGCTCCCTCTGTCTGGCGAAAAAAAGGTTCAATCTGCAGAGGCGACAAGCCTTCTTTACTGTGAGAACTGTGAATCTATGGACTAGTCTACCACAGGAGCTGGTCACAGCAGGGACACTAGATGGCTTTAAAAAAGACTTAGATAATTTCCTAGAACAAAAAAATATTAGCTCTTATGTGTAGAAATTTTTACCTTCCTTTTTCCCATCCCTTGGTTGAACTTGGTTGAATCAATGCGATTCTGCCACAAAAGTCGCAACACTAGCTTTCTGTTGCAGGTTTTGCACCCCCATTGAATTCAATGGGGAAAACCTGCAACAGATAAGCAACAAAAACGCAGCATAAATTGACATGCTGGGGATTTAAATTCTGCACCGCAGGTCAATTTATTAACGTTTACGCTGCGTTTTGTTTTCGCAGCGTGGGCATGAGATTTTTTAAATCTCATCCACTTTGTTGGTATTGTAAATGCTTCGGAATTTCCGCACAGAATTCTGTTGCGGAAATTCCGCAGCGTTTATGCTACGTGGTAACCCACGTAGCATAAAGGCCCTCTTATACGGTCCGATGTAGGCCGTTAAAATGAGTGCCGATCAACGAGGCAGCTCGCTGATCGGGGATCGCTTACTTCTTTTAAAAGTAGCAATGATCAGTAATGAATGGGGGCGAGCGATCGTTACTACGATCGCTCGTCCCCATACATTTCTATAATTTCGGCAGCACACAGGGAGATGTGCTGCCGACAACTATATTATTTCTTGCTACGTAAACGATACAATCAGCAGATGACCGAGCGTTTGCTCGTGCATCGGCTGATCGTTGCCCTTTTTACACAGGGCAATGATCGGGAAAGAGCATTTATATGAATGCTCGTTTGCCTGATTATTGGCCTGTGCAAAAAGGCCCTTAGTGTGCTTTGTCTTCCTTTTAACTTTTCCCATACCGTCTGCCATACAGTCAAGCAGAAAAGAGACAAGTGGTAGCTGGAGTGAGTGGTTGTCTAGGGCACCTATGAGGGGCGAGCGCAGTTTATGGATAAAGAAAGCAACAGTCTGCCTTGATAAATTTTACCAATCAGTATTTCTATGTATAAATAAGAACAATAGGGGTTGATGGGAAAGGGGCAACAGGTGACAATAAAATGAATGATTGTCCATCAGACAACTATCCTGCTGAACTTTAAAGGGAACCTGTCACCAGCATTTTAGCTATAAAGCCAGCAATACCTGGTGAAAGTGGGTGAAAAATCATTGTCATCTAAGCTATAAATATGTTCTAAGTAAGCTCTGTAGCTTTAGTATTCCGTTTTTCAGTGGTCCCACACCGTATGCAAATGAGCAGAAAAGAGTCAAATCTTCATCTGAAAAGAGTCAGATTTTCATTCCTCCAGCATCTCAGAGTGGACTCCACCTCCTTCTTTTTGATTGACAGCTCCTTAGCCAGTCAGGGCCGGACAGGTGCCGGCGGTGGGCGGGGTTAAGAAGCTGAGTCCCAGAGGGAAAACTAATTACCATAAAAGGCGGGAAGAGTTTAAACGACTACATTTACTGACAGAGGAGGACTTCAGGAAAGAAGAGAACAGGAACGCACTCTGGACAGCTGCGGCCGTTGAGGGGTCAGGCGAGTTTGACAGGTAAGATGTTGATGGCAGGATCCCTTTAAGGCCAGGATCACTATGTGCACACGTAGTGTTTTCAGGCCTATTTCGGGGGGCTTACGCATCGAAAAACGCCTGAAAAACGGAAGCAGAACGCCTACAAACATCTGCCCATTGATTTTAATGAGAAATACGGCGTTCTTTTGAGACAGGGCATTTTTTTACGCCTCATTTTTTTAAAAACGCGTAAAAAAACACCTGCGAAAAATAAGTGCTTGGCACTTCTTGAGACGTTTTTGGAGCCGTTTTTCATTGACTCTATAGAAAAACAGCTCAAAAAACGACCGTAAAAACCCTGTGAAAAACGCGAGTGCCTTAAAAAACGTCTGAAAATCAGCAGCTGTTTTCCCTTGAAAACAGCTCTGTATTTTCAGACGTTTTTTAATTTTGTGTGTGCACATACCCTTTTAGTGCAGTTTTTGGCTCAGTTTTTTTAGTTAAACATAAAAAATCAGATGCATCAGTCTTTTCTATATACCTTTCCTTCCTTTTAGGCCTTATTCACACAAACATGACCATTTTGCGCGAGCAAAAAATGCTGCGTTTTGCACGCGCAAAAGTTCCGTGTGGCATCAGTATGTGGTTCGTGCCTGCGTGATTTCCGCGCATATGGCAACGTGATGACACGCTGTTTTTATGTTTACAAACATAAAAGCAGGAGGTGCTTTTCTTGTTTCATTCATTTATTTTACTACTGTAGCGCGAATCACGCGCGGCACACAGAAGTGCTTCCGTGTGCCGTGCGGGATTTTCACGCACCCATTGACTTCAATGGGTGCGTGATGCGCGAAAAACTGCCAAGTATAGGACATGTCGTGAGTTTTACGCAACGCACATACGCTGCGTGAAAATCACGGACTGTCTGAACGGCCCCATTCACTAGCATAGGTCCGTGCGACGCGCGTGATTTTCACGCTCGTTGCACGGACGTAATACACGTTCATGTGAATAAGGCCTTAAAGTGTAGCTAAACGTTTGACAAACTTCTGACATGTCATAGTGACATGTCAGAAGTTTGTAATGGTGGGGGTCCGAGCACTGAGACCCCCACCAATCATTAGAACGAAGCAGCTGAATGGCTCGTGTGAGCAATCAGCCGCTTCGTGTCTGTTCGGCTTTTTCCGGAAATAAACGTATCAGTGTTTGGACTCAATAGAAAGTCTATGAGCCCGTACTCCGATACATCAGCTTTCCGGAAAAAGCCGAACAGACGCGAAACGGCTGAGTGCTCGCACGAGCGCTTTAACTGCTTCGGTCTAGTGATTGGTTTGGGGTCTCAGTGCTCGGACCCCCCACCAATCTCAACTTCTAACATGTTCTGACATGTCACTATGACATGTCAGAAGTTTATCAAACGTGTAGCTACACTTTAAAGAGGCTCTGTCACCAGATTTTGCAACCCCTATCTGCTATTGCAGCAGATCGGCGCTGCAATGTAGATTACAGTAACGTTTTTATTTTTTAAAAAACGAGCATTTTTGGCCAAGTTATGACCATTTTTGTAGTTATGCAAATGAGGCTTGCAAAAGTACAACTGGGTGTGTTTAAAAGTAAAAGTCCAAGTGGGCGTGTATTATGTGCGTACATCGGGGCGTTTTTACTACTTTTACTAGCTGGGCGTTCTGACGAGAAGTATCATCCACTTCTCTTCAGAACGCCCAGCTTCTGGCAGTGCAGACACAGCCGTGTTCTCGAGAGATCACGCTGTGTCGTCACTCACAGGTCCTGCATCGTGTCAGACGAGCGAGGACACATCGGCACCAGAGGCTACAGTTGATTCTGCAGCAGCATCAGCGTTTGCAGGTAAGTAGCACAAGGATGCGGTCTATTGCAGCCCTTCTCTTAAAAGAGAGAGGCCCCGCAGACTAGATACAAGATACAATAAGCTTTTAAGTGTATTATTTATAAGGGGGTTGTATGGTTTCAAGATATTGGTGTGAATTATGGCTTCGTTCACATCCCCACCCGGGTCCCGTTCTGACGTTCCGTCGGAGCTTTCCATCGGAACGGGACCCTGACTGACACAAACGCCTGCACAACGGAGACAAACAGAAACTTTTTGCTAAGCCCCACCCACTTTTTGAAATAAAACAAGAAAAGGCACCATTTTTTTTCCCCAAAATACAGTTTTTCTCTGCCAGAAAACTGGCGTAGGCGGCTTCATAAATTCCCCCCTATGTGTTTGTTTACTTATGGACTTTAACTGTTTCAGAAATATAGTGCACACCACATGCAACAGTTTTTAGGACCATCTAAGGAAGATTTTAGGAAGCAACAAATTTTGGTGACAAATTAAAGGTTAACATGTGTAAGCAGAAAATCCTTGCTGCATATTTTACTATTCTGTGTAATCAAACATAAACAAATAAGTTACTTAACAGAATAATAAGTAACAGATTTTATCTTTCACCCAAAATGTTGCGTCATTCCGGTGTTCCGCTGGTTATGGATGGGATCCCAGTTTAGCTAAATAAAATCACTGAAGAAAAGCAAGAGAAAATTACATTTTATTAAGATTTAGCATGGTATCTATGCATTAATTTAAGATTAGAAGATAAAACACACCTTATCCTAAGGGCAGATTCACACGAACGTTGCGTTTTTGCGCGCGCAAACAACGCGGCGTTTTGCGAGCGCAAAAACCATTTGACAGCTGCGTGTGTCATGCGTGTCTGATGCGCGGCTGCGTGATTTTCGCGCAGCCGGCATCATAGAGATGAGGCTTGTCAACGCCCGTCACTGTCCAAGGTGCTGAAAGAGCTAAATCTTACAGCACCCTCGACAGTGAATGCCGAACACAACAGCGAAAAACCTGTAAAAAAAAAAGATAAAGTTCCTACTTACCGAGAACTTCCCGGCCGTTGCCTTGGTGACGCGTCCTTGGTGACGCGCCTCTCTTGACATCGGGCCCCACCTCCCTGGATGACGCGGCAGTCCAAGTGACCGCTGCAGCCTGTGATTGGCTGCAGCCTGTGCTTGGCCTGTGATTGGCTGGAGCTGTCACTTGAACTGAAGTGTCATCCCGGGAGGTCGGACTGCAGGAAGGAGACAGGAGTAATCGGTAAGTTAGAACTTCGTTTTTTTTTACAGGTTCATGTATTTTGGGATCGCAAGTCACTGTCCATGGTGCTGAAACAGTTTAACTCTTTCAGCACCATGCACAGTGAATGTCTCCCGACGTCGCGGACCGGAAATTTTTTTGCCGGGTTCGGCCAAAACGAGTTTGGCCGAACCCGGTGAAGTTAGCTTCGGTTGTCGGGGTTCGCTCCTCGCAAAGACACTCCGTTTGGATGCTTGGAAACAGAAAAGCACGTGGTGCTTTTCTGTTTCCATTCATCCTTTTGACAGCTCGTGCGCTGTTTCAGTCTGTTCGCACGGAAGTGCTTCCGTGCGACCTGCCTGGTTTTCACGCACCCATTGACTTCAATGGGTGCGTGATGCGTGAAATACGCAGAGTTATTGAACCTGTCGCGTATTTTGCGCAGCGAACAAACGCTGCGCAAAATACACGGACTGTGTGTACTGCCCCATAGACTTCTATAGGGCATTGCGTGCCACGCGAAAACCACGCGGCCTACACGCTGCCAAATCACGTTCGTGTGAATCCCCCCTAAGTCTAAACCATGTTAACGTCTGGCAACTGAAATTGGTTGATGCAACTGGTGCACACTCAATAGAAATACATAGAGGAAAATAGTGCAGCAGTTAGGCCTTATTCACACGAACGTGTGTGTTTTGCGCGCGCAAAAAACGCTGCGTTTTTTTGCGCGTTGCAGTTGTGTGTGTCATCAGTATGTGCTGCGTGACTGCGTGATTTTCACGCATATGCCAATCCTTATGACACGCGGTTTTGCTGTTTAGAAAAAGAAATGAAGGAAGTGCTTTTATTTTTTCCTTCATTTCTTTATCTATTGTTGCGCGAATCACACGCGAAGTGCTTCCGTGTGCCGTGCGCAATTTTCACGCACCCATTGACTTCAATGCGTGTTGCGCGAAAAACAGCCAAGTATAGGACATGTCGTGAGTTTTATGCAGCGGAGATACGCTGCATGAAAATCATGGACTGTCTTAACGGCCCCATTCACTAACATAGGTCCGTTAAGATGCGCGTGATTTTCACGCGCGTATCACGGACGTAATACACGTTCGTGTGAATGAGGCCTTACACAACAGGTATATTCTCATCCACTTGTAACTTATGTGCATCTCCCTGTGTAGCACAAATGGGGCATTTATTACTATAGGACTGAGTTCACATGGGGCGGATACACTACGTATCCGTCTTGGTGGCCGCAGGGAATTCCGGGTGAAAAACCGCACCAAACTGTGGTGCAATTTTCTCCCAGAATGTTCCCGGCGGAAAACAATGACGTTTCATCCCAGGAAGCCACTGCAGCCTGTGATTGGCTGAAGCGGCAGTCACATGGGATGAAACGTCATCCCAGGAGCCCGGCCCTCTGACGTCACCCAGGCCGGCATCCTGGGATGACGTTTCATTGCATCTAACCGCCGCTACAGCCAGTGATTGGCTGCAGCAGTCAAATCGGATGAAGCGTCTGGCCTGGAAGAAGAAACACAGACTTCTGGGTAAGTAGAAGATTTTTTTTTATTTTGAGTTACGTTTCTTGCAGCGGAATCGCTGTGATTCCGCCGCAATAAAATGCAACAACTGCTATTTGTTGCGGGTTTCACCTCCCCATTGAATTCAATGGGGAAAACACACAACAAATAAGCAGGGTTTACACAAATACAATTGACATGCTGCGGAATAAAATTTGCATGTGGATGAGATTTGTTCTATCTCATCCACTTTGCTGCTACTGTATTATGGCAAACAACAGAGAAAAGTTGGTCCGCTCGGGCAGGAAATCTACGTCAGAGGTAGGCAGGGATTCAAGAAAAATAGTGAAGGGTCCGGCACATGATAGATAATTAAAATGCAATGCTGTTTATTGGTATCAAAAAATGATAAAACAAGTGTTTAAAATCCCAGGTAGAGAACGCTTCCGCGTTTCGAACTGAGAAGTTTGAAATGCGTAAGCGTTCTCTTCCCGGTATTTTAAACACTTGTTTTATCATTTTTTTTATACCAATAAACAGCATTGCATTTTAATAATCTATCGTGTGCCGGATCCTTCACTATTTTCCTTGGCTACTGTTTTATGCTGCAGATTTTCCGCAACAAATCCCATTTCGGAAAATCAGCAGTATTTCCGCAGCGTGTGAACTGACCCTAGATTTTTTTTTTGCTCAAGTCTAAATTCATGCAACAAAAAAGAGTAAAGCCCTCTTCACATGGAGGAATTTGCCGGCAGAAAAATCTGCCTCAGGAATTTTAAAGGCGGATTTTGAGCTGCCTGCACTTTCAAGCCGCGGTTTTCGCTGCATTTTTTTGCCCTCGGCCATTGGGCAAAAAACACCACGAAAAACGCTTTCTGTGCCTCCCTTTGATTTCAATGGGAGATCAGAGGCGGAACCCGCTTGTTTTTTTTACTACGAGCGGGTAAAAACAGCAGCGAAAAGATGCTTTCGCCTGCCATTGAAATTAATGGGAGGCGGTTTCGGAAGTTTTTGTGTTCTGATTCCAGCAGGGTAAAAAACTCTGTGTAAACTGGGCCTAAGGTTGGACTCATACACAGCGCTTTGCAGCGTTTTTTTTGTGTTTTTGATGCCATTTTTAACAGCGTTTTTTGTGTAGTTTTCATTGTAGCCAGATGTTTAAAATAAAATATAAAAAGCACTACATACAAATGTGTTTTGGTTTGTGGCCTGTTTGAGGCAATTTTGTGGTCAGTGGTGTTTTTTGTTTTTTTTCAAACGCAGCAAGCTCTGGGTATTGCATTTTATGTGCCTGTTCACATCAGCGTTGCCCTTCCATTGAGGGGTTTTGTTGACTGCACTATTGATTCCGTCAAAACAACGGAACCTTGTCACAACGGTGACAAGTGGAAACCTTTAGCAATGTTTCCGTCACCATTGAGATCAATGGTGATGTAAAGGGAAGATAAGGTTTCTGTTTGTCTTTCCGTTGAGACGTTAATCAGACGGAAACCTCTGAAGGAACCCCTCAATGGAACGGCATTGCTGATGTGAACACAGCCTTTTTCAGTCGTTTTTCCCATAGGCTTTTCTATAGGACTTAAAAAAAGCCTGAAAAAAAGCATGTACTAAATGACACCAAATAAAAAACGCCCCCAAAGAGGCACTAAAAATGGCATAAAAAACGCATGTTACATTTTAATAATGCTAGCATTTTCAGAAGTGTCTTTTGATGCAGTTTAGGTTTCCAGAAAAAAATCTGTGTGTAAAAGAGGCCTAAAAAATAAAATTTCAGCCTTGTACGAACAGGGTGTATACACTGCGTAAAAGTACAAAGCGTATCGGTCCTGGAGGCTGCAGGGAACTCCACCCAAATTGTGGTGTCGTTTTGCGGATGAAATGTCCACTTCGGAAAACAGTGGTTAAAAAAAAAAGTTTATAATTAACCTGGTCTCCGTTGTCATAGCGAAGTTTTCTGCCGTTCTCATCCAGGCTGGCCTCCTGGGATGAGGCTGCAGCCCATGTGACCGCTGCAACTTGTGATTGGCTGCAGCAGTCACATGGGATGAAACATCATTCCAGAAAGCTGAACTGCACGGAGAACATAAGAAAGCGTCGCTACGACAACGCCCAGGTGGTAAGTATAAACCTTTTTATTAGTTTTAAACCAGTATTTTGAAACGCAAAAATCGCAACATTTGCTATTTGTTGCAGGTTGAATTCAATGGGGAAAACCTGCAACAGAAAAGCAGCGATTCCGCGGCATAAATTGACTTGCTGAGGATTTAAAAAAACGCACCGCAGGTCAATTTATGAACGGTTTTCTGGCTGAATTTTAACGCAGCGTGTGGATGAGATTTATTCAAATCTCATCCAATCTGCTGCTACTGTGATACGCTGCAGATTTTCTGTAGTGAAATCCGTTGCGGAAAATCCATAGTGTTTATGCTTCGTGTAAACATAACCTTTCTATAGCTTCTTTGGTTAAACTCACGCAACCCATCCTAATGCATTCTAGGATGGATTTCAAACACAATTACGTGTAGGCGATCATTTTAGTGACAAGCAATGTTTACCTTCTTTACTGAAAAAGCATCTTCGGGTAAATATAGGTATTATACTTTTATTATAAAATATTATTTTTTTATTTTTTAGTTTATTTTCCTGGAGAATCCCTTTAATGTGCCCATGCATTATTAAAATTCCCTCATCCTTCCTTTTCCTTTTGGTTTTTTTTCAGGAGCAGGGAACATTCAAGCAGAGCTGCATAAAACTTTTGGCCTCTAATGCTTATAGGAAAATCCTATAGAAACTGAATTAGGTTGTATAATACAAATGAAATAATAAAAAGTTGAAAAACATGTAGACGTTGCATCAGAGTGAAAAAAACACAGTTAGGGGAAACATGCAAGAAAAGATGTTTAGAAAGTCCTAACTACGCTTTGTACATTTTAAAATAAATTGGAAAATATTGACCAATGTAATTGAAGGCTTGCGCGACGGAGGTACTGTATGTCCAGATGTTTTTAAGCAGGAATAGACAGGATCTTGGCTGAGAAGTACAGTACTTAGTGGCAACCTAAGCCAATAAATATATTCCAAAAGCATTCAGCTGCTTATTCTTTTAACCAAACGATGACCTCATTTGCTTGGCAAACTAAAATGCAAAACAAAGTTGTGTCATTTTTTTTATTATTATACTTTGACATTTACTTCTTTACCATATTAACGGGATTCTCCACTATGTGGACCTCATGTATTAAAACTAGTGCAAACAAGAACTTGAGATGTTTCTCATAGCCATCAATCTGGAATTCAGCAGTTCTGTTTTCAAAGCAGGATCCAAGTGGCACATGTACTGTATGTGTTCATTATATTCTGCATTTTTGTGTGTAACCTAATGCTATGTCTTGTGCTTTTTGCAGATTCCAAGCATATGTATACTTCACATCTGCCTTTCAAGCTATTTCTTGTGGCATCCACTACCTGGCCTCTGTGTTCATTGCTGTTACTCCAAAGTATCTATGCGGACCTCCAGGAAATGTGAGCCTGATACTGCTCCATAATGAAACTCTTTCTCAGATCAGTGAAGTTTGGGATCTATGGACATCACCAAAAGATCACCTTGTTGTGCAGCAGGGAAACGGGGACATTTGGGAACTACAGCGTTGCAGTCGGTTTAAACGTGAAGGTTCATTTACTCCAACATATACATATCATGGAAATAAGACATTATTTTCTTGCTCTGATGGATATCAATATGATCTTACTCATTTACGAAGCAGCATAGTAACTGATTGGGATCTGGTATGTGACCATGAATGGCTTGCTAAATTGTCTCAACCAACATTCATGCTTGGCGTACTTATCGGTGCACTAGCCTTTGGTGATATTGCAGACAGGTAATTTATTGAAATGATGCTTTAAAAAGATCATGGGATTAAAATGGCAGTGCATGGGTTAATCAGGGCCTTTGTTTATGACAATTGCATGCAATGAAACACTTCTGTATTGTTCATGTAATGTGATTATTAATAAAAAAAAGTGGCTTGACCGTAGACATTGGGCTTCGTTAACATCTGCGCTGTGACTCCGTTCATGGACCTTTCCGTCAGGGGAACCCATGAATGGAATCCAAACTGAAACAAATGGAAACCATCGGTTTCCGTTTGCATCACCATTGATTTCAATGTTTAGGAAGTCCGCCATCCAGCAGCACCAGCTTTAAAAGTATAGATGGGTGCACGCCTTGGGAACCCGATCACAGTTCCATATCCAATAAACATCCAATGATAGGCAGCACTCCAATGTCAAGGTGAAAAAATAGCTTTAATGGCCCTCGTGCAACGGCTCTGTGCAGTGAGCCTTTCTCAAGCACGAGGGCCATTAAAGCTATTTTTTCACCTTGACATTGGAGTGGTGCTTATCATTGGATGATCATTGATTTCAATGGTGATGGATCCGGTGCAAATGGTTTCTGTTTGTCAGCATTGTGGAAGGGTTCCGTCATTCTGACAGAATTAATACCATCGTCGACTGCGCTATTCAATCTGTCAAAATGATGGAACCCTTACACAACGGGGACAAACAGAAACCATTTGCACTGGATTCGTCAATGATGATACAAACGGAAACCTATTCAGTTTGGATTCCGTTTATGGGTTCCCCTGATGGAAAGCTCCGACCGAACCCATGAACAGAGTCCCGACGCAGATGTGAACGAAGCCTTAGATTACCAATACACTAGTATTGTGACTGTATTTTGTGCTTTGTGTATACACTGGATATGAATATAGTTTGCAATTGTTTTCAATTCTCTTTCCCTACTCCTTTGCAGTTTTTCAGTCTGTCATCTCATGAAAGCCTGAATTATGTATTCTTTGGTTTGATTTGTAGTGTGCTCAAAACCATCACTCTAGAAGAATAGAGCCAGCAGTGCTTTGGAGTTTACTCATATCAGGATGGGCTACAAAGTAACCCAAATACAGTCTAATTCCATTTAACTATTCCCTATAATCTATTTGTTTTCCCCTTCCTACAGCCCTGGTCAGTGATCTGACAAATAAGCAATACTGCACATAGTGATGTCACAATAAGCGGAGAGTAACAGAACAGTGATGACATTACGCTAAAATCATGCGCGCAGTGACATATCAGTGAGGGGACAAAACACACAGTGATATCATTGCACTGTAATTAAGCAAACAGTTCTTACCATACAGGAATGATGGGCATATTAATATCACAGTAGGGCAATACTAGTGATAGTACTTTCAGGGGCTCAGGCAAATAAGTCCTCTTTCACCCCCAGCTTCCACCTGTTTCCCCACTCTACGAAAATAGTTGGTATGCATTCCACTAATCCATGGGCCACAGTTAATAGGAAAAGGGATAACATAATCTTTAGGCCTCATGCACTCGACCGTAGCCGTGTGCACGGCCGTGATTTTCGGGTCGGGCGGCTGCGGACTGTCAGCGGACTGTCAGCCACGGGCCGCCCGCAAATCGTACGGCATGCACATGGCCGCCATCATTGTTTTCAATGAGCCCGGACCGCAGAAGATGTCCGTAATAGGACATGCCCGTTCTTTCTGCGGTGCTGGTTCCCGGGCCATGCACGGACCGTAAAAACTACGGTCGTGTACATGGCCCCATAGAAAAGAATGGGGCCGCAATTCTCCCGTGGATTTTCGGGGGAATTGCGGCCGCACAAACACGTTCGTGTGCATGGGGCCTTAAAGTATACAATGGGGTCCAAAATGTAGAATAGGAGAATGAAAGGCCAGAGCTCCCTAACTATTTGTTTGTGTATGGGCCCCTGATACTACTGATGGTAGCCACAGTTGTGGTGCCCAATAGCAGTTGCAGGGGTTACCACTATGGTAAGTATGCCCTTGATGTCACAGCCAAGGGATAATGTACACAGTGATGTCACTGTACAGGAATAATAAATATAGTGTTAGGTCACAATACTTACATAATAAACAGTAATATCTATGTAGCTACTGTATAATTCACATAATGATGTCACAGCGTACAATGTATTAATATTCCTTGACAGTCTTCTTTTGTACATTTGTTACTTTTTTCTTACACACACAGTTTTTTCTTTACGAACATTTACTTTTTGGGTCATCAGTACAACCCCATTCAGTGCTCAACTCCCCTTAGAGCTGATTGTCAAGAGTCCAGTAATAGAACATCATTGTTGCCAAATTAATTTCGAGATCATTTTTTTTTCTACATAAATCCTGATGTCACTTTTAACAGCGCCTTCAGAGTGCCCCATAAACAGTGCCAACAGATATACTAAGATACTATAGATGATGAAATTTAGCTTAGGAATTGCATTTACAACTCTCTTTCCCACATATCTATCTATGTATAGATAGACACAGACTATGTACAGACTGACACAAAATCAGGGGTACTTTATTACCCTCGGTGCAACGTTTCAGCTCCGTCCACTGGAGCATTACTCAAGCCTTCTTGAGAAAGGCTCCAAAGGACAGAGCTGAAACGTTGCACTGAGGGTAATAAAGTATCCCTGATTTTTTTCACTGATATCTATGAAGTGCTGCCTATTTTTTATCTCTATCTATCTATCTATCTATCTATCTATCTATCTATCTATCTATCTATCTATCTATCTATCTATCTATCTATCTATCTATCAATCAATCACATATCTATCTCTTATAAAACCTTGCTGTTGCCATGTGAGTAGTCATCCACTTCTTTTCACAACGCCCAGCTTCTGGCAGTGCACAGACACACAGCGTGTTCTCGAGAGATCACGTTGTGACGTCACTCACTTCCTGCCCCAGGTCCTGCATCGTATCGGACGAGCGAGGACTCATCGGCACCAGAGGCTACAGTTGATTCTGCAGCAGCATCAGCGTTTGCAGGTAAGTAGCTACATCGACTTAGCTGCAAACGCCGATGCTCTGCCAGAAGCTGGGCGTTGTGAAGAGAAGTGGATGATGCTGATTCGTCAGCATCATACACTTCTATTCACAACGCCCAGCTAGTAAAACAAGTAAAAACGCCCAGATGTACACACACAATACACGCCCAGTTGTACTTTAGAAAGCCTCATTTGCATAAATATAAAAATGGTCATAACTTGGCCAAAAATGCTCGTTTTTAAAAAAACAAAACGTTACTCCTATCTATATTGCAGCGCCGATCTGCTGCAATAGGAGATAGGGGTTGCAAAATCTGGTGACAGAGCCTCTTTAACTCAAGATTTGAAGTTATGATTTACAATCAATAACCTATAAACCCCCAAAATTGCAAGACCAACAACATATTACTATAATAGCAAAAAGTTATTAATCCACAAATATAATTGCAGCTTGCAACAATGAGCTTAAAAACATCCAACTGTTTTCTCTAGCCCGTATACTACCTCTAGAGCAGCATACATAGGGTACAGTAAAATAGCGTAGTGTATGTTAATGGTCTGAGAGGGAGTCTGCCGAGAATTCTGCTAATAAATTTAAACATCAGAGAATTGTGCATGTAGAATGTGGAAGACTCCATGGGCGAAATGTTCTAAGCCAGACTGGTGTAGAAAAGACGCAAATGCTGCAAAATTTATAATTTGCGCACATATTCAGACTTTTACTACATTTATATAGTTCACAGCTATTTACCGGAAATTGGATTGGGCTTAACAGAAGTATGGAGAGTGTGTACACCTCTTAATAAATTAGAGGTCTTACTGTACCACAATTTAGATTAAGGCTTCATGCACACGACCGTGCCCATAATTATGACCCATAATTACGGGCATGGACGGCCACAGACGGCCGCGGACCTGAAGGCTGTTTTTACGAGCCATGCTCCCATTATAAAGTATAGGAGCACAGTCCATAAAATAAAAAAATAGGACATGTCCTATTTTTTTCGGCAGGTTTCTAATGTATACATACAGGAAGGTGTCTGTCGGCCATAGAAATGAATGGGCCTGTAATTACGGACTGTAATTACGGGCGATTTTATGGTCGTGTGCATGGGGCCTTAGACTGGCGTATGTATCACCAGTCTTAATAAACACCCCCCCATATGTTTAATAAATATAAATGTAAACTTTGGATTTTTGTAGTGAGGCATATATATTTTTGTTCTCATCGTATTCGGTAGGATTTACTTTTGTACAATCTTTCTGACTTTTTTAAATTAATTTTCAGTAAAAATAAAATATTACATTTTAATTAACCATTATAGAGTCTCCAGACTAAAAGAGAACTAATGAATAATTTCTACAAGCACTATGATTGTTAGGCAGAGCTCAAATAATTTTAGGCAGTTGCTTAGCAACAGGTGTAACCAACAGCGGGTGACACTGTCTGATCTCCACATATTGGGTGTCACTACCGATAATGCAGAGGATTATCGTGAGTCCTTTTCTTTGTTTTGTAATGCCACGCTGTAGAAGGGAAGCAGAGGTTTAATTTAACAAAAATATATAAATTTTATAGTAAGATGCACAACAGCAGCCATCATGCTAAAAATATAAAAAATAAAACAGGTAATGAAGATTACAAAGATGCTATATTTGACATTTGTTGACTATTATAAAGGTGGCCTGGGTACATGAAGGTATGTAAAGCCTGCAGCCAGGGATCCCGGGGGATCTATATGTGTATACAGCTCAGCAGTTAATAAAATACAGTATATGGTTAACCGAATACTGTGATCTGAAGGTTCTTTTTAAACAATAGGAACACTTTCCAAACACAGGATTTGGAATGCGATTAGGAAACTAGGATGCAGTGAGTCGCAGACAAATCCATATTAAAATGGAAATAACATGTTTATATATAAATACAACTCCCCATTGATGAGTTTGCCAGAACTTAATGAAGCAGGTACATTAGCAAACCAAATGGAGCCAACATCTAATGGCTCACATAAGGCAGGAGTACAAAAGTGCAAAGATCAGCGTTTTCTCAGTTGAAGAGTGTTGGTAAAATTAATTTGTTGTGACATTCTGGGTTATGCAAGTTCTACTGGATACTGATTTATCAATGGGAATTTCCCCCATTTGTGGACATTTTATTTATGAACATTTATCCAGTTACTCCTATGCAGGGCCATTCATAAAATTTCTCGGCCCCCGACAAAAAAAATGTTGGGCCGCCACACCTCCGTTCCGCTCACTCTAGTCCCTCCGATTTCTCAGATATTAGAATATATCAAATTGCATATAATAATAACGCATCATATTTGAAGGAAGAAAAAGAAGAAACATTTTATTTTCGTAAATTTATAGTAATACCCAGGTTGCAGCAGTATCATCAAAGACACAATGAGGCATTATCAATAATGTGAGTCTGTTGTGTCCCCCTCTCTATATTTGTAATACAATTAACATTAATGTATTTTGTATAGCGCTGTGGCTCTTCATCCTGAACATAACTTCTAATGTGGGAGAATTCTGAACTGTGCTCGAATAACTGGTATCTGAGATAATATTGTAAATTCAAAATTATTAGGATGGAGTGAATTGTATTTAATGTTTCAATGCTGACCTACCTGTTGTTTTTATTCTCATTATCTCCAGAGTGGGAAGACGACCAATAATGTGGATCACAAGCTCATGCCAGTTTATATTCGGTGTTGCTGTGGCATTTACCTTCAACTACTACAGCTTTGTCATAGTCCGTTTTTTCCTGGCTATGGTGTGTTTTTATATTTTATTATATGTTACAGTATTCTAAGTTCTATAAGTAAAAACCACCTAGGTAATTAGAGTCTAAAACATTTCAGACGTTGTATGTTTTGCTAAATATAACTTTAATATAAAATATATAAACCATAATCTATCAAGGTCAATTAAAGTGACGTATTCTGATCCCAATTGTGGCACAGCCTACAAGAAACAGAGATCATGATGGGTTGGTTGACGGATCCTATTTCTTTCTAAGAAACATAACGGAACTGCTGAAGACTGATGCAATGTGATGCACTTTGGCATCAATTTGCATCAGTCTTCACCAGTTTTGTCTTGATTCAATTTTTACAGCATCCATCATGGAGCATTTTCTTTTTTCTTTTCATCATTGAGATCAATGGGTGGCATATTGAAAAGCTGTTGTCAACTGATCTTAATTTATCATCTGTTTTTCAATCCGTTAAGATCAGTTGCAGAGCAAAAAGTTTCAAATAAACAGAAGTGTGAACATAGCTGTAGGCCTCATGCACACGGCAGAGGTGCGCGCATGGAGGTTGTACAGAAGCACGCGGAGTCCCTGCAGCTCCATGATACGAAGTCATAGATAGGCACTCTGTGTGTCACTGTATTTTGTTCGTACAATGCTGTATTACGGAGTGTTTCTCCCCTAGTAGAAATTTGGCGACTGATAGAGCATGCCATGATTTTGATTCTATGGGAATCTGACAGATAAAATCTTTATGAGATCAAGGATTAGTAGGGCCTATATTAGAATTATATTAGAAATCTATAGGTGCAGTTTTACTGCTTTGTACAACTGAGATTGTAAAGAGCTATAATACAGTCATGTCCATGAGTCCATGATTTTTTTTTGTTTAGGAAGTGAGGATGTAAATATTTCCTTTGAACAATAATGATTTTGTTCTGTCTTTCCAGGCATCTAGTGGATACCTAGTCGTGGTGTTTGTTTATGTGACTGAATATGTAGGAATTAAAGCTCGTACTTGGGCCTCAATACACATTCATGCTTTCTTTGCTGTTGGAGTTATGGTTGTGGCTTTGGTTGGATACTTGGTGCGTACCTGGTGGATATATCAAATAATTCTGTCTGTTATCACCCTACCATTCGTCCTATGCTGCTGGATGCTCCCTGAGACTCCATTCTGGCTGCACTCCCAGGGAAAATACAAAGAAGTAGAAAGTGTAATTGCAACAATGGAAAAGTGGAACAAAGTGAGCACTCCATGCAAGCTGTCAGAACTATGTCCTGTGGAGGAGGGCAGGGAGCCTTGTGGACAGCATGCCCAGCCTGCCAAAAGCCACAATGTATTTGACCTATTTCACAATTGCACTTTCGCAAGAAGGACCATTTCTGTGTGGCTCATTTGGTTTACTGGAAGCTTGGGATACTACGTATTCGCTTTAAACTCTGTCAACTTGGGAGGAAATGAATATTTAAACCTCTTTCTTACAGGTATTAATATTGTCAGCTTGTTACAGCGTGACCAAGCATAATACATAAATATATATATATATATACATACACCCATGCCTGCAGTATATACACTCCTCGACATTGAAATTGCAACACCAAGAAGGAAAAGTATTGTAATTGTGGAAATCACAGACATCTTGATTTATTCGGTATCGAGTATGAGTGGCGCACACAGAAATACACGCACTTATACGCCTTGGAATGCTATCCATGAGGTTATTAATGGTTGTCTGAGGATTGCTATGCCATGCTGAATGCACTTGGGTACGCAAATCATCAAGATTGGCTGCTGGTGGCTCCGTATTGCAATTGCTGACCATTATGCCACCCCACGCCATAATCCTGGGAGTAGGAACGGAGTGACGTTCCCTTGTGAGGGCCTCTTTATGGCATTGCCCACATGGTCTCCAGACCAATCACTGGCTATAATTGCATCCGTGACAAAAGCAGGACTCATTGCTGAAGAGACCTTCATTCCAGCCTCCATTGCCGTCTTCCTGTGCACCATGATAGCCTTTGGGAGCAGTGGCATGTGGCCAATGGAACACCTGTAGCTGGATGTCTAGCTCGTAGCCCAATGTCGTGCAAACGCCTTCTGATGGTTTGTGTCCACACTGGTTGCCGCCCTAGACTTAGGATGTGACGTCTAATTTCACTTGCAGTACAGAATGGATCCTTACGCGCCATTCTTCGAATCAGACAAACTTCCCATGCAGAGATTCGCTTCCGCGCAACTCTCGCTGTGATTCTCGTTCGTTGTTGGTTTCCCAATCTCCGGGACACACAACATTTAACAGTTCTGACATCTCGGCCTAGGCGTGTAGCGATATCCCGGAGTGATAAACCAAGGTCTCTCAGTTCAAGGATTCTGTCCCTCTTCGTTTGCGACAAGTGGCGATAACTGGCACATAGACAAACAGGAGGCATCGCACAATCATCCCACACCACTTCATCCGATTTTTGAGGTTTCATGTGGCTAAAAAACTTTTCTTTTCACCTGGCCTCTATGCCCCACCCACATGCCACAGATTGGAGCTAGGTGCTTGAAAATGTGATCATTTGCAGACCTTAGCCACACCTACTTTCTCGATTTTCATAACATTATGGCTTGTCCTTCTTGGTGTTGCTATTCCATTGTTGAGGACTGTGTGTGTGTGTGTGTGTGTGTGTGTGTGTGTGTGTGTGTGTGTGTGTGTGTGTGTGTATATATATATATCTCATACTATATGCAAATAACATAACCGTATTTTAACACGTGCTTTGTAGTAAGGTATTTTAATTATCATTTATACAACGTTATTCAAGGAGGTTTCCCAAGGATTGCAGCCACATAATATCGGACTGGGGTTCCTTGGGCCTACCAGAGAAGATAATTCTGGGGGTCCACCTTTCATCTATACAGAACATGTACACATCCACTTTAAATTGCATTGTAATCTTTGTTGTATTATACACACAAGATATACCATCATATTTAAGGGGGCAATCCCTCTATCTGAAAAACAAAGGTTAAATCTGCAAAGGCAACAAGCCTTCTTTACCATAAGAACGGTGAATCTGTGGAATAGTCTACCGCAGGAGCTGGTCACAGCAGGAATAGTAAATGGCTTTAAAAAAGGCTTAAATAATTTCTTAGAAGAAAATAATGCCAGTGCCTGTGTCAATGTATAGAACTCTTGTTAGAAAATGATTTCCTTTTTAGGGCAGATTGGTTCACGTGTAATGTTTTTTTTACCTTCCTCTGGATCAATAGGGGTAAAACAAAATTCTAAAGTTTACAGATATCTCGTCCCTTTCTTATATCCCTTGGTTGAACTTGATGGACATGTGTCTTGTTTCAACCAAACTAACTGTGTAACTATGTAACCCCAGGTACCCCTGTAGGCTAGTCCAAACTTGCATAGTTCACATTGAATAATTGCTATATACAGTACAATTTATATGCAAAAGCACTAGAACTGCATTCAGAATATGGACTCAACCTTGCTATAAGCAGAATTGGATAAGGCTCTGCTTACACTAGTATCATGGCTGTCGCTCTACTATAAATTACTGACTAGATTAGAAGAGTTATAATATTTTGTAACTCAGAATACAAATGATAAAGTGCTCCGACAAATCATTTACCCTTTCATGACTGGCTGTTTTGGCCCTTCATGCCCAGAGCAAAATTTTACCTTTTGGAATGCTACATTGTAAAGCTAAGTTTTTTATTTTATTATTTCTTAGTCTACACCAAAACGGTTTGATTCTTTTTTTGCAGGACACATACAGTAGGACTTTCTTATTATTTAAATTTGGAGCTGATTCATTTTTTAGGTCTTATAAGGCCCCATGCACACAAACGTAAAAACGCCCGTAATTACGGGCTCATAGACTTCTATTGGCCACGGGTACCTTCCCATTTGCTTACGGGAAGGTGTTCGGGTCGTTGAAAAACATGGAACATGTCCTATTTCAGGCCGTAATTACGGCACGGGTCTATGGGGCTCCCGTAATTACGGGTGGCTACGTGTGTGCACCCGTAATTACGGGAGCGTTGCTAGGCGACTTCAGGGGATAGTCACTGTCCAGGATGCTGAAAGAGTTAACTGATCGGCAGTAACTCTTTCAGCACCCTGGACAGTAACTACCGCTGGAGTTAATAGTATTCTTCCTCCAGTCCGGCCTCCCGGGATGACGTTTAATCCCATGTAATCGCTGCAGCCAATCACAGGCCAATCACAGGCTGCAGCGGTCACATGGACTGCGGCGTCATCCAGGGAGGTTGGACTGGATGTCAAAAGAGGGATGCGTCACCAAGATAACGGCTGGGGTACGTATGAACTTCTTTTCATTTCAATCACTGCGGAAACTCTGCCTGAATGGGCTGCCCCTTCTCTCTATCCAGCACTGATAGAGAGAAGGGGCTGCCGATTAGTGAAGAGAAAATGGGTCCGTAAATATGGGTGGAAAACTGTTGACAACGGACCCGTTTTTATAGGCACGGGTGCGTAAATACTGGTAGAATATGGGTTGAATACGTGTGACAAAGGACCCGTATTTACGCCAGTATTTACAGGAGGAAAAAAATACGTTCATGTGCATGGGGCCTTATGGAAAAATGGTCAGAAACAGGAAAAAAAAATACGGTTATTCCTAATTTTTTCATGCTCTGTTTTAAGTAGTTTGTTCAATGAATAATATTTACCCCAAAAATGTATCTTCTAATTTTCCCGTGCATAATTAACTACACAAATATGTGTACATTGTGTAACTTATGATGTCGCTATAGTGCAGAGAACACAAACTCTATTTTAGTGTTAAATGTATCTCCCTCCCATAGCTTAAATGCTGTACATGAATCACAATCATATAGTTAAAGACTTTTTCTATTAAATGCACAAAAGTAGATAGGTCTGGGATAGAACAGACTAAAATTGGTAGCCATGGGTAATAATTTTATGTTTGGGGTGTCATACATTCTTTGTGTCAAAAATGTATAATTGCCTGAGCATCTGAAGCTCATGCAAAACATGTTCGTGTCACACAGTATGTGATATTACTAATGTCACAGTATTCCCTAGCAACTGCCCGATTCGGGAACACAGTGCTCAATATAATCGCTGTATTCAGAGTTTTTAAGTGACAGGGAACAAATTATTTCAGTTTCTGTCACAGTGTAGGATCGGGCTGCCAGTGTAACAGTTTATTCAGGGGATTCTGGCACGGGGACTAGTTCATTAGCTTGTTAATTTACGTGGGGTGTGCGTTAACTGGTTGAAAATCACCATTGGACTTAGGCCACTAAAATGATCTTATTATATTCCATACATAAAACACATAGGACATTTTAAACTTAACACACTGTAAATATACTATAATGTACTAGATTTTTGGAGATAGGTTGTTGATCTAGTGAGTTATTCTGATTACCATATTTGGAGTCGCAGAGGAATTTTTTTCCTAAAATGAGGAAAATAGTTTTTTGCCCTCCTCTCAATCAACTTTGTGGGTTAATAGGCTGAGCTGGATGAACTAATGTCTTTTTTCAGTTTTTCAAACTATGTTACATTATATGATTACAGTATATATTTTATATAAGTAGTTATAAGCAGAATTACTGAAACAAATATTTGATAAGCACACTCAATCTAGCGAATATCAGGAAATTACTAGTAGTTTTAACCATGAGCCAAATATATCAGAATATTTTCAGGAAAAGCTGCCCATTGCAGTCTCCTGTAGTGTGTTGCTATCAAGCAATGATCCCATACAGAGGCAATCATGAGCATTCGTGTACATTTCCACCTACATGGATTGACATATGCAAGCACAAACCTAACCACATGTACTCATGTCTGAATACTTGAAGGCATACATAAGGTATATTCGTCCATTTCTCCTTAAAAATTCTTGCTGTACGAACAAAGTTTTCCAACAAGTCAGAGAACTTTTTGGACAGATGTTAGTAGGGCCATCGGCGTCAGTCAGTCAAGTTACAAAATATGTCCGAAAGACAAATCGAAATCAGGTTAGTTATTCAGATTTATACAACTAAACTGTGATGTCTATATGCTCTAATGTTGACAAATTCTACTGATAATTGAAATAATTGTAAAAAAATTATTTTGTAGGTGCTGTGGAGATCCCATCATATATCGTCTGCTGTCTCGGTATGGACAAACTTGGCAGAAGGAATACACTAGTTCCATTCCTTTTACTCAGTACTGTCATTTGTGGTGTCATTATGGTCATTCCTGAGGTATGCATGTTATTACTTACCCTTCATAAGAAATATACTATAGTATAATTTTTTCCACTTTTGCAAGATATTTCAGATTCATATTTATATAAAAATACTAACCAGCTAGGCAAATTTCACCTTCTGTAGGCCTGCATTCTATGGGGTAGTTCACACTGCATTTTTTGGCGCTTAATTTTATGCAATAACTGCATCGGAATCAGCAACAAGAAACGCCCCAAATCAGCCCCTATTGATTTCAATGGGAGGCAGAAGCTTTTTTTTTTTCCGGGTGGGTGGCTATTCGCCATTCACAGAAAAAAAGTGGCATGTTCTTTATCCGAGCAGTTTTTGCATCTGTCCTCCCATTGAAAGCAATAGGAGGCAGAAATAACGTGCGGCGCTTGTTATGAATGTTTTTTTTGCGACGGTTTTTCCCCGCAGTTGCATTAGATAAAAGCAGCATGTGGGACTTTATCTACAGGGAACACTGTATGTGACACCATCTACCAGGGGCACTGTGTGTGGCAATATCTACCAGGAGTAGGCCCCTATAGCCAGCTCTGGAATGTTCCTCTTCTGCTGACAGAGAAGTCAAGAAAAGCATCCTCCTGTATGCTGTGCTTCTTCCTCTGAATATGAGCATGTAGGTAGGCTACTTGGTCTCAATAGTGCTGCTATATACAGTATAATAAAAATGCATTACTGAACTATTTTCCGGTTTCCTTTAGTCAATTAAAATTTTGACTGCACAACCTCTTTAGATCACATCTCAATTGACTATTTTGTACTCATGGCATGTGAACTCTCATTCTGTTGCATTAATACAAAAGTATTATATTTTGTATGCTAGTGTTACAGTATGTTGGACCCTTTTCTGGTACAAACAAAAATAAGTTCTTACAAATATTTACCCCAGCAAAGGTAGATTCCATGTTAGGCTTCGTTCCCATCTGTGTTAGGGCTCCATTCCGACGTTCCGTCTGAGCTTTCCGTCGGAATGGAGCCCTGACTGACACAAAAGGAAACCATAGGTTTCCGTTTCCATCACCATTGATTTCAATGGTGACGGATCCGGTGCGAATGGTTTCCGTTTGTGTCAGTCAGGGCTCCTTTCCGACGGAAAGCTCAGACGGAACGTCGGAATGGAGCCCTGACACAGATGGGAATTACAGAATTAAAGACAACATGCAAAAGCTGTTTTACTTTACCTGTCTACCAAAGAAGAAAGGATCAATATAACATCAAATCAATTTCTCTAATTAATATTATGGCTCCATGTAAAGTTCGCTATTATTGGTAATTATATTAAAATCAAAAAGATCAAAAAACAAATGTGCATTGCTAGTGTATAGTATATACCATGTGCTACTTACATTCTAGAGCAAGGCTTCTTGAACTTTGTCCTCTGGGCCTCACCAGCCAAATTATAGTGATGATTGGGCCTCACCAGTGGGTGACTTTCATGCCAGAAGATGGACATGTAGATGTGCAGTGAATATCAAGCTACAACAGATTTATTAGTTTTTACAGTGCCCCTTATCAGTGCCAACCACAGATCTAGTGAAAATGCCTCCAGTTCCAGCCACAGAGCTTGTAGTCCCAGGCATTGGTCCCCAGTCAATGTAATACCTTCATTTCTCTATGCTCCAGCCTTTTCTGTGTCAAGAGCCCCCATGAGAATGTGCACAGGAATGTCTTAAAAGGAGAATACCCGGATTAAGTGATCTGTGATAGATTGCTTCTGCCAGAACAGTGGGACTGTCCTACTGAATTCAGAACACATGGCAGGCATGACGCATCGTACAAAGCACTGGTTTGAGACGCACTAATCTATAGTACTAAACAATGTCCTTATTATACATACTACTCCACCCCACCTTTTTGGCATATACCTGTGAGGCTAACCCATTTGTTTATATTACAGGACTACAATACAATAACCATTGTTATGAGCATGGCAGGGAAGTTTTCAATAGGTATTGCATTTGGATTAATTTACCTATACACAGCTGAACTATATCCAACAGTTATACGGTAAGAGGATTTGATGTATGGATGTAACTTATATCGTTTAAGGCTGAGTTCACACGTTGCGGATTTGTCGCAGATTTTGTTGCGGTTTTGACGCAGATCTCACCCTTTTGCATTGCAAAGTGTAAAATCTGCGCTGAAAATATGCGTCAAATCCGCGAAGTGTGAACTCAGTCTAACTCTTCTTTAAGATGTTATTTAAAACATTTATTTGTCAAGTGGCAATTTAAGTTTTTCATTTTCTTGCAATTCTAGATCCTTGGCTGTTGGTAGTGGGAGCATGATGTGTCGGATTGGTAGCGTGGTTGCTCCATTCTGTGTTTACCTGACCGATGTATGGATATTTATGCCACAGGTACTGGCTCTTAGACTTTTATAACTTTATTTAGCCATATACAATTTTAACGCTAAAAATCTAATTTCAATATTTTTACCAGTATTATGTGATCTGTCGGATTTTTGTCTAAGTCTGATATTTCTTTTTTTACTGTACATAGTATATAGTCTATATTTTAATGGAGGTTTTGCCTGCTCGATTAAGCAAAAAGTCAATAACATACTTAATGCTTATTTTCTCAGCTACTTGTGGGGATTATGGCCTTAATTACTGGTATTTTAACTCTCATGCTCCCGGAAACACTTGGAAAGCCACTTATGAATACTATGGAAGAAGCTGTAGAATTAGAGGACAAGGAAGAAAGTAAAAGGAAATCACTACCAGAAGCCAATGGTATTATGATGGAAAAATTAGAATCCAATGGTGCAGATATCTCTGATGAATCTCTAATGCACAAATTCTAAATCTTCTCACCAGGATATGTACATTCTACAAAACCAATAAGCCTCCTTCAGACCGATTGTGTTTGTTATAAATGTCCTCAAAGCAAAGCCAATCAATAAATGTGTGTGGCCATGATGTAGAAGGTATGCAGGGCCAGACTGGAACTCTTCATATGAGAGCCAAGAAAACTCAATGAAAAGCCAACGCTGTTTTTGAATTTTCACAATCTAGTAAAAAAACATGATCATGAAAAGGACATGACTTTTGCAACAACAGCTGATCTATATACGGACTACTGTTACATTACATACAGTAGCTATAACTGATTTTTAATGGGATCATTCATTTCCGTACAACTATTTTTGCTTGATATAATGTGTTAATCAGATCTGTACCACGATGATATTCAAGCAGCTACTATGAAGACAAACTTTTTTAGTTTTATGATTTACAATTTTGTTCAAATGACTTTATTTTGATTATATGGCGGCAATTGGCCATTAAAAATCTGTAGAATTGCAGAGAAATTGGCACATATTGTCTAACAAGGACAAGTAAAGAATAAAATGCTTGCAAGTCATCTTGTTTAGGAATATAGATTAGGCAATGGGAAGTGTTTGCTTTAGCACATGCTTTGAAGTAGGAACTGCCTCATATAAACTTATATGTGAAGGAAAAAGTCCTATAATATTAGCCTACAAATCCGTTGCTTATGTGGACATTAGCCCTTGATATCTTCAAAGCATCCCTGATCTATATACAGCAAGACAATCAAATATTAAAAAATAATCCGTTTTGGCAGTTCAGCAAAATAACAGTTCTTGAATTAACTTTTTGTAATTTTATTTTAGAAATGTATCATAGTTTGTACAACTCTAAACTGTTTGAAAGCCTTATAGAGGCTATATACACTGGCTGCTGATTTTAGTAATAAAATATTAGATTTATGTTGCACTTTACAGAAAGTTTTCTGACTGTTAATGCACCTCCATTAGCTTCACTGATGACATTTCTTAGGCTATCGCTGACAAAAAGCTGCTCTAAAACATAACTTATATTAATTTTAATTAAACAACAACAAAGTAATATTAGGTAAGTCTTGATAACAAAAAGAATTTTCAGCAGTATGAAGGGTAGTAGAAATAGGTAAGAGTGATTTCGCTAGAAAAACTTCTACGCAGCTTATGGTAATTTTCTTTGTCACAGTAATGATCGCTACCGATATGTATCAGCCCTAAAAAGGGCCTTTATATACGATCACCCCACCTATTCCATAGCTCACAAAAGGACCCTGATTAGGATTGTCCACCTCTGATATGTCAATAATGGAACAAATTGAGGAGCATAAGGGTCCAGGCAGGTGTATTAAGGCAAAAATAACAAAGGGAATGGGTAACAGGACAAAGGGTAAACACCACAAAGAGGGAAGGATTGTGGTACATAAACACACAATCCGCAAAGTAATCGCCAGTGATGTTTTTTTATATCCCAAGGCCAATACCAAGCCTCATATCATGTAAGGAATTGGCCAACAAGTTTCCGGAGAAGTAGCAAATCAAACTGACTCCTTACAAGTAATTAGTAAAGCACTAAATGAACAACATCTAAGTGTCCTCAGTCGTGGCCTAACTTTTGTACCTTCTATCAAGTTTGACAAGTTATCATGGGTTATAGACTTGCAAACTTGGAAAATGACAAAACATTGGTGATTGGCTCATTTACCAACTTAAAACCCAATAGCTCCCATTGGTGATAGGGTTTGCATAGACCTTTTTTTATTCCCTGAGGGATGACCTACCTTATTCCAATATGACCCAAATTGAAATGATCCGCATTGAGGAATCTGAGAGAGGATGATACCATAGAAATAAACCCTCGAACTATGGGGGCAATGTGTGATCCCAGATGCAACATTGCGTGATGCCTATAAGAATGTCATAAGATGCAGCAGAACTGGTCTTCTTACCTCTAAATCTAAACAAGATGGAAATATGACCATGCACATCATTGATACAACATCAGACACTGCGAGGTCCAACAGATCTTCAGTAGATATCGGAGCTTAAGACTAGTGATGATAAATCAGACATGTTTGCAGATAAGAATGGGGGGAGGAAACCTCCAGCTCACCAGTCCAACGCCTGACACCTTGGCCTCGCTCGGATCTCCGCGACGGTCCACGGCAAACAATAGAATTGTAAAGAAAGTTGATCCAGCGCTGCAGGTATGTGGTTAAAAAGGAACGTATTCCCAATTTTATTGTATCAAAAGATTAAAAATTCGATGTCAGGTGCATATGGGCATCAAGGCAGTATTAGGTGGATATTTCAGCGCCTACGCGTTTCAAGCACGGCAAGTGCTCTTAGTCATGGCATCCATTCAATGTTTGCAGATACCCCCTAAATTAAAGAGGATGGAATTTGAAGAATTGGCTTGTGCACAGCTACTTCTCTGATACCCCACCCCAAAGAACCTGGTTACCATCTCGTCCACATGGTTCCTTCAAATGTGGACACTGCAGAGCATGTCAACATTTCATCCAAACTAAGGTATTTATAAGTGCTAGGACAAAACATCAGTATCTTATTAAAGACCTTATCAATTGCTCGACAATAGGGATGATTTACATTGCCACTTGCAGTTGTCAAAAGAATTATGTTGGGAAGACCTTTTGCATATTCTACAAGAGGATTTTGGAACATATTGGCAACATTGTAAGAAATGATGATACACCTTTCGCCAAACATGTCAATATTGTCCATCAGGGTGATAAACGATCAATCGCCGTTTGCGCAGTTGGGCATTTAAGACCATCACCATGAGGAGGCAACTACGATTGTTGCCTTCTACAAAAAGAGTCTCAATGGATTTATAGACTTGATTGATAGTGAGGCTCCAAATGGCTCAAATGAGCAACTAACGTACAATTTTTTTTTTTTGTGAACTATAGGATAGGGTGACATCCGGTCCCTTAGGCATCCCACACCATTGATTTGTGATGCCTCCATTATGTAATTAGTTTTTCCTATATGTCTACATAATAGCTTTTATGTAGGCAGAGCTGGCCTTTAGAGTGTGCGACTGTACATGGTGCATCACCCCTCCCCAGTAAAGCCGGTGCTTTTCTACTTATAGAGCGGCTACCCTGCACCTGTACACATGCGTTCTTCTCCTACATCAACGGCAATTTGCTTGCTAGAAGAAGGACAATATCTTTCTCTACACTTGCTTGCAGCATCTGTCAGCAGTTCGGCTCTGACTGCTCTGCTCCTTTGTAACATGTGAGAGGAAACTTGCGTCAGAGTCGTCAATATAGGTGTATATACATATATGTATATGTATATATATATATATATATATATATATATATATATATATATATATATATATATACACTACCGTTCAAAAGTTTGGGGTCACCCAGAGAATTTTGTGTCTTCCATGAAAACTCGCACTTATATTTATCAAATGAGTTGCAAAATGACTAGAAAATATAGTCAAGACATTGACAAGGTTAGAAATAATGTTTTTTATTTTAAATAATAATTTTCTCCTTCAAACTTTGCTTTCATCAAAGAATGCTCCATTTGCAGCAATTACAGCATTGCAGACCTTTGGCATTCTAGCTGTTAATTTGCTGAGGTAATCGGGAGAAATTTCACCCCATGCTTCCAGATGGCTCTCCCACAAGTTGGTTTGGCTTGATGGGCACTTCTTGCGTACCATACGGTCAAGCTGCTCCCACAACAGCTCTATGGGGTTGAGATCTGGTGACTGCGCTGGCCACTCCATTACAGATAGAATACCAGCTGCCTGCTTCTTCCCTAAATATTTCTTGCATAATTTGGAGGTGTGCTTTGGGTCATTGTCCTGTTGTAGGATGAAAATGGCTCCAATCAAGCGCTGTCCACAGGGTATGGCATGGCGTTGCAAAATGGAGTGATAGCCTTCCTTATTCAAAATCCCTTTTAGGCCTGATTTACACGAGCGTAATATACGCGCGTGCGACGGGCGTGCTTTTCACGCGTGTCGTACACACCTATATTAGTCTATGGAGGCATGCAGACAGTCCGTGAGTTTTGCGCAGCGTGAGTCCGCTGCGTAAAACTCACGACATGTTCTATATTTCTGCGTTTTTCGTGCATCACGCACCCATTGAAGTCAATGGGTGCGTGAAAAACACGCAGGTCGCACGGAAGCACTTCCGTGCGAACTGTGTGAATCGCGCAACAGCTGTCAAACTCTGAATGTAAACAGAAAAGCACCACATGCTTTTCTGTTTACAAACATCCAAACGGAGTGTCATAATAATGGCGGCCGTGCGAAAATCACGCAGCCGCGCATCATACACTGATGACACACGCAGCTGTTAAGTGCCTTTTGCGCACGCAAAACGCAGCGTTTTTTGCGTACGCAAAACGCACACGATCGTGTAAATCAGGCCTTACCTTGTACAAATCTCCCACTTTACCAGCACCAAAGCAACCCCCGACCATCACATTACCTCCACCATGCTTGACAGATGGCGTCAGGCTCTCTTCCAGCATCTTTTTAGTTGTTCTGCGTCTCACAAATGTTTTTCTGTGTGATCCAAACACCTCAAACTTCGATTCGTCTGTCCATAACACTTTTTTCCAATCTTCCTCTGTCCAATGTCTGTGTGCTTTTGCCCATATTAATCTTTTCCTTTTATTAGCCAGTCTCAGATATGGCTTTTTCTTTGCCACTCTGCCCTGAAGGCCAGCATCTCGGAGTCGCCTCTTCACTGTAGACGTTGACACTGGCGTTTTGCGTTTACTATTTAATGAAGCTGCCAGTTGAAGACCTGTGAGGCGTCTATTTCTCAAACTAGAGACTCTAATGTACTTGTCATGTTGCTCAGTTGTGCAGCGGGGCCTCCCACTTCTCTTTCTACTCTGGTTAGAGCCTGTTTGTGCTGTCCTCTGAAGGGAGTAGTACACACCGTTGTAGGAAATCTTCAGTTTCTTGGCAATTTCTCGCATGGAATAGCCTTCATTTCTAAGAACAAGAATAGACTGTCGAGTTTCACATGAAAGCTCTCTTTTTCTAGATATTTGGAGAGTTTAATCGAACCCACAAATGTAATGCTCCAGATTCTCAACTAGCTCAAAGGAAGGTCAGTTTTATAACTCCTCTAAACAGCAAAACTGTTTACAGCGGTGCTAACATAATTGCACAAGGGTTTTCAAGTGTTTTCTAATCATCCATTAACCTTCTAACACAGTTAGCAGACACAATGTACCATTAGAACACTGGAGTGATGGTTGCTGGTAATGGGCCTCTATACACCTATGTAGATATTGCATTAAAAACCAGACGTTTGCAGCTAGAATAGTCATTTAGCACATTAACAATGTATAGAGTGTATTTCTGATTAATTTAATGTTATCTTCATTGAAAAAAACTGTGCTTTTCTTTAAAAAATAAGTGACCCTAAATGTTTGAACGGTAGTGTATATATAATAATTCCTGGGAAGGGGTGGGGGGGGGGTTGAAATAGTATTGTACTGGGTTGGCCTAATATATTTATTACCAGCAGAGCTAGGGATCCGCAGAGGCTGTGTTCAAGATCAGCAGCATTATGATGTATAATGCAGCTGCCGAGGATTACTGGAACTCTGTCCTACTGCTGATAATAAATCAGGAAACAGGAAGCCTGCCACATCCTGAGGTCCTGAGTGAACAAAGGGCTGCTCATAAATAAAGACATAGGTGTATTGCCTGGGTGTGTATGGATTAGCGTCAGCCTCTCACCGCAGTTAAAGGGGATGTCTAATCGTATGAAAAAAATAATAAATAGGAAACGCATATATTTTAAAATGACCAAAAAAAACCAGTACTCACCTCTTCAATCCCCCACTAATCCAGCGCAGATGCTTCAGCAGTCATCCGCTGTATTCTGTATGCTGTATTCTGTTTACAGGCTGCCAGTGATGACAGCCTTTAAATCGGTGCCAATCGGTTGCCTCAGCAGTCACGTGCCATACTACTGCCATCACCGCTTTTACATTATGTCATCATGTGAAATTTCAGATACTATGTGTAATGATATTTTCCTATAGTATTTCCATCAGCCCCATAGACATTGAATGGAATGGCAGGGTCCATGCTCGACTGCTGCTTCATTCAAGTTCCACCTCACTGCAGGGGATGCAGTGAGAAGGAACGGGGGGTTTGAGACGCCGTTCTAGTGACCAGTGGGGCGCCCAGCGATCAGACATTTATCACCTGTTCCGTGGATAGGTGTGGTTAGGTGATAAATAATAATCTTGGGACAGCCCATTTAAATGCTTCAGTTCTGCAATGTCACGCTCCTAAAACTATGTATGCCTGTAATGACGGTGGTAGGGAAACGGACAAGTGAGCCCTAATCTACCCGCCACTCTGTCCCTGCCTACTTGCAACGACCCGCCCTAGGCAACGGGGTACAACTGGGCGGCGGTCCCTATGCTCAGTAAGTGCACGAGACAAACAGACAGGGGAACACAAAGCAAAGGGAAAGGGGCAGTTGCCCACGGCAACACCGTGAGCAACAAGAGTGGTGAACGAGCCGAGTCAAACCAGGAGTGCACGAGGTACCAAACGCAGAGCAGAAGAGTAGTCAGTAAGCCAGGGTCAGTATGGAGCAGGATCAAATAGTTAGAAGCTGTAGCTGGGCCAGGAAACCACACGAGAAGAATCACAAGCAAAGGAGGAACAGGAAAGGCAGGTATAAATAGAGGGGGGAGCTAGCTCCGTCTGGCCAGGCTGCGATAGGCTCTCCCACTCCTAAGCCTGCCATCCTGAGTGGTGGAAGATGGAGTCAGTCTCAGAGACATAGACTCAGGTGCAGACTGATGACCTATGGGAGTATACACAGAAGTTGTGCCTGGCAGATCCTTTACAATACCCCCCCTTTTATGAGGGGCCACCAGACCCTTTCTAAGTGGACCTGGTTTATTGGGGAAACGAAGGTGGAACTTACTGACCAATACCCCAGCGTGAACATCCCGGGCGGGTACCCAAGTCCTCTCCTCAGGCCCGTATCCTCTCCAATGGACCAGGTACTGGAGGGAGCCTTGGACCATCTTGCTGTCCACAATCTTGGCCACCTCGAATTCCACCCCCTCAGGGGTGAGAACGGGAACAGGAGGTTTCCTCGAGGGAGCCAAGGACGGGGAGCAGCGTTTAAGGAGGGAGGCATGAAACACGTCGTGTATTCGAAAAGATGGGGGCAACTCCAGTCGGAAGGAGGCAGGATTGAGGACTTCAATGACCTTATATGGCCCAATAAACCGGGGAGCAAACTTCTTGGACGGAACCTTAAGGCGCAAGTTCCTAGATGATAACCACACCAGATCCCCGACCATAAACAAGGGGTTAGCAGAACGTCTTCTATCTGCCTGAGTTTTTTGTATGCTCTGAGACACCTCTAGGTTCTTCTGAACCTGGGCCCAGACTGTGCACAGTTCCCGATGAACGACCTCTACCTCGGGATTGTTGGAACTACCAGGTGAAACGGAGGAGAACCGTGGATTAAACCCAAAATTACAGAAAAAGGGGGAGACCCCTGACGAGTTACTGACCCGGTTATTAAGGGAAAATTCAGCGAGGGGAATGAATGAGACCCAATCATATTGACAGTCAGAGATAAAACACCTTAAATATTGTTCTAGAGACTGATTAGTCCTCTCGGTTTGGCCATTAGTTTCAGGATGGAAGGCAGAGGAGAAGGACAGATCAATCTCCAACTTTTTACAGAAGGCTCTCCAAAACAATGAAACAAATTGTACCCCTCTGTCCGAAACAATATTGACTGGGACCCCATGGAGACGCAGGATGTGTTTGACAAACAAGGTAGCTAACTTCTTAGCATTGGGTAGTTTCTTGAGGGGCACAAAGTGGCACATCTTACTGAAGCGGTCTACTACAACCCACACCACCGACTTGCCTTGGGATGGAGGCAAATCGGTGATAAAATCCATGGAGATATGGGTCCAAGGTCTCTGGGGAATGGGCAAAGAACGTAGTAAGCCCGCTGGTCGGGACCTGGGAGTCTTGGACCTAGCACAAACCTCACAAGAGGCGACGTAGGCCTTAACGTCTTTAGGCAACCCAGGCCACCAATAGTTTCTGGCAATGAGGTGCTTGGTACCCAGGATGCCTGGATGACCAGATAGTGCGGAGTCATGATTTTCCCTAAGTACCCTTAGCCGGTATTGCAGGGGAACAAACAGCTTGTCCACAGGAAGGTTCCCGGGAGCTGAACCTTGATCAGCCGCAATTTCAGAGACTAAATCAGAATCAATAGAAGAAATGATTATACCAGGAGGCAAAATACAAGCAGGATCTTCCTCCGAAGGAGGGCTGGCCATGAAGCTACGCGACAGTGCATCGGCCTTAATATTTTTAGACCCAGCCCTATAGGTAACCAAAAAGTTGAATCTGGTAAAAAATAGCGCCCATCGAGCTTGTCTCGGGTTTAGCCTCCGGGCAGATTCTAGGAAAACCAGATTCTTGTGGTCGGTAAGGACCGTTACCTGGTGCCTAGCCCCCTCCAGGAAGTGGCGCCACTCTTCAAATGCCCATTTGATGGCTAAGAGTTCGCGGTTGCCAATATCATAGTTACTCTCAGTGGGCAAAAACTTCCTGGAGAAGTTGGCACAGGGACGGAGATGGGTGAGGGACCTGGTACCCTGGGACAAGACAGCCCCCACTCCCACCTCGGATGCGTCAACTTCCACGATAAATGGCTCCATTTGGTTGGGCTGAACCAGCACCGGGGCCGAGATAAAGCACTTCTTAAGGACCTCAAAAGCCTGGACAGCCTCAGGAGGCCAGTGGAGGAGATCAGCACCTTTGCGAGTGAGGTCCGTAAGAGGCTTAGCGATGACCGAGAAGTTAGCAATAAATCTTCTGTAATAATTAGCGAACTCCAAAAAACACTGTAACGCCTTCAGGGAGGCAGGTTGGACCCATTCCGCCACAGCCTGGACCTTGGCGGGGTCCATGCGGAATTCATGAGGAGTGAGGATTTGACCCAAAAATGGTATCTCCTGTACCCCAAACACACATTTTTCGGTTTTCGCAAACAGTTTGTTTTCCCGAAGGACCTGGAGCACCTTCCTGACATGCTCAATGTGGGAGGACCAGTCCTTGGAAAACACCAGTATGTCATCAAGGTACACTACAAGAAATACCCCCAGGTAATCTCTCAAAATCTCATTTATGAAATTCTGGAAGACCGCGGGAGCATTACACAACCCAAAGGGCATGCCGAGGTATTCGAAATGACCTTCGGGCGTGTTAAACGCAGCCTTACACTCATCCCCCTCTTTGATGCGGATAAGGTTATACGCCCCCCGTAGATTAAATTTAGAGAACCATTGGGCCCCCTGAACCTGATTAAAGAGATCAGGAATCAAAGGAAGGGGATACTGGTTCCTTACAGTGACCTTATTCAAGTTACGGTAGTCAATGCATGGCCTAAGACCACCATCCTTCTTCCCTACGAAGAAGAAGCCAGCACCTACCGGAGAAGTAGAGAGGCGAATGTAACCCTTGGCCAGGCATTCCTGGATATACTCTGTCATGGCTTCACGTTCGGGACAAGAAAGATTAAATATCCTACCCTTAGGAAGCATAGCTCCTGGTACCAATTCGATAGCACAATCGTATTGTCTATGAGGAGGTAACACTTCGGAGGCCTCCTTAGAGAAAACATCAGCGAAGTCCTGAACAAACTCAGGTAGCGTGTTCACCTCCTCAGGGGGAGAATTAGAATTAACAGAAAAACATGACGTCAAGCATTCATTACCCCATTTGGTAAGCTCCCCAGTATTCCAGTCAAACGTGGGATTATGCAACTGCAACCAGGGAAGGCCTAAAACCAAATCGGACGATAATCCCTGCATCAACAGTACAGAGCACTGCTCCAAATGCATGGAGCCAACAAGGAGTTCGAAAAATGGGGTATACTGTGTTAAATAACCATTAGCAAGAGGAGTGGAGTCGATACCCACTACCGGGACAGGTTAAGGCAAATCAATCAAAGGCATAGCTAGAGACATAGCAAATTCCACAGACATGATATTAGCAGAAGACCCTGAATCCACGAAGGCACTGCCAGTAGCAGACCTACCACCAAAAGAGACCTGAAAGGGAAGCAAGATTTTATTACGTTTCATATTTACGGGAAATACCTGTGCGCCCAAGTGACCTCCCCGATGATCACTTAGGCGCGGAAGTTTTCCGGCTGCTTATTCTTACGCCTAGGACAGGTGTTCACTTGATGCTTGTCATCCCCACAATAGAAGCAGAGACCATTCTTCCTGCGGAACTCTCTACGTTGTCGGGGGGACACGGAGGCCCCGAGTTGCATAGGTACCTCCGAGTCTTCCGTGGAAGAGCGAAGCAACGGGACCTCGGGAGGCATCGTGGGGGGGTCAGAGGGGAAAACACAAAAACGTTCAAGCTGTCGTTCCCTGAGACGTCGGTCAAGTCATACCGCTAAAGCCATAACCTGGTCTAGGGAGTCAGAAGAGGGATTGCTAACTAGCAGGTCTTTCAGGGCGTTCGACAGACCCAACCTAAACTGGCACCTTAAGGCAGGGTCATTCCACCGAGAAGCTACGCACCACTTCCTAAAGTCAGAACAATACTCCTCAACAGGTCTCTTACCCTGACGTAAGGGCACCAGCTGACTCTCGGCAAAGGCAGTCCTGTCAGTCTCGTCATAAATGAGTCCGAGAGCAGAAAAGAAACGATCAACGGAGGAAAGTTCAGGGGCGTCAGGAGCCAAGGAGAAGGCCCACTCTTGGGGCCCATCCTGGAGCCGGGACATAATTATACCCACCCGCTGGCTCTCAGAACCTGAGGAATGAGGCTTTAAGCGAAAGTAGAGCCTACAACTCTCCCGAAAGGAGAGAAAAGTCCTTCGGTCCCCTGAGAACCGGTCAGGCAACTTGAGGTGGGGATCAAGAGGTGAGGTGAGGGGCACTACCATGGTAGCGTCAGGCTGGTTGACCCTCTGAGCCAGGGCCTGGACCTGTAGGGGAGAGACCCTGCATTTGCTGGGCCAGGGTCTCAAGGGGGTCCATAGTAGTGTCAGGGAGCAGGGTAGACTAGGTATATGGGCTTGTGATTATGTAATGACGGGGGTAGGGAAACGGACAAGTGAGCCCTAATCTACCCGCCACTCTGTCCCTGCCTACTTGCAACGACCCGCCCTAGGCGACGCGGTTTAACTGGGCGGCGGTCCCTACGCTCAGTAAGTGCACGAGACAAACAGACAGGGGAACACAAAGCAAAGGGAAAGGGGCAGTTGCCCACGGCAACACCGTGAGCAACAAGAGTGGTGAACGAGGCGAGTCAAACCAGGAGTGTACGAGGTACCAAACGCTGAGCAGGAGAGTAGTGAACAAGCCGAGTCAAACCAGGAGTGTACGAGGTACCAAACGCAGAGCAGAAGAGTAGTCAGTAAGCCAGGGTCAGTATGGAGCAGGATCAAATAGTTAGAAGCTGTAGCTGGGCCAGGAAACCACACGAGAAGAATCACAAGCAAAGGAGGAACAGGAAAGGCAGGTATAAATAGACAGAGGGCGGGAGCTAGCTCCGTCTGGCCAGGCTGCGATAGGCTCTCCCACTCCTAAGCCTGCCATCCTGAGTGGTGGAAGATGGAGTCAGTCTCAGAGACATAGACTCAGGTGCAGACTGATGACCTATGGGAGTATACACAGAAGTTGTGCCTGGCAGATCCTTTACAATGCCTGTGACGAGATTAACCACATGGTATGGTTTAAACACTTTTCTGCTTAGGATTTATATATATATATATGTTTATGGTCTTCTTGCAGGGCTTGTGGATGAGGGGAGGTGCGCGCAAAATAACCCTGCACAGGCTGCCTTCTAAACTAAGGCTGGCCAGCATATAGCCATACTGTGCTTTCAAGATACTGTTGTTTTTGAGATATTGTAGCAATCATCACTATTCTGCTTCACTCAGTCCAGCAAGGTACGTGGCTGGCTTTTTTTCAATGTCTCTTAGCGCAGAATGAGATGCGATACATATATACAGTGAGGAAAATAAGTATTTGATCCCTTGCTGATTTTGTAAGTTTGCCCACTGTCAAAGACATGAACAGTCTAGAATTTTTAGGCTAGGTTAATTTTACCAGTGAGAGATAGATTATATAAAAATAAAAAAACTGAAAATCACATATTCAAAATTATATATATTTATTTGCATTGTGCACAGAGAAATAAGTATTTGATCCCTTTGCCAAACAAGACTTAATACTTGGTGGCAAAACCCTTGTTGGCAAGCACAGCAGTCAGACGTTTTTTGTAGTTGATGATGAGGTTTGTACACATGTTAGATGGAATTTTGTCCCACTCCTCTTTGCAGATCATCTGTAAATCATTAAGATTTCGAGACTGTCACTTGGCAACTTGAGTCTTCAGCTCTCTCCATAAGTTTTCGATGGGATTAACGTCTGGAGACTGGCTAGGCCACTCCATGACCTTAATGTGCTTCTTTTTGAGCCACTCCTTTGTTGCCTTGGCTGTATGTTTCGGGTCATTGTCGTGCTGGAAGACCCAGCCACGAGCCATTTTTAATGTCCTGGTGGAGGGAAGGAGGTTGTCACTCAGGATTTGACGGTACATGGCTCCATCCATTCTCCCATTGATGCGGTGAAGTAGTCCTGTGCCCTTAGCAGAGAAACACCCCCAAAACATAATGTTTCCACCTCCATGCTTGACAGTGGGAACGGTGATCTTTGGGTCATAGGCAGCATTTCTCTTCCTCCAAACACGGCGAGTTGAGTTAATGCCAAAGAGCTCAATTTTAGTCTCATCTGACCACAGCACCTTCTCCCAATCACTCTCAGAATCAGCCAGATGTTCATTTGCAAACTTCAGACGGGCCTGTACATGTGCCTTCTTGAGCAGGGGGACCTTGCGGGCACTGCAGGATTTTAATTCATTACGGCGTAATGTGTTACCAATGGTTTTCTTGGTGACTGTTGTCCCAGCTGCCTTTGGATCATTAACAAGTTCCCCCCCGTGTAGTTTCGGCTGAGCTCTCACCTTCCTCAGGATCAAGGATAACCCCCCGAGAGGAGATTTTGCATGGAGTCCCAGATCGATGTCGATTGACAGTCATTTTGTATGTCTTCCATTTTCTTACTATTCTACCAACAGTTGTCTCCTTCTCACCCAGCGTCTTACTTATGGTTTTGTAGCCCATTCCAGCCTTGTGCAGGTCTATGATCTTGTCCCTGACATCCTTAGAAAGCTCTTTGGTCTTGCCCATGTTGTAGAGGTTAGAGTCAGACTGATTAATTGAGTCTGTGGACAGGAGTCTTTTATACAGGTGACAATTTAAGACAATGCAGGCACCAAGTTGATTTGGAGCGTGTAACTGGTCTGGAGGAGGCTGAACTCTTAATGGTTGGTAGGGGATCAAATACTTATTTCTCTTTGCACAATGCAAATAAATATATATAATTTTGACTATGTGATTTTCAGTTTTTTTTATTTTATATAATCTATCTCTCACTGGTAAAATTAACCTAGCCTAAAAATGCTAGACTGTTCATGACTTTGACAGTGGGCAAACTTACAAAATCAGCAAGGGATCAAATACTTATTTCCTTCACTATATATATATATATATATATATATATGTATATATATATATATATATATATACACACACACGATATATGGTAATGTTAACCGCAGTCAGGGACGTTGCTGGGTTCTTAAAATATCAGGGGCCCCGAGACATATATTCAGGGCCGCCATCAGAAATTTCTGGGCCCCATACAGCCAAGGAGTCTGGGGCCCCCCTCACTATTGCGGTGGGCACAAAGTAAATGGGTGGGAGGTAAGGCAGCGGTGAAAAGCAAACTAGTAGGAGATCTCTTTGGAGGGGCAGGGCAGAGCTAGCTGGTGGGTATCAGGGGGCAAGGTGGAGAGACTAAGTGCCAGGGCTCAGCGGGGTAAGGAGGAGGGGATTTCTGGGAGAACAGAAAGTGGCATATGTGGTGACATCGGGCATGAGGGCGCCCATGCCGCCCATCGGAACTGGCCCCCCCATGGCCGATGGCGTACTATAGCAGAGCAGTGAGGTGTCTCCCTGCACTGCAATCTACTAGCGCCACTGTAGCTCCCTGAAAGAGCGAAATCCCCCTGAAGCTGGGGATTCCGCTCCTGGTGCGCTCCGCTTGATGTCTCTGTCCGTATATGGACAGTGACATCAGGGGCAACTCCTGAACGGACATCGCCGTCTACAGCGTTGCCGACTCTGTTCTCGAGGATTCCACTCCAGGAGAGGCCCTTGACGTTACTGTCCATAAATGGACACAGACGACAGGGGCTTCTCCTGGAGTGGCATCCCCGGTCACAGCGTCGGCATCGCTGTGGATGGGGATTCTGCTTCAGGAGTTGTCCCTGATGTCACTGTCCATATACGGCCACCGGGGTTTCCGCTCTTTCAGAGAGTTACAGTGCAGCTATCTACAGGAAGGGGGGGGTGCTATCTACAAGGGGACTCTGTGGCACTACCTGCAAGGGGGCTGTGTGGCACTACCTAACATGGGGCTGTGTGACACTACCTACCATGGGGCTGTGTGGCACTACCTACCATGGGGCTGTGTGGCACTACCTACCATGGGGCTGTGTGGCACTACGTACCAGGAGGACTGTGTGGCACAACCTACAAGGGGGCTGTGTGGCACTACCTACAAGGGGGCTGTGTGGCACTCTCTACAGGTGGCCTTGTGGCAGTACCTACAGGTGGCTGTGTGGCACTATCTACAGGGGGCTGTGTGACACTACGTACAAGCGGACTGTGTGGCACTACCTACAGGTGGCTGTGTGGCACTATCTACAGGGGGCTGTGTGGCACTACCTACAATGGGGCTGTGTGGCACGATCTACAGGTGGCTGTGTGGCACGATCTACAGGTGGCTGGGTGGCACTATCTACAGGGGGCTGTGTGGCACTACGTACAAGGGGGCTATGTGGCACTATCTACAGGGAGAATCTGTGAGTGACGGGCTTATGGTCATTTTACTGTGTGTGCTGGGCTGATGATTATTTTACTGTGAGGGGGGGGGGGCTGATGGTCTTCAACTGGTTTCCACCTCTGAGCTCAAATTGAAATTAAAAGGTGGCAGAAAATACCTGCGGTGCCCATTTGGAGCTTTTTTTTCAGCGCCTTTTGCATTCGCTTCAACAGCTTTAAAAAAAAATGCAAAAAAAAAAATAAGGTCAAACAACGCTGTCACTTCCTGAAGGAATTTTGAGGCAGATTTTTTTTGCCTTACAAAATACACTGTGTGAACAGACCATACGCGTGTAGTGCTTGTTCTTAGCCATTTTGTAATGACGGGGTAGGGAGACAGACAGGTGAGCCCTAATCTACCCGCCACTCAGTCCCTGCCTACTTGCAACGACCCGTCCTAGGCGACGGTGTACAACTGGGCGACGGTCCCTACGCTCAGTAAGTGCACGACAGACAAACAGACAAGGGTACACAGAAGCTAGGGAAATGGGGCAGTTGCCCACGGAGACACCGTGAGCAACGAGAGTAGTGAACGAGCCGAGTAAAAACAGGAGTGTACGAGGTACCAAAACGCAGAGCAGAAGAGTGGTCAGTAAAGCCAAGGTCAATAACAAGCAGAGGATCAGTAGTTCAAGCAGCAGCAGCAGAGCCAGGAAACAAGCAGAGCAGAATCACAGGCAAAGGAGGAACAGGAAAAGCAGGTATAAATAGACAGTGGGCGGGAGCTAGCTCCGTCTGGCCAGGCTGTGATAGGATCTCCCACTCCTAAGCCTGCCATCCTGAGTGGTGGAAGATGGAGTCAGTCTCACAGACATAGGAGCAGGTGCAGACTGATTACCCACGGGCGTCAACACAGAGGCTGTCTGACAGATCCTTTACACATTTTCTGTCTTTCTCTAAACAATTTTTGGTAGGGGTGCCCTGAGGAAATTTTATTTTTCCAGTGGTGGCTCGAGTCCGAAAATGTTGGGAAACTCTGTGGGGGCTGTATGGCACAGTCTACAAGGGAGAGGTGGTGGGATATGGCACTATCTAAAGGAAGGCTGTATGTCACAATCTACAGGGGGCACTATTTACAGGGGGGCTGTGTGTGGCAGGAAGGGGAGGGGGTCATTATACTATGTAAGGGCCACTAAGCGGACATTATACTGTGTAGGGGTACTACATGGGGCAATATACTGTGTGGCAGCTAGGGAAGGGGGCATTATACTTTGTGGAGCCCACTAAGTGGACATTATACTGTGTAGGGGCACTACAGGGGGCAATATACTGTGTGGCGCTTAGGGAGCATAATACTGTGTGGGAACAGTTAGAGGACAAAATACTGTGTCTTTGGAGGGGTAAAGGGGCATTATACTGTGGAGGGCATTATACTTTTTTTTATGGGGCATTTTTTTTATGATGGGGTGGGGCGCCGAAAGATCATTTCGCACAGGGTGTCATCTATCCTAAGGCCGGCCCTGTCACTACCCACCACAGGTTTGAAGGCTATGTAAAGCTTTGAATGTGCTTTTTGTTGTTGTACCACTCTGTTTGGTGCTACTTTGCAAATACTTTTTCAAAAAAATAATTTTTACTTTATGAGATACAGAGCAGCTGTATCATGCACTGAAACCTTTTATCTGTCAGATCAGCGGGACTGACGGGTTCAGTGTCAGCGGGTCCTGCATGACCCTGTTCATAATTTCGATTTGTTCGATAACAGGTGGATCCTGACCCGCCGATACTGAACCCGTCAGTCCCCCGGACCTGACGGATACAGGTCTTAGCGCACTATACAGATGCTCTGTATACAGGATACAAAGCAGCTGTATCTCCAAAAGTAAAAATTATTTTTTAATCAAAAGTATTTACAAAGTTTCATAACACACACTAAAACTTTTTTTATATAAAAAAAAGAGGTTTACATAGCATTTAAAGGGAATGTGTCGCTAGAAAAATTTTTTTTTCAGTTAAATAGTTAGTATATAAGTGATTACACATTGTTTTAATTTTTTACATTTTTTCACAAGTCAGGAAATATTATAAATTAGATTCTAATTTATAACATTTCCAAGTACTGGTCACTAGAGGGAGCAATTCCCAAAATTGCAGCATTGGCAATGTGGTAAAGCAACCTCATTGCTTTATGCTGCAAATTTGGGGTAGACACACTCGCTCTAGAGTCCTCACACAATCCCCCCTCCCTTATTCTGGCTAGTGCCAGGAGAAGGAGGGGGTTGAATCTACACATGTGCTGCCATTTTCTGAGCGAATACACAGTGTAGGAGGATTAGATACAGTGGTAATCAGGCAGTATAACACTAACATAATACACACATCACATACACAAAAATTACTTACCTGCTCCTGCCGCCGCTGCCGCCTCTGCAACTATACCATGCGTCTTTGCTGCTTTGAACATATGGCCGGAAGCCGCGACCGGAAGTCATCATCTTATTGTCCGGCCGCGGCTTCCGGTCCACATGAAAATGGCGCCCGATTTCGCTCTGCCGAAGACCTTCTTTTTGGTCTGTGTGGGAGCAGCGCATGCGCCGTTCCCACACAGATGGTGTACGCTATAGTTAATAGAACGGCTCCCGTACGCATTCTCTATGGGGATGTATGTGCCGTATTCAATCTCTGTATGTGTCGTTAATCGACACATACATAGATGAAAAAAAAATATGGCAGCCCCCATAGAGAAGTAAAAGTAAGAAAAACTTAAAAAGTACAACACAAGAACACAAATAAATACAATTTATTTTAATATCATACAAAAAGCAATATTATATAAAAAAAATAATAATTTTGTGACACCTTCCCTTTAAGATCTCTCCCCCTTCCCCAGGTATCCTCTCTCCTTCCTCTACCCGTCCCTTCAGATATCCTCTTTTCCCCCAGCTATCCTCCCCCTAGTATAATGTCTCCTTTAGTGTCATCCACCCACCATTATTATCTCCTACCCACTACACCATCATCTCCCTGTCCCCCCCTCCCACCCCCACATAGAAAGCAAGTGTCTTACCCAGGTCTGTATGTCATCCTCCGGACACTGTATCACTAGCAGCAGGGCCGCCATCAGGAATTTCAGGGCCCCCTACAGCTAAATTTTCTGGGCCCCCCTACCGTGGCACCGCCTGTTAACGGTACTCCGTCCAGCACTATATCATGCTACCCAGGGCCGCCATCAGGGGGGTATTAGGGGTACTGATGTGAGAGGCCCGGCCAAACCTAATTAAAAGGGGGGCCCGGCAAACTGCCGCGACTTGCCTTTGGTAGAAAAAAAACAGGCCCCTGCAATGGGGCCCGTTTTTTTCACCAAAAGAATGTCGTGAGCTGCGGGCCCCCCTTTCAATTAGGTTTGGCCGGGCCTCTCACATCAGTACCCCTAATACCCCCCCTGATGGCGGCCCTGGGTAGCATGGGGGTCGTCATGGGGGCCGTCAAACACCGCCGCCCGTGCAACCGATCGCGCGCACCCGCAAACTCCCGCGCATGCGCACCCGCGACCGCCTGGAACCGCGCACCGAATTTTGAGGCAGATTTTGACCTGCCCACACTATCTTGCCGCGTTTTTTGCCCGCGGCGATTGAGGACAACAGACAAAAAACGCAGCGAAAAATGCATTTTCTGCCTCCCATTGATTTCGATGGGAGGTCAGAGGCAGAACCGCGGCAGGAAAGGACGTGCTGCTTTTTCTTTTTTCCGCGACTGGCTCCCATTGATTTCAGATTAAATCAATGGGAGGCAGTTTTGGAAGTTCTTTGGTGCTGATTCTGACGCAGCGTCCGAGTCAATATCAAGGCCCAAAAACTCTGTGAACTGGGCCTAATTGTTAGGGCTTATTCAGACGAACGTGTAATACGTCCGTGCAACGTGCGTGATTTTCACGCGCCTCACACGGACCTATGTTAGTCTACGGGGCCGTGCGGACTGTCAGTGATTTTCACTCAGCGTGAGTCCGTGTGTCCGCTGCGTAAAACTCACGACATGTCCTATATTTGTGCATTGTTCGCGCATCACACACCCATTGAAGTCAATGGGTGCATGAAAATCACGCCCAGCACTTCCGCAGCCGTATAAACTATGAATGAAAACAGAAAAGCACCACGTGCTACAAACATCCAAACAGAATGTCATCATGATGGCGGCTGCGCGAAAAGAACGCAGCCACGCATCATACGCTGCTGACACACGGAGCTGTTATGAACCTTTTGCATGCGCAAACCGCCACATTTTTTGCGCGCGCAAAAAGCACACGCTCGTGTGAATCCGGCCTTAGGGTAGGAACACACTAGGCATGAACACTGCGGATTTTATGCAACACATTTTATTGTGGATAATCCGCAGCGTATTACAGTCGCAGCAGAGAGGGTGAGATTTGAACAAATCTCATCGACACGCTGCAAAAAAAATTGACCTGCAGTGTGGCTTTTTAAGCGGCAGCATGTCAATTTATTTTGTGGGATCGCTGCTCCTCTGTTGTGGAAATGCTGCGGTTCGGCCACAAAAATCACAAATGAGAAAAAAAAGGCACTTTTTTAAATTTATAAAAAAGTTTAGACTTGCCCCGGCCGTAGTCCTGGTGACGCGATCCTCTATTCTTAGCGCAGCCCGGCCTCCTGTCATGACGTTTCATCCCATGTGACTGCTGCAGTGGTCACATGGTCTACAGCGTCATCCCAGGAGGCGGGGCTTTGTTCAGAAGAGAGAGATGCGTCACCAGGACTACGGCCGGGGCAAGTCTAAACTTTTTTTTCCCTGCAGGATTCCCGCAGCGGACATGCCTCACGAAACCTGCGCCACTATTTGGTGCGGTTTTGCTGGCAGAATTCCCTGCGCCTACCGGGGAGGATAAGCTGTGTAGTTTTACTCCGCATATCCACCTAGTGTGTCCCTTATGATGTCGCTCCTGGAGCTGCTGCCGGTCTCTAAATAGGCAGTTGGTCCAGTAGAATTTGGAATTATTTTATTTTGTGAACCAGCTTAAAAAAAATACAAAACTTTTGTGTTAGGGCCTGTTCACATCACCGTTCGCTTCCGTTCCGGGGTTCCGTCTGAGGTTTCCGTCGGGTGAACCCCGCAATGGAAAGTGAAAGTGACAGCACAGCTTCCGTTTCCGTCACCATTAGCGCAGTCGACTACGCTATTGATTCCGTCCGAAAACCAGCCGGAATGGTGACGAACGGAAACCATTAGCGATGTTTCCGTCACCATTGAGATCAATGGTGACTGAAACGGAAGCTGTGCTGTCACTTTCACTTTCCGTTGCGGGGTTCACCCGACGGAAACCTCAGACGGAACCCCGGAACGGAAGCGAACGGTGATGTGAACAGGCCCTAACACAAAAGTTTTGTATTTTTTTAAGCTGGTTCACAAAATAAAATAATTCCAAATTCTACTGGACCAACTGCCTATTTAGAGACCGGCAGCAGCTCCAGGAGCGACATCATAAGGGTAGGAACACACTAGGCGGATATGCTGAGTAAAACTACACAGCTTACCCGCTCCGGTAGCCGCAGGGAATTCCGACAGCAAAACCGCACCAAATAGTGGCGCAGGTTTCGTAAGGCATGTCCGCTGCGGGAATCCTGCAGGGAAAAAAAAGTTTAGACTTACCCCGGCCGTAGTCCCGGTGACGCATCTCTCTCTTCTGAACGTAGCCCCGCCTCCTGGGATGACGCTGTAGACCATGTGACCGCTGCAGCGGTCACATGGGATGAAACGTCATGACAGGAGGCCGAGCTGCGCTAAGAATAGAGGATCTCGTCACCAGGACTACGGCCGGGGTAAGTCTAAACTTTTTTATACATTTAAAAGTGCCTTTTTTTTTTTTCTCATTTGTGATTTTCGCGGCAGAACCGCAGCATTTCCGCAACAGAGGAGCAGCGATCCCACCAAATAAATTGACATGCTGCGACTTAAAAAGCCACACTGCAGGTCCATTAGTTTTGCAGCGTGTGGATGAGATTTGTTCTAATCTCATCCACTCTGCTGCGACTGTAATACGCTGCGGATTTTCCACAATAAAATGTGTTGCATAAAATCTGCAGTGTTCATGCCTAGTGTGTTCCTACCCTAAGGCCGGATTTACACAAGCGTGTGCTTTTTGCGCGCGCAAAAAACGTGGCATTTTGCGCATGCAAAAGATCCATAACAGCTCCGTGTGTCAGCAGCGTATGATGCGTGGCTGCGTGATTTTCGCGCAGCCGCCATCATTATGACACTCTGTTTGTAGCACGTGGTGCTTTTCTGTTTTCATCCATAGTTTATACGGCTGCGGAAGTGCTGGGCGTGATTTTCACGCACCCATTGACTTCAATGGGTGCGTGATGCGCGAACAATGCACAAATATAGGACATGTCGTGAGTTTTATGCAGCGGACACACGCTGCATGAGAATCACTGACAGTCTGCACGGCCCCATAGAGTAACATAGGTCCGTGCGAGGCACGTGAAAATCACGCACGTTGCACGGACGTATTACACATTCGTCTGAATAAGCCCTAACAATAAGGCCCAGTTCACAGAGTTTTTGGGCCTTGATATTGACTCGGACACTGCGTCAGAATCAGCACCAAACAACTGCCAAAACCGCCTCCCATTGATTTAATCTGAAATCAATGGGAGCCAGTCGCGGAAAAAAGGAAAAGCAGCACGTCCTTTCTTGCTGCGGTTCCGCCTCTGAGCTCCCATCGAAATCAATGGGAGGCAGAAAATGCATTTTTCGCTGCGTTTTTTGTCTGCTGTCCTCAATCGCCGCGGGCAAAAAACGCAGCAAAAACCGCGGCAAGATAGTGTGGGCAAGTCAAAATCTGCCTCAAAATTCTTTAAGGAATTTTGAGGCAGATATTTTTTGGCCTGCAAAATACTCTGTGTGAACAGGGCCATACATAAACAGCACTTTTTGACACTTTACTCACCGTGTCAGAAGAGCTGCTCCCACTCCAGTCCTCTTCAGGCGATGTCTCTCCAGAAAATGGCGGGGTTCGTAGAACTCCTGCCGCCGCGCAAGAACTGGACTCCTCCCCCTCTCCTTACGCAGCTACGCTCTGGAGAAGGAGGCGGAGTCGGACGAGGAGGCGGAGTCGGACGAGGAGGCGGAGTCGGACGAGGAGGCAGAGTCGGACGAGGAGGCGGAGGAGGAGGACGAGGAGGCGGAGGAGGAGGACGAGGAGGCGGAGTCGGAGGCGGGCCAGCAGGTAACTAGACTGTGCGCCGCTGTTCCTGTGTGGCTGTCCTTCCCAGTTGGCGGCGGGCACGAGCGGGTTGCGTTCCGGCGCTTGCGGTCGTTCGCGCTTGCTTGCAGTCATGCGTGCGAGGGTGCGCGCTTGCGGTCATGCGTGCGCGGGTGCGCGCTTGCGGTCATGCGTGCGCGGGTGCGCGCTTGCGGTCGGTGTTGCGGGCGGTGTTTCGCGGCGGTATTTGTTGAGAGGGGGGCCCCCAGCTCACGACATTGTTTTGGTGAAAAGAACAGGCCCCATTGCAGGGGCCTGTTTTTTTCTACCAAAGGCAAGTCGCGGCAGTTGCCGGGCCCCCCTTTCAATTAAGTTTTGCCGGGCCCCCTACAGTTGTACCCCTAATACCCCCCTGATGGCGGCCCTGACTAGCAGCAGCTCTTATCTCCTGTGCAGCGTAAGGGGACAATAAACATGTCTTCTCCCTCTGCTTACACAGCCCGGGAGATAAGAGGTAAGGACTGTTACTAGCGATACAAGAATATGAAGCAGAGCTGAGAGTGTATAGTGCCGACATGTGTAACATTGATTTTTATTGGGGGGATGTGATGTGAGGAGGCTCTGGGCAGCAGCAGCCTGACAGACAGACATTACATACTGACAGACATCACGTACTGTACTCACGGTGTCAGAAGTCGTCTTCTGCTGCTGCTGCTGCTTGTCGCCTCCACTGCATTCAAACCTCCCGCTGTCTTCATGACGTCTCCCCTCCTTATCTCCTCCACACACGCTGTCACGACGCTGTGGAGGAAGAGGAGGGGCAGGATCTATGTGAACAGCGGGCCATTATGATTTTACTTTGATGCAAAGAACGGGCCCCGACTCCGTGATGGGACCTGTTCAATTCACCAAAGTGAAATCATAAAGGACCGTGAGCAAATGCATTCCAGCAGTGGAGCACGGGACCCCGCTTTTTAAAATTTTGACCGGGCTCCTGACGGCAGTACCGCCAGTACTGCCCTGATGGCGGCCATGCATATATTTACCCCCGCCCGCCCCCCAAAATAAATTTATTTTTACATATATATCGGAGATAACATATCTATAAGACTAAGCCTCCTATAGTTACACCGCTGGATAGAATTGAATGAATTGTCTCAGCAGACAGTATCACACATGATAGGCTTAGGGTATGTTCACACGAGGGCGTCCGTAACGGCTGAAATTACGGGGATGTTTCAGCCTGAAAACATCCCCGTAATTTCAGCCGTAACGGCATGTGCAGGCGCTTGAACGCCGCGTCAATTACGGACGTAATTGGCGCTGCTATTCATTGAAGTCAATGAATAACGACTCCAATTACAGCCAAAGAAGTGACAGGTCACTTCTTTGACACGGGCGTCTATTTACGCGCCGTCATTTGACAGCGGCGCGTAAATTACGCCTCGTGTGAACAGACAAACGTCTGCCCATTGCTTTCAATGGGCAGATGTTTGTCAGCGCTATTGAGGCGCTATTTTCAGACGTAATTCGGGGCAAAAACGCCCGAATTACGTCCGTAAATAGGCCGTGTGAACATACCCTTAGACAGACATATAGGCTTCTGAAGACAAAATCAGCCGGATGAATTCTGAAGTGTTCAGGGATATACTTTCTGCTCAGATTCAACCAAATGCAGCAAGGTTGATTTGACGTCGCTTCACAGTACAGATGGAAAATGACCCAAAACATACTGTGAAAGCAACCCAGGAGTTTTTTTAAGGCAAAGAAGTGGAATATTCTGCAATGGCCAAGTCAATCACCAGATCTCAACCTGATCGAGCATGCATAAAACTTAAGGCAGAGAGGCCCACAAACAAACAACAACTGAAGACCGCTGCAGTAAAGACCGGGCAAAGCATCACAGAGGAGGAAACCCAGCGTTTGGTGATGTCCATGGGTTCTAGGCTTCAGGCAGCCATTGTCTGCAAAGGATTCTCTACAAAGTATTAAAAAAAAAACTTTTTCATTATGGTAATGTTAATTTGTCCAATTAATTTTGAGCCCCTGAAACGAGGAGGCTGTGTAGAAAAATGGTTGCAATTCCTAAACGTTTCACAGGATATTTTAACAGCTAAATACAGTGATACTGTGGGTATTACACCAGGTATTGGTAGTTTTGGCAGTGTGGGCAGGTACCAAGTCCTGCTGGAAAATGAAATCAGCATCTCCATAAAGCTTCTCAGCAGAGGGAAGCATGAAGTGCGCTAAAATTTCCTGGTAGACGGCTGCGTTAACTCTGGACTTGATATAGCACAGTGGACCAACACCAGCAGATGACATGGCTCCCAAAACCTTCACTGACTGTGGAAACTTCACACTGGACCGCAAGCAACTTGGATTGATGACTCTCCACTCTATCTCCAGACTCTGGGACATTGATTTCCAAATGAAATGCAAAATTTACTTTCATCTGAAAACAGGACTTTGGACCACAGAGCAACAGTGTTGCTGCAAACATATATAGGGTTGAGATCAATTTGCATAACTAATCTCATTAGAATACAAATAAAGTGCATAGTGCAAAAAATCATTGTCAACAAATAGTATAAGGTATCAATAAAAACGACAGTTTGATACATAAGGTGCAATTGTGCATATTAGATATCGTGAACAACAATATACAATACAAAATTAATTAAAATCAAGTGATTAGGACATAATCACATATGCCTCAGTTGTGTTGGAGTAACATCTCGTAGATCCGCTCACCAATCAGAACTTCGGGTCTTCATTAGTGTGTATAGCCATCAGGTTTCTTGACGATGCTCAGCTGTACACCGCATTGTGATCAGAATATCCTGGTGTGGAGAGCGTCTGCGTGAGGACAGAAGCGGAAGTGTACCGTTGCCAGGCAACAGGACGCTCAAAGGACGTGGTGACGACATAATGCGTTCTGCTGTGTAAACAATGTAAGTGACGGCGTCCTCGGTTGTCAAGCAACCGATCCGAATCCACCGCACACATTTGACTACAATATCATGCAGTCTATAACATTGGCAGCATTGTTGTAACGAGTAACCCAGTCAATAATGGAAAGAACCATATATAATAGTGCTCCCAAAGGTAAGTGACGGAGATATGTAAAAGAAAGGGGAGGGGAAAGCAACACATAAACGTGTCTATCCTTCATCATTGTAATAAAGGGTTACTATTGTAGATCCACACGTGGGTATGTGGATCTCTGACCACTGTCACGTGGTCAGAATGATCACACCCCCAGGATTCCAGGAATTGCTAAGTGACATCTTCATGCACCCAGGATATTCCATCAACCACTCATGTGTAACGGACCAATAGTGTTTCTTTGTAACGCCACCATATGGCAGTGAAAATAAAGGTATAAATAATTCCTCAATATCTCAACGTCATTTATCCTTAAAGGGAGACTAGGAACAAATTCCCGTTAAAAAATACCTTATTAAGATGTTTAGGACAAAACTCAAAATACAACAATGTATGTTATCTGAGAACCAAATTAATTACTGATAGATATCATATGCAAGAGATCCCGAAGTTCTGTTGGGAGTGTTGTTTGGATCTATAAAAATACAGAAATACAAAAATTCAGTGTTAAAAAGAAATAAAGATAAAAACAAAATATGTCACAAATCATCGCCAATGAGAACATAGGAGAACCACAAAATTGAGACGAGAAATAAAGACATCACATAGCGATCCTGTCTACATTGAATTCAACATTGAGACTAGAGATGAGCGAACCGGGACAACCGAACCCGGTTTCGGTCCGAACATCGGGAAAAGTTCGGTTCGCAGCGAATCCGAACTTTACCGGGTTCGGCCGAACCTGTTTTGACCGAACCCGGTCAAAAATATTATACAAATCGGCAGCCACTTGTCTCTATCAATCACTGATAGAGAAAAGAGGCTGCTGATTAAAAATAAAATAAAAAGCATTTCATACGTACCCGGTCGTTGTCTTGGTGACGAGTCCCTCTTCTTCCTCCAGTCCGACCTTCTTTTGGCTGCAGCGGTCACATGGGCTGTAACGTCATCCAGGAATATCGGGCCGGATGTCGAGAGGGATGCGTCACCAAGGCAACGGCCAGGAGACCGGACTGGAGGAAGCAGAAAGTTCTCTGTAAGTATGAACGTCT